>NC_048234.1:25261975-25304052 GCF_002007445.2 Ailuropoda melanoleuca | reverse complement strand
TGCGTGCAGAGCACTCTGCAAGGGCATACGGGGGATTCAGAGAAGGAAGGGACGTGGATGCTAACACCTAGGATCACAGCATAATAGGAGGGGAAACACACGTTCTAAAATAAGGCCAACCAAGCGCAAGAGCGGTAAACCCTTTAAGAGAAGTTCCACAACAACGCAATGACAGTGCGTCAAGAGTGGTGAGGCAGGGCGGACACCACGCTAAGCCTTCCTGCCCCCACTCTGCCACGTGCAGCTGGGTGACACCAGGCAGACTGCTGGGCCACGACACACCGCCATCCCCTCATCTGTGACCTGGAGGGAATGTCCCCCACCTCGAGGGTGACTGTGTAATGAGACAAAGCCACCTGTGTAACACACACAGGGACTCCTGATAAATGGCAGCTGTGGGTCTTAGCGGGCCTGGGGTAAAGTCTTGGTTATGACACTGGGCAGCACACACCTCCACAGAGAGAGGGCTACGGAAATGCCACATGTCACGTGCATTTTCACAAGGATGCTGGAGGACTACGGCCAGACGTTCACGTCCATGATTTGGCAGTTTGTTTTCAAGCAGCTTCAAGAGCTCCACCCTGGGCTCTGTGTCAGTGGCGTCGTAAAAGAGAAACTTGTGATAAGGGAGGACATCTTCCATGTGATCTAGAGTCTGATCACCATGGTGGATTTCAGGGATCCGCTTTGCTTATCTTAGGGGAAAAGAAGAAGATTGAGACAAGTGTTTGAATAATCCACACACAACCAGTAGCAGGAAGAACCAGTCAATTTTCTGAAAAATCACTCTCAGATCACAGACTAGCAAAGGATTTACGCTTCCCACACACACACGCACAGCTTCTTACTCATGTTTGGGGGCAGAGCCTTAGAATTTTGTTTCTGAATGTTCTCTAACTTTTCTTTGCTGCAGGAATTGCTTCCTACATTTGTCAAAAGAAGAAAATACTATCCCGTGGCTGCTAACGTATCTCCGATCCCCCAGTAGACACTCANTGAATGTTCTCTAACTTTTCTTTGCTGCAGGAATTGCTTTCTACATTTGTCAAAAGAAGAAAATACTATCCCGTGGCTGCTAACGTATCTCCGATCCCCCAGTAGACACTCACTCAAAGCCGCAGACCACGGGAGAGCTGGTGCGGCCCCATCACAGCGGAACCAAAGCATAACTGAAAATTCACCTTTTCTGTCTGATGCGTCTGCCTAAACACATCCTTGAGGAAAACACATCACTTATGGGGGACGTCTCTGTGATGCTTGGGCTCATCTGGTATTTCTTATCACTTAACAGTCCTTCACACCTTCAGCCTTCACACAGTTCTAAGGGAGCATCTTCACACTGACTCAGATTTGTTCATCCATCCATCGAATATTTATTGAGTGTCTTTCAGGTGGTAGACACTGCCGAGCATGGCAGAATCCAAAGGGACACATGTGGGACAGGCTCCTTGTTCTCCACAAAGTTAGCAGTTTAACAGCTGACAGATAATATATCCACAATGAAATAAACAAGAAAAATATCAGAGAGCTAATGTGCTCTAATGCTTATTAAAATCAGGCGATGTGGCAGTGACCGTGAGGGGGTCAGGGTAGGGATCGATAGGGCGCTCAGGGAAGGAGGCAACATTTCAGGTGAGGCTGGGATGACAACAGAGACAGCTCGGTGAAGGTCTTAGGGAAGAATACCACACACCCTCACGTACTTCATTTACCAGTGAATCAAGCACGTACTGAGCTCCAGTAAATGGAGCTTGAGAATTGGGTACCGGGCGAGGCAGTGGAGGCTTTCCAGGGACATGGCCTTGATCTTAGCCTTATTAGCATCTCTTCCAGCTAACAGAGCTGTGAGCGCTCACACCGTTCCTGGAAAAAAGGGTGAAGAAATCTACCCTTCAAGTTTTGAGGACCGAAAGAAGTGAATATAGTGATGAAAGCCTTCTCTTCGTTTCCACGTTATGGAAGCTGACTTAGGAAGTGGGACGTGGCATCAATGTTGTGATAATGGTACTCGGTCCCCTGAATGAATGAGGAACGAACTAATTTTAGGTTTGGAGGAGAGAGTCATGGAAGACTGAGAGCCAGCGTGAGCAGGAGAGAGGGGACGGTATCATGCCAAAGTTGCTGAACAGGAAGAGAGGCAGAAAGCTGAGGGGAGTAGAGTTCAAGAGGCCTTTACTAAATGCCTATCATGCTGAGGCCAGGTACTGGGGACACAAGCAATCCCCAGCCTCAGGGGAGTTTGGGAGAAATGTTTCACGTGGATGATGGCAAAGGTGAGCAGGCGAGCAGCATCTGGCAAAGACAAAGAGGTGAAGAGGCTGGTTTGGGAAAAAAGTTGGTCAAAATCATCCACATATGAGAGGTTGGAATTCTGTTCACTCCTAGAGAGCATGCGGTGGAACAGGGAGGCACTGGTTTGGCGGCACACAGACCTGGATCCAACCGATCCTTGCTCCGGCCGTGTGACCGGGGGCAGGCTGACTAACCTCGCCGCTTATCAACTGTTGCATCTTTAAAATGGAGTTGGCCTCAGAAATCATACGAAGTTATAACGAGGTTTAGAGATAATACAGGTGTGGTGCCGGCGACATAGTAACCAATGGTCATTATTCCCTTACCCTGGCTTAGGTCCTGACTGATAAGTAATTTTCCAAACTGTATTATTACGGCTCTGCAGAATTAAGTGACTGATTGTTTCAGAGCTGAATACTGACCCTCTCAGCGTGGTGTCTGTCACACTCTTGCATTTCACCAGACAAATACGGCACCACTGGTCCAGGGCTGTGCTTTGACTGCTGGCTACTCATGATCCTGTTTTTATTGAGTCAAAACTCAAGCCCGGAAAGCATGCATTTCTTTAGCTAAGCTAGAAGATTTTAGCAAGGGTTCAGTTACTGCCCAAAGTGCCAGGTTGCAGAGTCCAGAGAGCAGTGAAAGGGACTGATCACTGCTCCGTTCAGCCTACAGGAAACCATTCATCAACTCCCCTTACCTACGTGGCGCCATCCTTGCCAGCTCTTGTTAACCTCTGAATCCTAGGGTCATTTACATTTTCCTGGCCATGCCCTAGTCTCAGCGACATATGAGGTAGTTATTGTTCATATATCTTATTTCTTCTAGTAGAGCGGTAGGTACCTGGAGGGCAAGCACCTTTATTAGTCCTTGCCTAGCACAGGTAGGCAAATGTCAAATGAATAAAATGAAGCTAATGGACTCACTCTGAATAACAGGCCACAGACTCCCATTATCCCGTGGTGTCTTAAAACACATGTTCACATCCCACAGGATAGACTTTGGAAAAGTTAAAACAAACTCACTGACCCACAGTGTCTTTGCCTGTTAAGAGCCGCTTCATCATTGGGTGGTGTTAGAATTAAATGAGAGATGCATGTTCCTATCCCTTGGGTCAACAGCCATCACCCATTATAGAACGAAAAGACAGAGAGATGAGCTCACCATCTGCCTTTATCCCAAGGGTTTCATTGTCCTTCAGCTTGTATGGTGTCTCCTCCTTACATCTCTACCAATATGAGTCCCTAAGGTCTTTTTGCATACCCCAAGTGGGCAAATATTACATTTTTCTTTTCTTCTCTCTCTCACTCTTTTTTTTTTTTTGGCATGAGATGCTTGACTTCATTTTCAAAACAAGACCAATAAGGTTATCAAGAAACACAAGTTCTGCTGGAATTTGTCCAGAGAATGCAGGGCAGCCGTGGGGATGCTGTAAATGGGAGACTCTCAGAAGAGTTCCCAAAGTAATCTCATTTAGAACTTGGAACCAGACAGGAATTCTGTTGTACCAGGGCCATTTTTAAAGGAAAAGGTTAATTTTGTATTTCCTCAAATTAGAATATATTTGGTGGCAGGGCCCTTGTGTATGGAAGAATCTAGAAGAAATAATTGTCCTTACGATTATTCCCTTAAGATTCCTATCAGAACTCAAGTAGAAAAGTTTCTCACAGTGTAGTGAAAACAAATGAATATTTAACTGCTATCTCCTTCACAGAACATAGACGGAAACCAGAAATTCTGTTAGAAAAAAACCGCCCTGGGGCGCCTGGGTGGCACAGCGGTTAAGCGTCTGCCTTCGGCTCAGGGCGTGATCCCGGCGTTATGGGATCGAGCCCCACATCAGGCTCCTCTGCTATGAGCCTGCTTCTTCCTCTCCCACTCCCCCTGCTTGTGTTCCCTCTCGCACTGGCTGTCTCTATCTCTGTTGAATAAATAAATAAAATCTTAAAAAAAAAAAGAAAAAGAAAAAGAAAAAAACCGCCCTGCCACCCAGGAACTCTGTGACCTGCAAGTTACATGACTTCTGTATGCCTCGCTTTCCTCGACCCTAAAATGAGGGCGAAGATAAGGCTCAACTCACTGAGGTGCTGAGAGAATTAAATCAGCGAATAACATCAAACAGCAAAAAAAATGAGAGAATTACTCCATAAAAGTTAGCTATTATTATAACTACTATCATCACTTCTAACTCAAAGATTCTTTAAGACATCATGCCGAGAGAGTGGGAAAAGAAAAGTAAAACAGCAGAGTGATTATTTTCTTAGTATTAAACAGAGGTTAACATCCTGACTCCATCAGTTACTTGCTCCATGACTTTGGGAACATAAAACAAAGTCTACAAACCCAATTTCTTCATTGTAAAAATTCAATGAGCTTACACATGCAAGGCATCCGGCACAATGTTTGGCATGTAATAATTGCTCAATAAAAGTTATATAAAATAAATCTCATTATTCATTTTTCTACTAGATTTCTTGGCCAACATAATCACCCAGTGCTCAGTGAATGCTTGCAAATACCACTTTGGTCTTTGAAGGATTTTTTTCTGTAATAACTGAAATGAGATCTAAGGATAACCATAAAATATGATCACTGATGTGTCCATTCTCAAAATATTTAAATAAAATGTTGCAGGCATCATCCTCAGCTCCCGGCTGAGGGTAGTACGTTGATGGCAAGTCGTTCTGGAATGCACCCAGGGGTTGGTGATGGAGAGACTCAAAGGAGAATGGAACTCTGAATCCTTGCAGTTCACTCTTCAGTCCTTTCCCTTTGTCAAATGTCTCCAAGGAAAATTTCTTAAATCATTTGAGGCTCAAATGCAGCATCTTTTGAGCACAACCGTGATTTACTGCACATTTGAACAGAACGACAGTGAAGACTGTCTATTTTTCCAAGACCCATTAATTTTCTAAGAATTCTAAGACTCCTAGGCTAATATTATGCTCAGCAAGAGATCCCTCATAAATGTGTCCAAACTTATTTTTATGACAGGGGCACAGTCACAAAATTATGAATGACTTCCTGATAACCAAAACGACAAACGAATGGAGTCAATTAAAAAATACAAGCCATTTACACCCTGCTCCGTCTTCCGGCAATTTTTAGCGTGAGCAGCTGAGTTTGTGAAGAGGCAGAGGCTTGACGGATATTCGGAGGGACAGAGAAACGTTCTTAGCAACTATGCTGTCCACTTTCAGCTGTTACAAAAATAGGTCACCTTCATCCCGTCTCAAAAGATCCTTAATAGTATACTTGACAGACAAGAGGGCCACCTGGCTCAAACCTGAACATGACATCATTAGTAATTATTGATAAGCTCTTTAAATGGGGGGGGTGTGCTCTAAAAGCCTGGGGTTTATGCTCTACCACTGCCAGAGTTTCCCTTTAAATTTAGCACCCTTTAAAGCATATATATGTGCAAAGAAGTCCTAGTCCACAAGCCCAAGATTAAAAATGAATCATACTTCATGCCAATACTATGCATCTTTAGATAGATTATTTTCAACATCATTTCTCTTTTATTATACATTTAGTAAAGAACTGTGTGTATGTAGTTTGTTGACTTTTTATGTTGACAACAAAGATGAAAATCTGCAGAGCTAATATATAACCTAGGATATATTTGGGGCTTCCCCCCCCCAGTTATTCCTAAGTATCAAATGTGAGTTCAAAAGAGTCTGCTCTTTAGTGTGATTCTTTAAACAAAAACAACAAAAAAAAGAAAAGATACTAATGTTTAACTCAGATTGTCCTCATCAGAATTTGTGGAAAAGAGAGAGTCTTCAGGGACAACAGTGTGATTTCAGATTCAAGATTTGTAATGGAAAACCAAAGGGTTTCTGTAAAGCTTCTATTTTAAAAGGACTCATGCATGGTCATAACACCCTTCAAAGGAAAATTCTCTAGTCTATTATCCATTTTTAATAAAGTCACAAATACAGACAAAACCTATAGAAGCTTAAAAAAGAAATCTTCTTATGTTATAGTTTCAGACGAGATGGTCTTAGTCATAAAATATTAGTAAGCAAAGAAGGCGGTGTCTCGGCAAAGTTAAAGCATATTAAAGTCATCTTCATTATAAGCATGGCCCCAAATAACACTTTGGTTCTCCTTGGCAGTGGAGCAAAAGTTTTTCAAATAAGGGATGGAAATTTTTCGAAGCAAAGAGCTAAGTTCCCTATCACACCGTGGTGGAGCAATGCTGCCATTCTGTTAAGAGTAATAGAATGACTACGTACCAACCTGCTCGGCTAGCAGGGCAACTGGCTTACAAAAACACATTTATCTGCGCACTCTTTTGATTCTTTCCCTGTAGGAGTGGATGAATCCAAAGTTTAGGAGTACTCCTTAAGACGGCCAAAGTATTTTAGGTCAAGCTATAAATTTTTCCTGACGTTCTCTGCCAAGATTATGCTGAGGACTGAGAAGAGAATCCTTAAAATGGTTCCAAAAGTAAACTTTCATCTGCTGTGGAAAAAAGAAGTAAAATCACATCTCCCTATCTCTGCTTGATTCCAAAGGCTCACCACCGTATGGCAGGCGCACGAGATGTAACCGAGGCCTGGACCCCCAGAGCAGGAATGTTGGGACATCGCCACTATTTTGCTGACGTTTTCCGATAGCTCTAGAAAATCATACGTCTTGCAAGTCTATCCTCCTTGGCGTCAACCTCTGCAAGGACAAAAGCATCATCTCTGATAGGAGGGAGCCGAGGGCCAAGTGAAGCTCAAGTCTTTGGAGCCAGGTGGGCTGGGGTCCATACCCTGACTCTCCAACTGGGTTGCCCTGGCCCTGTGACCTTAATTTCTCTGGACCTCATTCTTTCTTACCTGCAAAATGTGGTAATAACAGATAATAACCACCCCCAGGATTGTTGTGAAGGTTAGAAATAAGGCCAACAAACGTAAGTGGCAGGCACCATGAAATGCTCCCTGTGGATCACAGAGCCGGGCTCTGTATGGAGCTACTGTGTAACTATTTCATTAGGTTTCACTCCACCCTGCTCGCTGGGAACCACTCTTATAAAGACAATACATGATGCCGTTAAAATTCCCTTATACCCAAAGATTCCCCTATTGCTTATAAAAGGTTTGCTTCTGTGTTGTAATAAGTAGATTCCAGGATGCATCATAAGTCCCACAGATCTAGCCCAAGCTCCTACATCCTCTGCATTTACAGTAGAAATAAAATTTCACACATTTTGAAGTTGACACTCAAGTGTTCTGAGCCATTGGGTGGAGGGCTCTTGGGTTGCATGGGTCTGTGAGATTTATACATTCTTGACATTTCTGAATTATCAAAGTGGAATTGGGTCTAACACAGGGCTAGTGAGGATGCCCCCTCCCCGAAACTTCTTTCTTACTGGTCCTTTCCCCTCATTCCATAAACAAACTAGTCTTAAAAAAACAAAGCAAAACAAAATAAAAACCAAAACCTTTCTATCTCACGTTTCTTGGTAGGTCTGGGTGAACTTCTCTCTGAGAAAGGGAGAACACCCAGATTTCTTTGCTGAGATTTCTCAGCTTTCTGCATTTCCCCTTCACACTTCCACCAGTTCTGGTTCTGTCTTCCTCCTTCCATGGGAACTGCACAAATTGTCGATTTCAACAGACAAGTCTGCTGCTCACACCTCGGTGCTGCCCGAGGCCCTGCTGGTCACATGCCCCTTCTGAAACTCCCAACTGCTTTGGCCTCTGTGACCTGTACTTCCCTAATTCTCTTCAGACCGGCCTGGTTCCTCCAGTGCCTCTCATTCCACCACCCACTTCGGATGCCTAATCCTCAGAGTGAGTTTAGGCTCTGCCTGAAGCGTCCTGCCGTTAATCACTTTGTACTTTCTCCTTGGGTGATCTTATCCCTGCTCAAGATTTCAACCACTACCTTCTCCCATAGTCCTGCCCAGACTGCACCTGACCTTCCGATTCTCGAATCAATGATCTTCACCTGGATGTTTCCCACACAACTCAGAATGGAACCCATCTTCTACCCTACCATGATGCGGCTCTTCAAATCCCTCAACTGCAGGCACAGCCAAACACCTGCCCAACGTGAAACCAGGAGCTACTCTCCCTCTGACTGATCATTCCCACCCCATCAATCATCAAGTCCTGCCAACTGAGTCTCCTTTTTGGTGTTTTATTTACTCCCTTTCACTCCTACTACCCCAGTCCCACTTCAAGCCCTCATCATCTCGCAGCTGGACTGCTGGACTGTATAGCCTCCTCATTGCCAATCTTATCTCCCTCTAATCGACCCCCCTCACAGCTACTAGACTAGATAGCAGGCCACATCAGTACTCACAGTCCACAGGAAAATCAACAGGCAGGTTCAGCAGGCCAGTAACAAAGTCACACAAATGTGCCTCCAGAAGGGTCTTGCCTACACGTTGTATCTCTTTATTCTTGCCCAAACAGAGCTCCCAGACTTCCTGTTGACTTGGAAAGCCGATACCTTTCCAATAAACTCCTTTTCTGCTTAAATAGCCAACTTATACTGTTTGTAGTGAAGATCCTTGACGAGTGTACAATTCCATTTATTCTCTACCATGATCATAGATTTGTGTCTCCTCCTATCAGTCTATGGGTGCCAAGGGCAGGGACCATGGCCATGCATGTATTCCCAGTCCTCTATGTACTTCAACTGCTAATATCATGCCTGATGGATAGTAGTTACTCAAATGCACATTGGTAGAAGGAATATTCTTAGATGCTTTTTCTGTAAAACATATGATTCATTCACGATACTATGAAGTTATAGTACATTTGTTTTCTTATCTTATCTTAGCCTCAGAATCCCCCAAAACACAAATAACTTTCTCACAAAGTAGAGAAGGCAAATATTCTGACAGATCTCACTGAATCAATCACAAGCCCAATCCTTTGGTTTTCTCACGAACCACATCCATATGCAAGGGCGTGTTCCTACAGCAGACGAATATCTCTACCTGCTTTTATCCGTCAGGGTGGCTACTGTTGGTGTCTTACACTTGAGTTCCTTCGGGGAAAAAACAGCTCCCAAAAGCCCAAAAGCCAGCTCAAAGTCTGATAATCTTTTGCTAAAAATACTTTACAGACCGAGCAGTGTCCCTCTCAAGGTTGCATTGTGATTGTTTGTGATGGCCGAGGATCAAGGGACTCCGGTAGCCCTGATAAGCCAATAACCCAAGGGCTATTTTTTCCTTGGTATGTCCATGATGGAACAGACCACCTGTGGGTCAGGCAAGCTGAGACACTGCTTCCCTGTTATACCTGGAAATGACAACACTAGCGTCCAAACGTTCTTGAATCCTACAGCAGGAAGGATTATTTAACACAACCTCTTTTACTACAGGGGAAAATGTCAAGGGCTCTCTCTCTCTCTCTTTCCTATCAATCTCAACAAGAGCTTTAGGGATTGATTAAATTTGCCGTGTTTGCTGATACCACATGCTCTTTGTCGGGTATTGTGAGGAGGATGTGATGCCTGTTCTCAAAGATGTAACGCTCTGACCAAGAGAAGGGGTGGGGACCCTGACAAGGAGGTGCTAATGAGGAGACACAAGTTGGGGAGTGAAGAGGGGAAGAGAGATGTTCATCTACCAGAGAAGCTCAGGGAATGCTTCAAGAAAGAGCTGGACCTTCAGGCATGGGCAGGGGTAGGATTTCAATAGGCCAGGACGGAGCAGGGGAATAAAGAGCAGAATACAGATGTGGAGAACAGTGCAAACAGAGCAAAAGGCAAGAAAGTAAAGGGCGTGAAGATGAACAGCACATTGGGATTCATGGGAGGGAAGAGCAGATTTATAATTTGGGGCCAATCATGAGGGGCCTTGAGTGCCACGCTAGACAGTCTGCACTTTCTCCTGGGCAACTCATAATCAAAGGATTCTTAACAAGAGGGCCTTTCTTCCTACTCACATCTGGAGGGGTGGGCAGTTGGCAGTCATCCCAATGCATTGTCCTCAACCCTGGCCACATATGAGACTCACCTCAGGAGTTTGTCCATTTGTTAGTGTTCGTTTATTTATTAACAATGCCAACTCTAGCCTTATTTCTGGCCAAAGAAATCAGAATCTTTTGGGGTAGGACTTTGATGTGACAATTTTTAAAGAAATGTTTAGGTGCTTTTAACATCCACTCGGGGTTGAGAACCACTAGCCTAATACATAAGTAGGAGAATTTCTCTATAAATTCTTATTTTTTGTTGGGAATGCTTTGCTGACTTAGGTAAGATACTATGTTTAACTAGGTATGGCCTAATGGGTACAACAGAAATTTCTGATATATTGAGCAAGTTCCTTGCTTTTAAATAACTTCCTCATTTATCATTAGCAATATGTTCGTATGTTCAATATGTTAAGCACTATCTTCTTCCTGTAGCTATTTCATATATATATCATTGGTAATTATGGACATGTTCATATATATGATACGATACATACAGATATACATGAAAAAGATATATATGATATATACAGATATGATATATAGAGATATGTGTTTGATACATACAGATATAAGATATATCGATATATAAATATACAGATATATAGATATAAAAGTTGGTAGATGTGAAAATCAGGATTGACCAACCAAGATACCAAGACATATGTCACTTATATTGACATATGGGGTTTCACTTAAATTCCTAAAAATCAAATATTATTTAATAAGAGGAGAAGTAGGTCTACTGCTGGGGTGACCTAGCAAGGAGGTTCTGCTATTTTAGGAAACAGAATTTTTTATAAATACTATATCATAAGATGCAAGTCACAAAACACACTAACCATACGCCAGGGGATTTGAAGGCGGCAATGAAAGCAGAAAGTCCTATGACAAGGAATTATTTTTTTCTCCTAGCATATGGTGACCACAACCAACTTGTACAATTATGAGAGGGGAAGCATCCTAAAAATCCTTGGGTGCCTTGTGGGGGATGAGGGCAGGAGCTGCGTAGCCACTTCCCATTGGGCGACTCTAATTTGAGTAGGGAACAACCCAGACAGGGTGCTGCCCTTGATAGGAAGGGGGTTGGCCAGACAGAGCCGATGTCCAAATAAATCAATCAAGGTAGGGAGGAGTAGGGAGATAGAACCAGTCCAGGGAGGTTAAATCCCAAGTGGAGGGGCCAGGTCAGAGAACCCAAGAACCCAGACTGACAGGGAAACCAAGGAGTAGGGCCCTGTCCAAGAGCTTAGGGGATGAGAGATCTGTTTGGATTGGACTCTCCTAAATACTTTATGGCATCAATCAGACAGATAATTGGGGCAGAATGAACCAGGAGCATATATGAAAATGCATAAGGGCTTTTTAATCATCCAATACTAGGTTTATTCATACAGCAAATTCATCCATTCAACAAAAAATTATTGAGCATCTACTATGTGCCAGGCCCTTTTCTATATGCTGAAGATGCAGGCAGGTGGGATACCTACATATCTGAAAGAGTGAATTGATACGCAGTATGGCATAAAACGTCGTGGTTTGTGGGTTTGGTAGGCCCAAAGCACTGTACCTTTAGAACTCATCTTCTTCCATATGTATGAAATAATAATTAATTCTCTGATAAAGACTTTCCAACATTTTATAATTAATACACCAAAGCTTCAGGGTTCAGGACCCATGGAGACAGGGATGTTAGGAGAGGGGCAGCAAGGCTGGAGCAAAGGAAAAGAGGAGCACCGAGACACAAGGCCCTGCCCCAGGCTACACAGGCCTTGGTTCATGATCATGACTCCTAGCCTGTCTGGGCCCCAGTGTTCTCCCCCGTAAAATGAGGAGGTTGCACTGGACAACTTCCAAAGCCCAGTTCTCGGATCTAGGATCCCAGGCAGGACCAGGGCAGAAAACGGGGCTCAGGCTCAGCGCACGAGCGCGCTGGTCACCCTGACAGCATCAGGAGCCAGGGCAGCCCCTGGGAGTGGCATGGGATACTGCAGGAGTATCTTGAGCCATTTGCTGGGGTTGAGTGTCTCTCCAAGAGACACCCCAGACTTGTGCTGCTCTCCAGTCTCTACACAACACGGGGGTATGTTTTTCCTTAGAGAGCACCAGGAGACCAATCTGCAGAGGCAATGCAGGTCCAAGCAGGCCCACGGGGGCAGGAACCACCTGATGAACTGATGTCAGGGTGGGATGCTGAGGTGATCCCCCAGAGTCAGGAAAAGAGCTATCATTCACAAGAAGGGAGGACTGTTCCCCCTCTTCCAGGAAGGCCACTTGGGATCCCAGCCAGACATTTGGCTCTAGCTGAAATATCAGTTTCATGACAGAACACAGAACCAAAACTCAGGTGGCCAAATAACCAAAAATGTCTTCAAGACAGAACGAACGGGTTTGGATAAAGAAAGGGGGTGTCAGAGAGAGAGACATATGCATGCGATGTCAGCACACTCCACAGCGTCCCCCACTTTACCCGCTCATTGTGCCAAACCTCATAGCCAGCCTTCCTGCCTCAGATAGCATCACTCGCTCCGAGGTACAAATACCATCCGGACTCTTCCGTATTAGGCAATTTCTCAAACCCCAGCCCCCACCGTTGTACAAAAACTGCATTCTCTACAGCAAGTGCTTTGAATTTCCTTGTTTCCCGCCCATTCACTGGACACATTTCTGTATCTACCTTCCTCTTCCAGGTGGCTTTAGTGTGCCAACCTTCCAATTAAGGACCAGTACCTGCATTGGGTTTTTAGCTCCCCCCCTTCCTCAGTTCCTCCAATGGCTTCCTTATAGAGTCAGGTTAAAGGTGCTAAGCCAAGGTGTCCAAAACTTAGAGTGGAGCCAACATTCACCCGATGACTCATTTGATTGTGACTCTTCCAATGTAAGGCCAACTTAATGGGTTCCAAGAATCCTCAGCCCAAGGCTTCTGCCCCCACAGCTGGCATTGGGGAAATGGAACCAACAGTTTTGATTTCACCTGAGGACCACTGTCCAAAGAGCTTCCCATAGTCTCTGAACTGTGAACAAATAAACAAGGGGTTTTTTTGAGGATGAATGAAGGAATAAAGATTTTTATAGGATTCAATGGATCTCTTGTTTCCCGGATTTAATTCAAACCTAAAATTTAGAAGCGAATTCAAATTTGAGTCTAACATAATCTCATTCCCTTGACAAATTAGAGGAGATAAAAATATTCCATCGGGCCACTGTTGGCAAAGCTAGAAAGTAGAAGAGGCTGGCTTGCTGTATCCAGTCACCCACACAGGTGTCACCTCATGTCTGGGGGCGCCCTTCCCTGTGGTACACAACCCAAGCAAGCACCACTGGTTGAAACTCAGCCATCCTGTGCCTAGCGGAGATCAAGCATATTTCAAGATGGCTATGAGCAAGAGACGTTGGAATGGCAATCGTTGATTCTTAGAGACCTGATACTCTACATAAACCAAGGGAGTGGACCTCAAATACAATTTGGGGCAGTTGAGGAGACATTTCAAGAAGGAGACTTATGCAACTACCCCCAGATTTGATTTTCCCATGATGAAATTTTAATTTGCAGATTTGTTTCCCTACTTAATTCCCAGCACTGGGCTGTAGCATTGTTCTCTCCAAGGCATGTTAGACTAACAATCAAGGACATATAGAAAGTGCCACTGGTATTCCAAATACTTGTGGTCAAAGTCTCTGAAATCTACAACTTTCTATGGTGGATTGGACACACAGAAGTGGATGGAACCAGTTTCAGAAGGTTTTTTGCAGAAGATGAAGGAAATTTGTAGAGAGACTTGTGAACAGCTTGCCAAATTGCCGCCTGTGACGATTTTATCATCTTTAATTTACCAATCTAGAAATGGGTTTATAACAGAAGTTCTACGTGTTGGCCTCTCAGCAGTTGGCACACATCTCACTGTCCCTCTGGAGTATGCTTGGTTGTCCAAGGTCTGGCCTTTGAAAAACACTGTACTAGAGAGACGGAGACCTACCCTGCCTCTTCCGCCTGGAGTGCTCAGAGGAGAATGAATTAACGTTCCCCAGCCAAGCCAGTAGTCCTGGTCTCAAGCCAGAAAACAGTGGCCGTTAGAAGTTAGAAAGCAGGCAAAAAGGAAAGCAACAGTGCTTCCATTATAATATTAAACCATAATCACCTTTTCCTATAATCATCTTTCTGTCTTCCCAGAAGGGGCACTGGTTAACTGCCGCTCTGGGGCACTTCCTGTGGGTCTGGAAGGCGGTGGAGCTCGGCAGGCTGTGGCACGTCCACTGACCCTGGAGCAGGCTGAGAGCGGCCACCGTGCTGAGGGTGGGGGCTCAGAGACGGAGGCTCCTGAATTAAGGGGTGATGTCGATTTCCTTTCCTCGGGGCCAGGACCAGGGTGAGGCAGGAGGTGTTTAGGGAACAAGATTTAAGGAGGTGTGCATTCTCGGGGTCATACAAGTGGCTCTTTCTTCTCAGTCCCAGCCCTGCTCAGGGCCCCAGGCACTGGGATGTGTGTGTGAGCGTGTGCGTGTGTGTGTGTGTGTGTGTGTGTGAACGTGCACTGTGGTCAATGGTTCTCAAAGCATCGTCTCCAGACCAGCAGCAGCAGCAACACCTGGGAACTTGTTTGAAATTCGAATTCTCAGGCCCCATCCCAGACCCACTGAATATGAAACTCAGGAGGTGGGGCCCAGCAATCTGGGTCTTTGACGCAAACACCAGGTAACTCCCACGTGGCTCAAGTCTGCGAAGCACAGTGCTAGAGAATAACGCTCTCCAAAGCCCGCCCCGTGGTCCATGGCAGGTGGCCTCTCAAAATGCTTCACCCACAGCAGGAGCAGGGAAGGGGTGGGGTGGCGAGAAGACAGAGACCTTCCTAAGGCCATCGGCAGGGTAGGTATCCCTCAGACAATAAATCAGGAACTGCTTTTTCCCCAGCTATCCCCAAGTAAACTGTAGTAGTCAAGACCTGGCAACTGTTGGCAATAAATAAAGATTGCTACTGAGCTTGTCCCCGCCCGTGGCTTCCCCTTAACCAGGCAGCTCAGAGCCAGCTGCTGAGACACTGTGTCAGGGGCCAGCCATCCGAACGTTCTGAGACTTTGATGCCCTCCTTTGTAAATGGGGCTAACATCACCCACCTGTGAGGGGTGGAGAACCTAAAGCATACGCAGCCCAAGAGAAGTGTGGGGGAGAGTAAACTGTGGTGAATGCCGAGCAGGGGTTCTGGGCTCCACCCTCTTCCAGGGAGCCAGCTGGGATGCCTTGGGGACTGAGGACAGCTCAGAGGCGAAGGAGGTTAGCTGAGCTCCTTTATGCTACAGTGCTTTTAAAAGGAGGTTATTCCCCAGCCCAAATGACCTGGGGCACCAAGCCTCTAAAAACACAGAGTGGGAGGGGCGCCTGGGTGGCACAGCGGTTAAGCATCTGCCTTCGGCTCAGGGCGTGATTCCAGCGTTGTGGGATCAAGCCCCACGTCAGGCTCTTCCGCTATGAGCCTTCTTCCTCTCCCACTCCCCCTGCTTGTGTTCCCTCTCTCGCTGGCTGTCTCTATCTCTGTCAAATAAATAAATAAAATCTTTAAAAAAAATAAAATAAAATAAAAACACAGAGTGGGAGAAAGGAAAGGAGAAGGGGCACCCGGGGCCTGCTGTTGGGCACTGAGAACTGCTTGTTTTTTTACTATATAATGAAGGGTAAGAGAAACATCTAAAGACCCACATTTAAACTGTCACCAGAACCCAAACAGTATGTAGTGGTGAGATGGTGAACAACGCCCGCCAGCCCAGTGACCTCAGGCACACAGTCATGGACTTGGTTTCCTCTTTTGCCAAGTGCTGGATGACAGATACAATCGCAGTATGAGGATGAAGTCACACAACACACTTAGGCACAACATAAACATGAGGGCTTAGCACTCAGGTCCCTTCGCAGAATTACGGAACCCTTCCTGCCTTATGGAAGAGAACCAGCCCCAATCCGACTTTACCAGCTCCTAAAGGTGTCTACTGAGGACCAGAGGAGCTGATGACCTGCAGAGGGCACGCAGCTCGTGGGTGACAATCATTAGGGGCGCCCCTTTCTCCCTGCCATCAGGAAGTGCTGGGGGGGAGGCAGAAAATCTCAGAGTCCCCCCCTCCCCCCGCAGGCCAGGTAAACAAAGGACGCCCCCGCCCCCATGTCTTCCCGAGCCATGCGTGCAGCACAACTGAGGATTGGAAAGAGGATCCATGACTCACACTTTTCCTCCTGAGGGGATTTAACTCCAAGATAACATTGCCCTTGAGAAAAGGCCAACCAGCAAGGAGGAAAGTTCGCCTCGGGGCCCCTGTGATCTGGAGCCCCCTTACCTTCCTCGTTTAAAATCCAGGGCAGGAACGCCAACACCGAGTCAAAGCCACAGGTGTTTTCTTCAAAGGCGCAGGACCCGGCAGGCAGGTCCACGGCGCCCGCCAGTTGCAGGGCTGCGGACACAACACGAATTTCCGTTCGGGCTAGGGCTGGGAGCGTCTGCACCAACTCGGGGCGCCCCGGGGGAACTAGGTGAAAGTGAGGGGCATGCAGGCGGGTAGGGGCGGGAGAGGGATGCACTACTACCCCCTCCCCCTTCCCCGGCGCTTCCAATGCACAGCCCTACGTCCACCCCCCGTCGCCGCCCCAGGCTCGGCAGTGGGGTAAGGCTGTCGAAAAGGATCCGGAGGCGCCCTCGGATGGCCCGGCCCAGGAAAGCGAGCCCGGCCACGGGGGCTGCGGGAGCGGGTCGCGAGGGCGCCCCCCGGGGGTCCCCCTCGGTCCTTGCACTTACCTTGCATTGCCAGGAGGACGCCCCTTAGCAGCATGGTCGCGCTTCGGGGAGGAAGGACGACCGGAAAGGGGTGCAAGCTGCCAGCCCGCTGAGACCCGCTGCTCCGGTGAACCGGAGCGGGGGCGCCGGGCACCCGGGGAGGGAGAGAGAAGTCGAGAGGCTGAGCGTGCACTTGGAGCTGCCCAACTTTGCGGAGCGGCTCGGGAAGCTGAGCGGAAAGCTGGGGGTGCTTGACTGGTGCGCGCCGCTCGCCCGGCTACAGCCGCGGGTCAGATCGCGTCCCGAGTGAAGCCGGCGCACAGCTGGTCCCGGGCGAGGATGGGGCTGGGAGGGAAGGAGACAATTGAACACTTTTGAAAAACCAGCTAGGACTGGCCGGGAGAGGAGAGGTCGGGATGCAGCGCCTGGGCTCAGGGTTTTAAAGCTTGGGACCAGACCCCTTGCAGACACTTGGAGGGGGCAGGCCTTCGAGCAGCCCCTCCGATGGGCCGGGACTGGAGGCGCCCCGCCCCGCCCATCCGCGGTGGGAACCAGCTTATTTCTGGGGACAGCTTCCCCGCATCTGGCACACCAGTACTGCAGGGCTGGCCCTAATTTTAACGTCTTCTCCCCAGAATGGAAAAGGGTGGAATTCTCCTAGGAAAACCTAGAAGAGAACTTGGCAACTGTTTGGTGACATAAGCTTTGTATCTCAGGAGTCGCGCGTTCATGGCCCAGTAATGCTAAGCCTGGAATACGACCCCCTTTTTTTAGCAGTGGAATGTCTGGCATGCCTGGTGCTCAGCATTCCCTCTGTCCGGTAAAATGGGGGCATTCCTCCTCTCCAAAGAGCCATGATAAATTAGTAGTGTTCTAAATTGGCATGGGGGGGGGTGATGTCAGGGAGGGGGTTACTGTGAGTGCCTTGAGCACTAAGTGGGTCTTTAAAAATATTCTCTTCCAAGAAAGGACGTGGTGGGGATTTTTTTTTTTCCTTCTTAATGGTCTTCACAATTTTGTGGTTCTCAAACTTGAGGGTGCTTCAGAACCCCCTGGAGCACCCCACCATCCGAGTTTCCAATCTGGTAGAAGTGGGTTGGGGCCCAGAGATTTTGCACATTCTTATCAGGTTTCCAGATGCTGATGCTGATGCTACTAGTCTGGGACCACGCTTTGAGGAGCCCTGGCCTAATGAACTCCTGTTAACCATCCGAGCCCTGTTCACATGCCTTCACCTGGTTTCCAGCCTCTCCTGGCTTTCCTTGGCCTTCATTGGCAGCTCCTCCACCCTAACCTGCCTGCCCCCCCCACCACCACCACTGGAGTGCCTTCAAGCTCTGTCTTTTTAGCTCCACCCCCACCCCAGTAATTTCATCCAGTTTCATAGTTTGGAACACCAACTATATAGCCTGATGACTCCCAAACTTCCATTTCTAGCCCAGACTGCTCACAGACTCCAGACTCTTCTCCCTCATGGCCACCTCAACATTTTCTTTTGGATGTTTAACAGCTACCTCACACTTCACAAGTCCCAACATGAACACTTCTGAGCCCTTCCCGAGCCTGCCTCCTCTTGTGTTTTTATCTCAGTTAAAGGAACCTTTCTCCCCCACTTGCTCAGGACAAAACACTTCGGTCATCCTTGGCTCTTCTCTTTCTCTCAAGACATTACCAATTCTGTCCATTCAGCATTCAGAACACAGCAGACGCTGGGCATGCTCCACGCCCACAGTGACTGCCCTGATCTAAGTGGCCATCATTAGCCGGGGAGGGTGCAGGAGCCTCCTAAGGGCAGTCCCTGCCTCTCCTGCCTTGCTCACTTGCACTCCACTCCTAACAGCCGTCAGGGGCATCCTTTTAACACAGAAATCAGGCCATGTGGCATATCATTCATTGGCTCCAGACTTGTAACAGCTTCCTACATCAGCAAATCAAAACCCAGTCTTCAGGGGCGCCTGGCTGGCTCAGTCGGTTAAGTGTCCGACTCTAGATTTTGGCTCAGGTCATGATCTCAGGGTCCTGAAGTAGAGCCCCATGTTGGGCTCCATGTGCTTAAGATTCTCTCTCCCCTCTGCCCCTACCCCCTGGTCGGGCGTGTGCTCTCTCTTGCTCCCAAATAAACAAAAAACAAAGAACCAGTCTTCACAAAGACCTACTAGGTCCTACAAGACCTGCCCTACCCCTCATCTCTCTGATCTCATCTGCCCTGATTACACGCCTCCAGCCACATCGACCTCTTGGCTGGTTCTCAGATACAAGGTACCTGTCCTCCCAGAACTTTGCGCTGGCTGTTCCCTCAGCTTGAAATGCTCTTCCCTACAGATCCATGTAACTCACACCCACACTGCCTTCAGGTCTTTATTCCCTGGTCACTTTCAGTATCAGAAATTCAATAGCCTCTCTTTAATAAGAAATAAGCCCCCAGGATCCTTTTAAAATAAGTTTGGACAAATTCTCATGAGTTTTCTGTAAGCAATGACTCAAAGGACCTAAAATTTGTTTAGGGTGTGTGTGTTTATATGCTCTGCCTCAGGTGGTAGTTAATAATGAATAACATTTATCGTGCTTACTATTATAACTATTTTATATAGAAAATCTTATTTAACTTTCACAAGGACTCTATGAGGTCAATGTCATTATTGCTTGTATTTAATAGATGGGGAGACTGAGGTGCAGAGTTCAGTGATAGCAAGAGGCAGAGAGACTTAAATCCACATGTGCTTTATTCCAAAAGCCTATTCTCTCAATTGGTAAAATAACCTGTCTCCTTTGCCTTACATTCTTTTTGGATTTCTTGCTCATAGATGATGCTATGTATCTGAGGGATTTCATCAGATTATGTAATTAAAAATTCAAAAACAGATAGTAATCCACTTGAAACCTCAAAACACTGTTTTCAACCAAGCAAGCTTCCAGCAACTATCAAACTGGTACTCCTTTTTCCAGGTACCTGCAGAGTATTTCAGAGTTTTAGGATTGCCTTAGATTCATTTGCATGTTCCAACTCTTAGGAAAGTGAAAAACTTCAAAGCCATAAAGAGATCTTCAAAAATTTTTAAATGTATATTAAAACCTCAAGGCAACATCATTTTTTGCCACCTATGGGAGCCTGAATCCTTACGCATAAACACAAAGTTAGTTGGAGTAAAACTTCAATTTCACATATAATTGCATGAGCTGAAGCACAGATGATCCTTTGACATTGGTGCAGGTTGGGGTCTGTGGGAAGCAGACTCTGATTTGGAGGTTAGGGTGCAGGCTGCTTCCTAAGGGTGCCCTTGGGCTCTGCACCTGTGGAAGGGTGGAGGAGGAGGCAGGACTGAGCCGAGGGAGAAGTGATATTGCAATGCAGTCCCCACAAAGCCTCTCCTGACCCCATAGGCTACACTGGAGGTAAAATGGCCCACGCAATTTACCCCATATTAGGCCAATATAGCCAGATTCTTTGCATTGCTCCTTCCATCACACAAGCAATGTGGTCCTCACAAGGACAGGTGATCCCCAACAAGGGGGCTCTCTACACTGAGGGCGACCCTCAAGGGGGTTGATGGCTGAAGGCTGTTTGAAGACAACAATCCCACCACCTGAGATGACAAGTCCTTCCTTGATGGAGGATCTGGATAGCACATTGGTGTCCACCACAGACATTTTGCAGAGAAGGGAAAGAATACTGCACGTGGAGAGAGCCAAGGAGAGAATCCAGAAAATCTAGAAATTATGTGCATCAACCCACTTCCTCTGGTCACAAATCATGGATCCCTATGACCATGTGCTGCCTCAACCCCTGGAAAAGCAGCATCAGGCCCCCAGGTGAGAGCTACCCAGGAGTCTGTCCTCCAAGATTTAGCTTCATTGAGTGATTAAATAACACATGTAAAGTTCTGGTTTATAGAAAGCACTCAATAAACATCCGGTATTAGAGTGAGTTGAATGGTAGCCCCCCCAAAAGATATGTTGTGAATGTGACTTTATTTAGAAAAGGCGCCCTGAAGATGTAGTTAAATTAGGGATCTTGAGCAAAGATCATCCTGGATTAGGAAATGGGCCCCAAATTAAGGGCAAGTGCCCTTCAAGAGACAGAAGAGCAGTAACAGACACAGGTAAGGGTGGAGGCAGAGACGGGAGTGGGGGAGCAAGAAGAGCCTCAGAGCAGATCCTGTCCCAGAGTCCCCGAGGAGTGTGGCCCTGCAGACTCCTTGACTTCACACGTCTGGCCTCCAGAGCTGTTGGGAGAAGAACTTTCCTTTGTCTTAAGTCCCCGGCTTTGTCCTGGTGGCTGTAGGACACTAAGGCAGAAAGTGTGAAGCATCAGGCAGTCACGTGCCAGGCACTTTCCGTGTGTCTCTCATTCAATCCTGCTACATCCCTGTGAGATGGACACTTGTTACCTCCGTCTTACAGATGACGGGGAAACAGTCCCAGAAGGGTCCAGTAACTTGTTCTGGGTCCCATGTCCAGCTACACCGCCCCAAGTGCTTCCTCTTTACAAAGGCCTGTCGCGCCTGACAAGGGCTGCAGGGGAAGGGACCTGCTGTCTCTGGGGCAGCCGCACGAACCCTCTCACAGGGCCTGGCGTATCCTTGTGCTCTGGGCTGCTTCGCCCCCTTCTCCCCTCGGGGGCCCTCAACCAGGGATCCCGCTTTTTGCTGTGTCACTCTTGAGCTGGAGATCTAGCTTGGTCTCGATTCCAGTTTTCTGGGCACAACAGAGGAAGGTGAAACAGGGCGCCCCTGCGCAGGAGCCCGCCTCACCCTCCGTCGGGCCACTGAGATATCAGAGGGAACAGGCTCATCTGTGAAAGTAGAGAAGGAAATCTGGTGCTGATGACGCCCCCTGCGCGCATGCGCATCGCTGAGGTGGGGCCGACTCGGAGGCTCTTCTCGAGCACCTTCCCTTCTGTTTGCCTCTCTCCCTTCTGGTCGTTCTCACAGAGTGCCATGTCAGGTCCCTTCTGCAAACACTTCCTGAGCACCTACTACGTGCCAGGCATAGTGCTCAGGGCTGGAGACCCAGGGGTGTACAAGATACGTTCTCTGTCTCACAGACGAGAGGTTGACCCATGGAAAGACCATTGCAATAAAATATGCTGGTGAGGTAGAGCGAGGACCGCAGGGGGATTTAGGGAGGGATGGTGGAGCAGCAGGCCCAACCTACATGGCATCACTGGCCCTGGCCCAAGGCCAAGTCATTATGGCAGGAGAGGGGTCAGCCCTGCCTATTTTGCCCAATTTTTCAAAAGAAGCCCAATGTCCAGATATAGATGCAATAGCATCGATTTTCAAATACTGGCAATGAATTACAACAGAATATATTTAAATCCCTGTGTGGGTACAGTAAGACTTGGTGGGAGGCTAAATTCAATTCCTGAGCTGCCATTTACAGCACCAAGGAAGAACCATGGAGACAGAGACTGTGGCGCCTCACCACCACCCTTCCAGAGCAGGTGGCCAGACACAGATGACCAGTCCCATTCTAGAGAAGAGAAAACAGAGGCAGAAAGAGTCTGACTGACTTTTAACCAAGGTCACATGTCTCTAAGCACTGGGGACAAGATGGGAAGTCATAAGCTTGCTTCCTCAATGGCCAGGATTTGGGCATACAGGAAGGACTTTGTATACTCTGAGTCCTGTGCAAAGGTAAGCTATTCAAAATATCCTTATAGTAATTATATTTTGGTATCTTTCTATGACATACTCTATGTTTTAAAATTACATATACAACTTTATATATGTATATATCTTTTTTCCTTTCTTGCTTCCTGGGTCCTCTCTGATCTATGCCAAGACATTGTCTCTGCTCTGGAGTTTTGTCTGTCTTTGCCTCTCTCCATCTTTCTTTCTTTCTCTCTGTGTCTGTCTGTCTCTCTCTCTCTTGGTGTCTGTGATATACTCTGGGGCTCCCTTCTGCCTCTCACTCAGCATTTTCTCTGTCTTGCTTTCATATTCTCTCTCTCTCTTTTTCTACATAGACCCCAGCGTGCCTCCCCCCCGCCCCCCATTGCATGCTATCAGGTCGAAAATGAGCTGGTAAAACAATTCCAGACTCTGTGGGTTGTCCTGCCAGTGACCTTCATTGCATTCCTGCACGAGGTGTCTGGGGGCTCTGCCCCAAGGCTGGCTGGCAGTGTCCCTTGGTTCCTGACCAGCACCAGCTGCCTCTTACCCCTTGGGGACAGTCACGTGCCTGCTGCAGGTCTGACTCATCTACCGTGAGGGACTGAGGCACAAGGTTAACCAGTTCTTTACAAAAGAATCTCCTGCTATTACAAAATACACACCCCGCTCTTCAAACTGCCACACTCAAATGACCTGAACTGGTAAAGTGGATATGTCCTTTACAGCGGGCATTTAAAAGGAACAGACGCTTAAACAGATACTTTCTATCATTAAGCTTTGTTCCATCAGTTTGAATGCTAGCTTGGAGTCAGACATCTTTCACTATGGTTTGATGGCCATCTTTTGAACTTTTTTTTAAGTCAAAATTCATGGGGCTGAGTCATCACAGTGAAAATACTACCACCTTTTACTTAGTGTTTGTGATGTGCCAGGTGGTTTCATGGTCAATTTATGGGGGAAGAAGCTAGGCCTAAAGAATTTAAGTGACTTGCCCAAAGGTGTGGGGCTGGGCTGTGAACATAGCTCCAGCTACCACCAAAGCCCTCTTGACCTGTCTACACTTCCAGGGCAGTGAAGGTTTGGGCAAACACTATGCAATGTCCTGTTCTCTGACCCCACACCTCCTTCCTCTACCCGTAGGCTGGGCCAAGGCCAGCACAGCGAGTTTCTCTCTGCCCCACTGAAGCATCTAAACCCGGAAGTTCTGCAGGAGAAGCCCTTTGTGATCAGAGTCAAGCCTATCTTTCTATTCTGAGCCCATCATAGCCCAACCTACTCCTGCACCAGCAACGTGCTGGCCCTTAACTGTCCCCGGGCCACTCATCCTATGTTCTCACCTGCTCTTCTCTCTGTTCAGCATCAGAATGTCTTCCTCCCCTTCTCCCATTGGTAAGCTCCTTGTAATGGGTTAAATTCTGCCCCCAACCCCCAAGGTCATACATTGAAGTCTTATCCCCAAGTACCCCAGACTTTATTTTGAAACAGGGTCACTGCAGTTACAATTAGTTAAGATGAGGTCACTGGAGGAGAGTGAGCCCTAGCCCAATACGACTGGTGTCCTTATAAAAAGGTGACATTTAGACACAAATACACACAAGGAGAGCACTCTTGAAGATGGAGGCAGAGGTCCTGGGGATGTTTCTGGAAGATCACCAGCAAACCAGTGGAAGCTGGAGAAGGTAGGAGCTGCTTCTCCCTCACCACTCTCAGAGGAAACCACACCCCCTACCCCCACTGACATTTTTGGATTTCTGGCTCTAGCTCTGACATTTCTATTGTTAAAGTTACCTAGCAGGTTGTACTTTGTATGCAGGCCTAGGAAGCTAATGTACTCTGTTTTGTGTGGGTCTCACCTAGGATAGTAATGCCACCAGCTAGAAATGCCCAGAGGCACTCACCATGGCCCCAGTGAGCTTCCCACAGACCTCTCTTCTTTCCAAACCACTGCTACAACTAGACTGACCCTTGTACTTCTTATTATGATCACAAGATGCCTTTCAACAACAAACTACCAACAAACTTTGGAAAAGAAATGAAGGTTTATTACTTACAAGACCTGGAAATTACACAGCACACCTGAGGCCACTGTGAGGTGTGTAGGTAGAGAGACACGGCGCCCATGGGCCTGGGTTCTGCTTTTATTGGGGTTGGGGTGGGACCTGGGGTTTCGTGGGCTCACTACTGGTGAATTTAAAATGGCAGGGCAGGAATTTAAAGCAAGGGAGAAGACACAAGTGGCCCAAATGTCCAGGCCTAAAATGCTGGGTACTTAAAGATGTTAACTGACTCCAATGCCTTCAGATTTTCAAAGTGCCCGAGACCCAGGTGACGGGTGATAATGAAGAAACTCTACCCCTAGGCATTGCACGATGCCTCCATGAGCCAATCCAGTGAAACACAATTCCAGCTGTATATTATAAACACCTGGGGAGTTCCATCTTTTTAATGCAAAGGTTGGGCCCCAGCAGACCAATGAAATCATCGTTTCTGGGATAAGACCAAAGCACAGGTACTTCCTTAAAGCTCTCCAAGCTGATTCTACTAAGCCAGGGTTAAGAATGCTCTGGCTTAATATTTTCATCATCAACACAGTTAAGTACTATTATTGTTCATTTTTTTAAGCTGTTTGAAAAGAACAAGAGAGTGTTCTATCATAACAGGGAGAGTAATTTTGTCATTGCGACCACGGACACTGGAGTTTAACTTGGAGCTCTGCCACTTACTACCTGTGAAGTTAGAGCACACTGTTGAGTGCCTCTGTGCCTTAATTTCCTCTTCTGTAAAATGCAAATAATAGCAGTACCTGCCATATGGGGTGGTAATGAGTACTAGATTAGTTTATATTATTATTAGTTTATATTATTTGAGTACTCAAAAAAGTGCTGGCACTATGTAAATATTAATATTCATTTTCTTTTTTAAAAAAAGATTTAAATTTATTTATTTGTCAGAGAGAGCAAAAGAGAGAACACAAGATGGGGGAGGGGGGGCGGCAAGCAGAGGGAGAAGCAGGCTCCCTGCTGAATGAGGAGCCCAATGCGGGACTTGATCCCAGAATCCTGGGATCATGACCTGAGCCGAATGCAAACGCTTAACTGACGGAGCCACCCAGGTGACCCACTAAGATTCATTTTCTATCAACTAAGTTTTCCAGGTCAGCCTTGTAGTTGAGATTGATTATGGAGTCTATCCATCAAAATGGCCTCTCATATCGTGCCCGGCCTTTGTGGATTGGGAAGAAGCAGAAACTAGAAATGTAAATTGGACAACTGGTAAACTGTAGCTTTAATGTCTTACCAGAGTAGAAGAAAAATCTAAACTATTGAGTGGATGCCATTATTAGTACCAACAACTAAGACATTAAAAATAGTAATGTAGAAAATAGTTTCAGGATTAAAATAGAACCTTCATCGGATGGTACCTGAGGTGGTACAAACAAGATGCAGTAGAAGATACGAAGAGGCTTCTTACAGGATTATGTTTTTTAGAGGCTAAAGAATATTATCTTGGTTCCTGCTTATAGCCTGACGGGCAGGTTTGTCTGTGTCCAATAAAAATGTCTTCTTAAAAAAAAAGAGAGAGAAACCTTTAAATGAGACATCTTGTTTCCAAACTGCTGGAAGCCCCCATAGCTCCTCCCAAACTGAAAGTGTTGCTTTTCTCATTACACATTTTACAACTTTACATACACATTCATTTTATATTTATTTTGTTATGGGGAAGCTTACTTATTCACTCACCCATAGCAGGCTCAAATTAGACTTCTGAATACCCAATTTATTGGACTCAGAATTGTTCTCATGTATGGTGGGATGGGGATGTTCCATGGGAAACTGGCTCCCTCACTTCTAGGCTTCCTTCCAAAGCCAGGCAATAGGACTGAAATGGCTTCTTTCACTCTAAGTATGGGAATGTCTTGCAGTGGCGGCTGCCTTCTGCATCTCTGCTAGGTTTCCATATTGGGTCAAAGACATCGCCACATTCCTCCAGAAGGGAATAGCTCCTCTGTAGGTAGCATCCGCCTGGGTCCCCACCACGTTCCTGAGTCTATTAATTCTTGCATTCCACTTTTTCCCTCCAAGGTTCAATTTCCTTCTTTTTGAAATATATCCTTTAGGAACTGTTGTTAGCTAAGACCTAGGAGAGGTCAATTCTCCTAGTCTTTGAAAGCATCAGTTAAAAAATGAGTTCAGTTGGATGTAGGCTTCTAGATTACAGTTCTGGGTGAACATGGTGGGTTGAACATGCTCATCCAAATTTGGCTTCTCCAGGATTCATTGAAAAACTACAATGAGTAGGCATTATGTAGAAATGTAGGAGCTTTTGAGGCTATGGAGAACGGGAGAGGAGACAACAAACTTTTGGAAACTAGAAAGAAGGTGGATAAGCAAAAAATGACCTAGCAGATCAAAGTCAGATTTGAAGCTGGCTCAGTTTATTCTACAACGTTATCAAGAGTCCAGGAGATGGTGACACCGGATAATATTGGAAAGGGGAAAGAAGAGGCTGGCCCAAAATGAGGAGGATTAGAAAAGCTCTTTGAGAAGCACTATCCATACTCCATGCTACTGGATGACTTCTCTTCCCCTAACTAGGGAAGTCAGTAGCATCGTCCCCGTCCAAACTGAAAGGCCCAAAAAACCAGGAGAGCCAATGGTGTCAGTCCCAGTCCAAGTCTGAAGGCCTGAGAACAGTGACCACTACTGTCTGAAGGCAGGAGAAGATGGACACCCTAGGTTAGGCAGACAGTAAATTAACCCTTCTTCCCCTCTTTTGCTCTATTCAGATCCTCAAGGGACTGGATTATGTCCGCTTGCATTGGTGAGGGGATCTTCTTAACTTGGTCCACCAATTCAAATGCCAATCTCTTCCACAGACACCCTCACACACACACACCCAGCAATCATGTTTTACCAGCTATCTGAGCATCTCTTAGCCCAGTCAAGTTGACACATTAAACTAATCATCACACCACCCTAGCAAAAGGTGGGTGTTTATTCTCTGGGAAGGGCAGAACGAGGTAGGCTGGACTCAGAGGGCACAGACTGGATTAAGAGGAGAAGTACCACCTGAAACCAGGGTGAAGAAATGAATGTGTGAGACACTGAAAGTGGAGACCCTGCCTCTAAGCCCTGTTTATCCACTCAGCTTCCAGAATGATTATAACCAGACTTTTTCTCTCCAAGTAGAAGAACGATAGTGGAAGGTTCATCTCCAAGGAATCTGACCAGATATCGAGGAAAAATGTAAACATAGTGATATTAAGGTTTCCCTCAACAAACAGCCCAGCCACATCACCTTCCAATGAAACTCACTCAGATCTTCCGAAAGTCAGCTTCTTACCCACAATTAAACACAAGCAGACACCTAAAAATCACCAGACAGCTGAAGAATGCCTCTAATATAAAAGATCAAACAAACAAGCCAGTAACAGAGAAAAATAACTTGGAGGAAAAATAAATCATGAAAGGGAAAGAAAGCTTCAAAATAAAATAATTATTAAAATCCTCAGAGAGATAAGCCATGGTTCTGAATCCCAGAAACAAGTTCAGAATACTGTTTAAAACAAAACATTTAGAGAACATCAAAGATCTCTTAGAAATTAAAAACATGAGAGCAGAACTGAAACATTCAATAGGAAAGGTTAGAGGTCCAAGTGAGTTGATCTCCCAAAGAGTAGAGCATAAAGCAAAGAAAAGAAAATAGGAGAAAAACATATAAAATATTATAAGACATCATATATGAATTTATATTTCATCATCATATATGAATTTATATTTCTTTCTTTTCTTTTTTCTTCTTTTTTAGAGAGAGCAGAAGTAGTGAGGGTCAGAGGGAGAAGGAAGAAGAGAATCTTAAGCAGGCTCCACTCTTGGCACAAAGTCTGACATGGGGCTTAATCTTAAGACCCTGAGATTCTTTATTCTGACCTGAGCAGAAATCAAGAATTGGATGTTTAGCCAACTGAGCCACCCAGGTGCCCCCTAAATTTGTATTTCTATATTTGTATTTTCAATAGAAAATATGAAAGCTTACATTTTATTGTAAAACATTGTATCAAACAATCTAGGAAGGACAACATCTGAATAATGGGAGTTCAGTTGGTAGAGCATGTGACTCTTGATCTGGAGTTGTGAGTTTAAGCCCCACATCTGGCATAGAGATTACTTAAAAAAAAAGAAGAGAGGCTCCTGGGTGGCTAGTCGTTAAGTGTCTGCCTTCGGCTCAGGGCGTGATCCTGGCGTTCTGGGATCAAGCCCCACATCAGGCTCCTATACTGGGAGCCTGCTTCTTCCTCTCCCACTCCTCCTGCTTGTATTCCCTCTCTTGCAGGCTGTCTCTCTCTCTGTCAAATAAATAAATAAAATCTTTAAAACATAATAAATAAAATAAAATAAAATAAAATAAAAGAATAAGAAAATAAGAAAACATGAATAATGGGAATTTCAGAAGACGAAAGCAGAGAAAATGAATGAGAATAAAAAGCAAAGAAATAATTTAAGGAAATTTCCTGGACACAAATACATGAGTTTCTAGCTTGAAAGGCTCATTAAGTGCTCAGAACATGGATGAAAATGGATGCACACTAAGGCATATTACTGTGAAATATCAAAACAATGGGGACAACAGAACTCATTGAACACTTTCAGAGGGCAAAACCAAGTCACATACACTCAAAAGCAAGTCATACTTATACTCGTAATAATGCAAACACTGATGATATGATCTAAATAAAAATATACTATTACTATATTAAAAAGATGAGCATCTGGGAAATACAAAAGTGTGTGGTGGGAAAAGAAAAACAATTCCAATCTTCCGAAGTGGAAGGAATTATTTCATTATCCTCTGGTCTCTGTTGATGTTGAGAAGTTTATTGACACTGCAGTTGCTCCTTTGTAGGTAATCTATTCTCTGGCTACTTGTAGGTTTTACTCCTTGTCTTTGGTGTCCTGTAGTTTCTCCGGGGTTTCTAACAATCCCAGTGAAGATGTGATGGGGCTTATCTGGAATCCTTTGGGAATCTATGTACAGCACTCTGATTGTATGTTGGGCTAGTTAATATCCCTGGACACAAACATTATACCCATAAAGATAAATCACTGGAGACACAAAAAGAGTCTTCGGATGAAATGCAAACATATAAATTTCTGAAAGAAGACTCTGGGTTGTGTCCAGGAAAAATATCTAGAGAATGAATGTAATAGATTGCTGAGTAGAGCATGAGCTAGTGCCCAGAGATAAAGATAAAGAGATAAGTATGTCCCAGATTTGGCAGAAAAATGAAACCAATTGGGGCCAGAGAATTCTTCCAGGAATTATTAAGAAGTGGCTGAATAGGCTCTGTAACCCTAGTCATCACCTCAGCCTCTGCTCTGTACTCCCTTCCACGTCCAGCCCCCAGGTTAGGGAGAGAAAGGACAAGTCTACGAGCTGCAGGTTGCTGGGAAAGGATGAGTACTGTGACTTTTCCCTCCTCTCCCCTTGGGAGAGGAAAGGGAAGCTGCTGTTTTCCAAATCCCTCCAATGTGAAATGGGATCCAAACATTATTCTCAAAGATGTGGAGTGTCTTATTGACACCTTATTCTTTATTTGGTCCTGTTTATACAGTGCATTTGCTGATCATCTGTCCTGTTCCTATATGTGCAAGGGGGAAAGAAATGGAGAGAAGAGAGGGCAGAGAGAATGCAAGTGTGTAGCAGTCTGTACTCACACAACTTGGTGGAGAAAAGCTGTGTAAGTTGTCTGTGGGTCCACAAGTAGCCAGACTTGAGCCCAATCAAGCAAGGATTCCAGCAGCGGGAGGCTGCTAGTGTTCCACTGTGGACCAAAGCAGGGGGCAGTGGTAAAGGTCAAGTCTGAGTCGATCTCCCAGGTCAGGAGATGGGTCTTCAAACATCTGTACCTTCAGTAACCAGCATGGTAGACAACCTCAACTCAGAGAAATATGAATGTGAACTGGTTCAATTTTCGTCCACTTGCTGCCTTCAACCATGCTTTTACTGAATCTCCCTTGGCTGTTCTTTAATGACATCTTGTGTAGACTCCATTCTGGTCACTTGCACATATAGAAAAGTCCACCACCAGAGAGCTAGTATTTAGACATGTGCCACAGAAAGGGGAATGCTCTCCGGGAGGGGACTACAGTGGTAACAGTTAGGTGAACATTCTTTCTTTTCTTCATCCATTCTCCCTGCCCCTGTTCTGCAAGAACCAAGACTAGAGGAGAAAGATAGAAGAAAGAGTAAACGTGTAGACCATGCCCTTTCCCCACTACAAGGTCCCCAGGCAGAAGCCTCACTAGTGGCATAGGGCACGGTGAAGACAAATATTCAACTGGTTATGCAGTTGAGTTGGATTGGATCGGATGTTTTGGTTGGAGAAATAGGCTTGAAGATGAGCTTCCAGGAACAACACCCACAATCATACCACAGAAATGGCTTGCTGAGGAAATGACACCGTCAACCTACACATTGGGAACTTGACTGCATTAGACCTATGGCAATTAATGCCTCCCCAAATCCAGATTCCATTGCCAACATCCAAGCCAACAAGATGGAAGCACTGAAGAGCATGTATCTCTTTTGTTGGTCATGTAGGAACTTAAATATTGCATAGATGCATCTGATTAGTTGAGTCTGGGTCACACGATTTTATTCAAGGTGAGAAGGAAGCTGGGGATTTGAGCTCTGAGTCCTATATTGGAGAGGTAGAACATATAACATGGAAATTCTCCATATTCAGAAAAGCTTTTCAGAAGATGATAAGTCACTGCAAATGCGGCATGTGCCCACTATAGCTAATACTGTTTAAAATATAATTGACTAACCACTCACACCCATTAGGATGGCTATTATCCAAAAAAATCAAAATAACAAGTGTTGGTAAGGATGTGGAGAAATTGGAACACTTGTGCATTGTTGGTGGGAATATAAAAAGGTATAGCTGCTATGAAAAACTCTATGGCAGTTCTTCAAAATGGAAACAGAATTGCCATATGATTCAGCAACACTACTTCTAGGTATATATGCAGAAGAGCTGAAAGGAGGGACTCGAGGAGATATTTATACATCAGTGTTCAAAGAAGCATTATTCACCATAGTCAAAAGGCAGAAACAGCCCAAAGGCCCATTAATAGATGAAAGAATAAATAAAATGTTATGTACACAAAATAGGATATTATTTAGCTTCAAAAAGAAATGAAATTCTGGTACATGCTACAACAATGGATGAACCGTAAAAACATGATGTGAAGTGAAATAAGCCAGACACAAGAGGACAAATATTGCATGATTCCACTTTCATGGGGTACTTAAAGTAGTCAAATTTGTAGAGACAAAAATTGAATAATGGTTACCCAGGGATTAGGGGTTGAGGGAAATGGGGAATTAGGGTTTAATAGATATAAAATTTCTATTTGGGATGATGAAAAAGTGCTGGAGGTTGACGGTGGTAATAGCTGTAGGACAGTGTGAATGGCCTTAACACTGAACTGTATGCTTACAAATGGTTACAATGGTAAATCCTATTTCTGTATATTTTACGACACTGAAAAATAGAATAGATTAATAGTTTCGGAAATCAAAACAAAACTGACCAGATAATTTAGGATTTAATCAGGCAATAAGGTAGGGAAAAGAGGACATAAAGAAGGATTTGTTTTGTATCTTTTGTGTTGGGTTTCCTCACTCAGGAACGCTGCACCGATATGATGTATGAGAACGAGTGTTAGGACTTCACCCCCAAAAACTGAGATAGCAAAGTGATACTCTTACAGCCAATGGTCGGTGTGGCATATTGAAAAACCCCTCAGGTTAACACTCCTCTCTCTTCAAGTGTCCCTGTTTTGGTAGGAGTTTGCAATTCTGACTGTCCTTGAGCAATGAGAAAAAGATTTAAATCAAGAAGAGCAGAAGACGCGCATATTGACAACAAAAATATCAAAAGCCAGTTTTCTTTGGCAAAAGGCTTTCAGTCTCATTTTCTCGAGCTTTAAAGAAAAACCAATTATTAACAAATGCATAAATCAAGGAGAGAGCAACCAAATAATAATTAGCACAGCACGTTGGAGCCAAATATTCCCTGATCTCCGACTGACCTTGAGCAAATCACTTAAGCTCTCTGCTCTCCAGCTTCCCTGACTCTAGGAGGATAATCATAGCTTCTCCATAGAGGGGTGGGAAATTGCCTGAATTCACTGTTGTCAAGTAAGTCCATGGCATGCAGACACCCAGGGAAGACATTTTGTTCCTTTCAAAGTTACAGAAATTCAATAAAACAGTATATTGAGCAAGAATCAGCAAGTGTTCGTTTGGGGAACATAAAATGCTCTGAATAAAATAGAAACTTTATATACAACTGTCGTTTTCTTTGTTATGGCTTTCAGAACCCAAAACACATTGGTTGCCAGTTGCAATGCAATTTCACTGCCTCTTGCCTCTTGTTGTCCTGGTGACTTGCTGTATCAAATGGTGAGGAGAGGAAGTAGTTCAGCAAAGGGGCAAGAGGGCCAGGCTTTTCCTGTCTTGCCAGAGCTCTTGTTTTGGTTTCCTGATCTTGCTCATCCTTGTGCAATTAAGTTGCAGCCCTGAATCCAAATATATGCTCCCGGGAACCTCCTGAGAACATCCCAAGTGCATGATTTACAAAGACTGCTCTGGGGTTGAAGCAAGCTATCTTGATTCTTTAAATACCTTACTTGAAGAGGAAAATTATAAATTTATCAGAAGGACTTTTAGGCTTAAATTCTTCTTCAAGGATTCAAAGTTAACAAAAGGGACAGTATACAAAAGAGGATGACCTTTTCCATATAAGCTAAAACTACACCATCATGAATGAATTGCGTTATAGGCAAGAAAAGACAAGGAACAGTTCTAGTTGAGGCCAGTATTTCACTTAAGATCATGGAATGGGAGACAGTGTAGTTTATGTTTTAAGTAGTTAAAAAATTTTTACAAAGCCGTTCTTTAAAAACAGACATGAGCATTAAAAATAAATGAATATACTCTAAAGCAATAAGCTTTCGCTTAGAATTTGGGGTCATATTACTGATTTATCTTGCCTGTGGCAGCTAAAGATAATTTGAAAGTATCAGTAGGAAAGAAAGAATTATAGTGCTGACTACATCTAAATTACTACATTGTCTCTCGTAGTTAGGTGGTTTTTTATTATATTACCCTGTTGAAGGGAAATTGCTTACATTGATGACAAACCAAAAGAAACTCGGCCTTCCTGGTGGTGGTGGCGGGGGTGGAATGCAATTTTTCTTGAGCAATATTATATTATAATGTGCTGACAAATTAAAAACAACTCTTCTGAGTAATGAATGCATAAGGAGACTCTAGACCAAAGGGATCGGAACAGTAGTGACATAAAGGAAATACCCTGATTTTTTTTTTCCTAAAAACTCAGCTAAAGTTCCAAGTAGTTTTCATTCAACAGTTCCAAATATCTTTCAACAGTGTCACTCCAAAACTGAAATGAGGGAAAACAAAGAGACATCTGAATGCCCAGTCTGTGCTCATTAGAAATGCACGGGTCATTTGCGTGATTAACAAGTCTTTGCTCATTAAGCCCTGGTGCCTGCCGCCCTGCCTGGGGGTAGGGGTCTGAACTCTGTGCCAGCAGCTGCAGTGGTAACGTTCCTCTACTCCAGTTTCAAGAGCATGCGGTTTGCTGTCTGACTACTGGGGTTCAAATCTCAGCTCCACCACTTAGCAGCTCTGTGATTTCAGACAAGTTCCTCAGCCTCTCTGAACCTCAGTTTCTTCTGTAAATGGGAGAAAGTAACAGTCACTCTCTCCTAGGATGAAACAAGCTGAAGCCCACAGCACAGGCCGAACACGTAATACACATTCAACGTATCTTAACTATCTTCTGACTTTGCTACAAGCTTGGATGGTTTAACAATCCCGGGGTGCATAACTAGACTCGCTATTCTAAGATTATTTGAGGCAGAGGGATGTCTTATTTATAAGCAAATGAAAAACTTAGTAGAATTCAATGATTTCTTCCAGGTACCCAGGCGACTTTCTTACATAAATTAGAATCACAGGGAACCGCAGAACTCCAGAATAATAAGAAGAAACCACCAGGTGATCTTCAGCCCTGGCAAAGAAGTTTCACAGAGGGAGAGAACCTGGCACAGTCCATAGTGCACTTGTCTTCAAATCAGAAAGTACAGGGATTCGGTTCCTTGCTTGGTCACTGTGGTGGGTCACATGCTGGCCCCCAAAAGATATGTCTAATTCTTAAACCTCAGTACTTGTGAATGGGAGCTTATTTGGAAATTGGGTCTTTCCAGGTGTGATTAAATTAAGGCTCTTGAGATGAGATCATCCTATAGGTACTATAGGCCCTAAATTCAAGGATGAGTATCCTTAGAAAAGGAGAAGACAGACACACCCAGAGGGGAAGCCCACAGGAAGACGGAGGCAGAGATTGGAGTGATGTGTCTACAAGACAAGGAGTGCCAAGGAACGTGGGCGGCCACCAGGAGCTAGGAGACAGGCATGGAACGGAATTTCCTTCAGAGCCTTAAGAATGAACCAACCCTACTGACCTTGACTTTGTTTTTGTTTTTTGAGTTTTTTTTTTTTTTTAAGATTTTATTTATTTATTTGAGAAAGAGAGAGAGCATAAGCAGGGGGAGCAGCAGAGGGAGAGCGAGAAGCAGACTCCCCACTGAGCAGGGAGTCCGATGTGGGACTCAATCCTAGGATCCCATGATCATGACCTGAGCCAAAGGCAGATGCTTAACCCACTGAGCCACCCAGGCGCCCCCTGACCTTGATTTTGGACTTCTCTCTGGCACTATGGAAGAATAAATTCCTGTTGTTTTAACTCATGCATTTACAGGAATTTGTTACAGCAGACAGTATAGTCAGTAAGTTGGAAAGTTCATGCACCCAACTGAGGATTAACAGGATCAAGTATGTAAAGGTACCTGGACCTAAGAGGTGCTCAGTTACATTAGTTGAAAAGATTCTCTCTTTATCTTCACAACAACCAAGTTTTGTTTTGTAAGTTAAGCATTATCTTCATTTTCTGCTGAGGAAACGGATTCTCTGGAAGGTCGACCAAGCAGCCCCAGGCTAGGTGAGAAAGTGGCCGGTTTCCTGGCTCCAGGGCTTGTACCTTCTCACCCACACCAATTTGTCCCCCATCTTGCTTATACAATTTTGCCATAATTCTGTTACTTACTACATCACGTCACCGTACAGGACTGAAGTGCCATGTATGCTGCGTATCTACAAATTAAAATATTATCTGAGGAGGCAGTAGAAGTGGAGTGTGATAGCAGCATTGTCCACAAAAGCTAAATTGTGGAAGGAGCCGAGATGCCCTTCAACAGATGACTGGATTAAGAAGCTGTGGTCCATGTATACTGGAATATTACTCAGCTATCAGAAAGAACGAATTCTCAACATTTGCTGCAACATGGACGGCACTGGAGGAGATAATGCTAAGTGAAATAAGTCAAGCAGAGAAAGACAATTATCATATGATTTCTCTCATCTATGGAACATAAGAACTAGGAGGATCGGTAGGGGAAGAAAGGGATAAAGAAAGGGGGGGTAATCAGAAGGGGGAATGAAACATGAGAGACTATGGACTATGAGAAACAAATTGAGGACTTCAGAGGGGAGGGGGGTGGGAGAATGGGATAGACTGGTGATGGGTGGTAAGGAGGGCACGTATTGCATGGTGCACTGGGTGTTATACGCAACTAATGAAGGCATCAAACTTTACATCGGAATCTGGGGATGTACTGTATGGTGACTAACATAATATAATAAAAAATCATTAAAAAAAAAAAGAAGTGGAGTGTGAGAAAGATGTCTAAGAAAAGTACACAAAATCCAAAAGGCAGATCGCTTATTAAGAATTAATAAGTGAAAGTTTTCTGTTCTAAGTTATAAATCGTTTGGGCTCGTTAAGAAACCCTATAAGAAACCCTATAAGAGTGTTGAATTACTGGGGCGCCTGGGTGTCTCAGTCGGTTAAACATCTGCCTTCAGCTCAGGTCATGGTCCCAGAGATCTTGGGATGGAGCCCCGTGTCAGTATCCCTGCTCAGGAGGAGTCTGCTTCTCCCTCTGCGCCCCCGCCCCGACTCATGCATGCTCTCTCTCTCTCTCTCTCCCCTTCCTGAAACAAATAAATAAATCTTAAAAAAAAAAGTTGAATTGTTTAATGTACTTAAAATAGCCTGAGACTGAGTTAGATTTGCTATGCTAAGGTAGCTAGTAGGTCCTTTCGAAAGTTAATTATACCCCAAAAAGCTCTTCACCTATCTACTGCCCACGGTTCTTTTGAGATTTACTACACCATCAGAAGTGGGACCTAGGCAACCTAATGAAATCCACTACTTATGCCAATAACCACGGCAGTGGTATTTCAAGGTCATCTCATTAGTAAAAATATTTGTAGTCAATCTATTTGGGACATCCTTGGGAGAGAAATACACCAAGCATATCAAAAGGGCATAATTCCCTTTCAGAACAGGGCTTTATTTATCAAAATGTTAGAGTAAGTACCAACACTAGATAAGTGCAACTGCTTCATTCTTTCCCCCCAGAAAACCACAGAGACTCCAGGTCACTTTAGAATCTGCTGAGCTCAGAGCGAAGTCATGCAAACTGGTAGTAATGCTTTGCATTGAGAGAGAATAAACATTCCGGGGAAATGAGATGCAAAGATAATTGTCTCTCTTTTTCTATCTGGTAGCTTTCAATTAATTAATACAGTACCATCCACAAAACTGCTTAGCTGTATTACTAAATTTTAACTTAAAAAAAATGAGGATTTATAAAGCACTTGCCCTTGGGCATGTCCCAGGGCTTCTGAACGTCATGCTCCGCGGCCTTAAGTTAGAAACCCCATTCCTGGCACTGTGATAATGAGACAATGAGATGGAATTCAGATGAAGACCCCAATAAACACTACATCTTCCTCTTCCTGCGACATACCCCGCTGACATGTTTAGCATCTCCCAAGCCCGAGACTGGCTCACCTCGTCAAAACACTAGCACTTGGTCTTCAGTCCAGTGTCCTGGTTGAGAGCATGGGCTTCAGTTCTGTCTTCCACCATTTGCTTGGGAGCAGCCAGTCATTCTTCAGGCCGTGGTTTCCTCATCTGTGAAATGGGAGGATAATAGTAACTACCTCACAGAGCTGTTAAAGGAAGGCCACATAAAGCCCTGGGAACTCTTGTCTGACACACAACGTTTGCTCCCCTCATGCCCAACCTGATCCGAGGAGGTGGCACTCTAGGCACTGGTACTTGGGGGTGGTCGTGATGGCCTCCTCGGCGATCTCAGAGTCCCGCTGACGAGCAGACCCGAGGGGAACTCATCACAGCGCTCTAAATGAGACCTACCAGTGTAGAGCACATAGAAGGCCCCCTCTAATTTTCTGTGTGTTCTGCTAGTCCTGAAATTCCTCAGAACTTCACAGGACAGAGCTAACTCTGGCAGGCTCTCGAAGGATAAATGAATCTTCCCCTTGAGTTGAATGATTTAAAATTGCACACATTCAGTCACTGAGTCTTGTTTTTGGTGACACTACATTGCGTAATGCTGCTACGTGGAAGAGCCAGGGGTGAGTGCACTCACATCACCCTTGAATGCTGTCACGCTCTTGTCCAGGCAGAGGAGATTACACATTACAGCTTTACTCTGTCTTTGTATATATGACAAGTGCCACATTGTTTTCCTGGGCTCGGGTCAGCTGACAAACTGTCCCAAAGGTTTTGAGTTGTCCAGTAATTCAGGTCAGACTAGCACTCCGAGAGTTGTAATGGCTTTCCTTGGGGAGGGGTCCCAGAGAATTCCTTCTTGGCTTAAGAAAAAGCTACTGTGGATATGTATTACCAAAGTGCATCTCTAAAAACTGAAAGAGTTTCCCTCTTTGCTTTGGTTCCTGGGAAGCCTGGAGACAAACTGACTATCTGACAATAGTAACTATACAGAGCCATGTGCTACTCTTTTCTCATGTTTTAGATTCTTAACTGTATCTGACATCTTTGCAATTTATTTAATTTACATAGTGTATATTTTGAAACGAGTTCAAATCCTCTCTGGAAGAAAAGGAAAAGAACACATTTTTAGAGCGCTCAAATTATGCTTAAGTAATAGAGTCCCTCAAAGGGTTAAACTCCCTTCCAAAGGGCTTTCTTTAGTCCCAGACAGATTACTCATTGGCAGATGAAGCATGAAGTTGCCAACTGTCAAACACCAGGGGGATATATTTCTGAGGGGGGGCAGAAAGAGAACCTTAATAGAACTTTCTCCTGGGGAAAAGAAAGCATTCAGATGTATTTTTTAGAGCAAACAGCCCATCTAGTGCTAAACTGGCAAAGGACATACTTGAAGGACAGTGGCTGTTAGAGGCCAATGGAAATTCTGAAATCAGTGAGCTGGAGCAGCTCCACCAGCCAGTCCAACTGGACAGCTACCAGGACCGCTTCTAACAGAGGCTCAGAGAAGACAAACTGTGACAGTGGAAAGAACTGGGGAAACTAGGAGATACGTGCACATGTGTGCATGTGCACACACTGAACACAAACCAATAACCCTACAGTGTTTGCACAAGAAGGCTACTTTTAGGGGCGCCTGGGTGGCTCAGTCATTAAGTGTCTGCCTTTGGCTCAGGGCGTGATCCTGGCGTTCCGGGATCAAGCCCCAAGTCAGGCTCCTCTGCTGGGAGCCTGCTTCTTCCTCTCCTACTCCCCCTGCTTGTGTTCCCTCTCTCGCTGGCTGTCTCTCTCTCTCTCTTTCTCTGTCGAATGAATAAATAAAATCTTTAAAAAAAAAAAAAAGAAGGCTACTTTTAGGAATATTTTTTTATTTTATTATTTTATTTTTTTTAAAATTTTTTTAGAGAGAGAGAAAAAGAGAGAGAGCTAGCATGCGTGTGAGCAGTGAGGAGGGGTGGTGGGAGAGAGAGAATCTCAAGCGGGCTCCACACTCAGCACAGAGCTGGACACGGGGCTGAATCTCACGACCCTGAAATCATGACCTGAGCCAAAATCAAGAGTTGGACACTTAACTGACTGAGCCACCCAGGCGCCCCAGGAATATTTTTTTAATGAACAGCTTACTCCAGAATTACTACTGAGATAAGCATGAAATTCCAGTTGATCCCTGTGGTCAGAGAAAGTTATTTATATCAAATGGCTCACCAAAATAAGCAGGACGTGAGGTGACAGTATTATACAGACACAAGGATACATACCATTCCTATAACTACCCACACACGCATCCCATGTACGTAGCTCTATTTCTGCTAGTATGTTACATATGTTAACTCCTTCGCCCCTCCTAAGAAATAAGTTCTAGGTTTGATCACTTCTGATGTCAGGAGCTATAGACGTTACCTCACTTGCTCAGTAGACATGAGTGCCAGTGGTAGCTGGGCTTCCATCCCAGGTCTGGGTAACTCCTCTGTAGATCATGCAGTGTCTATGCAGCTCTATGAGTCGGGGAGGAGTAGGTAGAAGGAAGACCTGGGACGACATCGAGGAAAAATATATTTGAAAAAGCATGCTTTGCTGGCCACAAAAGAGATCAATGCTACACCATCTTTCCCTATTACTAAAACTACTTCTGGCTTTGATGAAAACTTTACATGATCCAGTTTTGATGCTAGCCTGAAAAGATGTCTTTGTCTGCTTACTTAGTAAAGGTAGGTTTCATCAGGGACAATTTCAATGCCTGTGTGCTGGGGAATCCTGTTCTTGACCTGCATGAGTTATAGGCTATGCCTATATGATGCCACATTGGGAGGAATAGGAATTTAGCTACATGATCAGAACTTCTGGGTTTGGGGAACATCTGGATGTCTGACATTGAGAGACACGGCCTGAGCCTCACTTGATGTTTTGCTTGGTACATGCCCCTGCATGAATCATACCAGAGCTAAAAACAGGGAGCAATAGAAGACAAAGCAACACAGGCCTGAGGAAAGCCAAAGTCTCTCCACCATCAATTACAACAGGGGTGGGGCTCTATGGGCTTCGGCTGGGACCCACAGTTTGGGTCTGACACCAAAGGGATGGTGGAAGCCAGAGGTGCCACTAAAAGAGATGAACAGAGAGGAAGTGGATGAATGTCATCCCAAAGGAGCAGAAGTGGGAGGAAAGTGCAGAATTTAGAGCCAAGAAATAGACAAGAAGCAAAAGCAGGTTGGACGGAAAGGGGGGGAGTTGAAGGGTAGATCCTGAGAACCCTTGCTGAAGGCCAGCGTTGGACATGGCTGGACATGGCTGGAGAAGGGGTGGACATGGCTAGAGAAGGCACTGTCTGTGACTTAGTGAAGTATGGCAGGTTGAATTTCACTCATTCATTCAGGTTGAGGGACAAAGAGGCTTAAGCACATATGTTACTCATACTATAAAATGTTCTTGCTAAAAACTGATATTAGTAATCAGCTTTCCTTCTGGATTTTGCTTTTCAGTGGGAATAGGAAATGAACTAAATATGGCCCATGTAAGAAGAGAAAAGGGTTGTGAATAGGATTTTTCTCTCATTTATAATCAGTAACTTAAAATCAACAACAGTGATACCAGCTAAAGTTTATGGGAATGTGTCAGGCTTTATATGCACGATTTCATTCCATTTTCACAATAACCCCAGGAGGTAGGTTATCATCTCCATTTCATAGTTGAGGAAACTGAGACTGGGAGAGGTTGAATAACTTGTCCACCACCCACAGCCAGGGCCCTTTCTGACTAGAGAATTCTAAACTCTCAGGCAGTAATGTCTCTGACACTGACCACAGCAACATTTTCTAGATATGTCTCCAGAAGCAAGGGAAAGAAAAGCAAAAATAAACGCTTGGGACTATATCAAAATACAAAGCTTCTGCACAGTGAAAGAAACAATCAACAAAACTAAAAGGCAACCTACTGAATGGGAAAAGATATGTGCAAATGACATAAAGGGTTAGTATCCAAAGTATATAAGGAACTTATACAACTCAACACCCAGGAAACAAGTAATCCAATTAAAAAATGAGCAGAAGGCATGAACAGACACTTCTTCAAAGAAGACATCCAGCTGGCCAACAGACACATGAAAAATTGCTCCACATCATTCATCATCAGGGAAATACATCAAAACCACAATGATGATCACTTCACACCTGTCAGAACGGATAAATCGAAAACATAAGAAACAACAAATGTTGATGAAGATGTGGAAAAAAAGATAACCTCTAGCACTGTTGGTGGGAATGCAAGCTGGTGCAGCCACTGTGGAAAACAGCATGGAGGTTCCTTGTAAAGTTAAAAATAGAACTACCCTATGATTCAGTAATCCCACTACTGGGTATTTACCCCCAAAAAACAGAAACACTAATTCAAAGGCATACATGTACACCTACTTTTATAGCAGCATTATTTATGATAGCCAAATTATGGAAGCAGCCCAAGTGTCCATTGATAAATGAATGGATAAAGATGTGGTATATATATATATATATATATA
>NC_048234.1:25253396-25261873 GCF_002007445.2 Ailuropoda melanoleuca | reverse complement strand
TATATATATATATATATATATATATATATATATATATATATACAGTGGAATAGTACTCAGCCATAAAAAGAATGAAATCTTGCCATTTGCAACAACATGGATGGAGCTAGAGAACTTCATGCTAATCAAGTCAGTCAGAGAAAGACAAATACCATATGATTTCACTCATGTGGAATTTAAAAAACAAAACAAATAAGTAAAGGGGAAGACAGAGAGAGAGAGGCAAACCAAGAATCAGACTCTTAACTAGAGAGAACAAAGTGGTGGTTCCCAGAAGGGGGGTGGGTGGGCAAATGGGTGAAATGGGTGATGGGGATTCAAGAGTGCACTGTGATGAGCAGCAGGTGATGTATGGAAGTGTTGAATCACTATACTACACACCTGAAGCTAATGTAACATTGTATGTTAACTATACTGGAATTAAAATTTCTTTTTAGGGGCACCTGGCTGGCTCAGTCAGTTAAATGTCTGCCTCCGGCTCAGGGCATGATCCCAGGGTCCTGGATTGAGCCCCACATCTGGCTCCCTGCTCAGCCGGGAGCCTGCTTCTCCCTCTCCTGCTCCCCTGCCTGTGCTCTCTCTCTCTCTCTGTGTCATATAAATCTTTGTTGAATAAATCTCTGTTGAATAAAATATTTAAAAAATAAAATAAAATAAAATTCTGTACTCTTAAATCACTTATGTTCATGATCTCTAGATTATGGTTTCAAAGCCCTTTCACACACAGTATCACATTTGGTCTTTTCAACAACTCTAGAAGCAGGCCTGGTTTCCAACCTCAGCTTTGCCCCTTCCTAGCTATGCTACCCTTCTTCTCTTAAGCACCTAGACCTGAGCTTTTACCATCTGGAGAGGGAGTGTAATGATGGTGTCTAACCACCCATGGGGCTGTAGCGAGGAAGAGAGGCACTAATGGATTCACAGTCATGCCCAGCACAGAGTGGAAGGCAAGGAAATGACTGCTCTGTTGATGGCCATACTGGGTTACAGATACACAGAGGGAAGCCCAGGGAGGTGGAGGACCTCACTCAACACCCCATGCTGGGCAAGTGTAGAGCTGGGAGCTAAACCCACATCAGCATCCCCTCCCGTGAAGCGTCTTGGTCCCACGTTGTTCATGACACCACTTCACGGCAGTAAGTATGGCAGCTGCTGTGACAAACAGCCTCTGGTGCAGGTGCACTTGAGCTCGGTGAAAACATCTGGATGCTCTTCATGGCAGCTTTGAAAGGAAATTTTCCCCATTCTGCTGGCACAACTGCACGACAGGTTTGGAAAAGTGCAATTCGGAGCCCTTCTGCTGCTGATTCCCCTAAACAAGGACATGTGTTTGGCGTGTTGCCTGAAGGCCCAATGGTGTGTGTTGAACTACAGATTCTGTTGTGATTGAAATGATGAGGATTTAACTGAGGATACCTGGCCCCAATGATATATGGGGGTATACGTGTCTTCCCAGCGTAATGGCTTGGGGTGGGGGAGGGGAAGGTTGCAGGAGGAAAACAATCCTCAGATAACAAAACAGAACACAAGGCCAAATCTCTTCCAAAGGATTTATAACGAGCTTGTTTATGAGTCATCTGCAACTGAAAGTGAGCCCATTTCCTTCATGTTGGAATTCCATGGTACCAGCCTTGAACAAACTTGTAAAACAGACACTGTTTTCTAGTACATCCTACATGGACCTTTTCACTCTCTTCCTGCCCTCTGAAGCCCCTCTCCCTATCCTTGCTTGCTCAGCGAGGCCAACCTCCCAACCCACCTCCTGGCCCAGGATTCCTCTTTTCCTATGCCTTATTCTCCATCAGAATGTAACTGCTTGCAACTCAGGGTGAGGAGGAAAGCAAACTGAGTGGGATCAATTCACACTCAGTTGTTAATAAGGGATGGCCTTCCCAAGGTACTCACAGTTTAAGAATTATTACGCTCTATGTGGTAAATTGCAGAAAAGTTTTCATCAAGCTCTGAACCAGTTTATCTTCACAAAAGCAAATCATTACATTGATTTCAAAATCCCAACCTCAATACATATTTAATCACCGACTCACTGAAAAAATATTTATTGACTACCTACAATATGACAGATGCTGTGCTGGGGATTAACTGGTGAGTGAGAAGGAATCCATGCTCACAGGACAGTAAAAGAACCTGTAGCTTCCACTAGGGGAATAAACTGGTCACCCAGGCTGCACTGTCTTGGTGGTCTGCTGCCCTGTTAATGTCAGAAGTGAGAGGGAGGGGGAGGAGGAGGAGGAGGAGAAAGAGGACACAAAGACCAATAAGGCAAGGCTTCTAGCTCCAGGTTGTCAGAAGCCCCTCTATTCCCACTGGTTTTATCCCCAGTATCTGCCTGTCCCCAGAGGAGTCTGAGTTTCCTACCCTGTTCTAGGAGGATATTCTTATAATACATATTAGTACCGAGATTATTTTATGATATTGAAAACTTTTGTTAAAATAGCAAATTTAGTGACAAAACTTGAGAGTACAAAATTGAAAAATGGGCTTCCTTAGAAAATAAAGGTAATGAAAAGGTGGCTGTGTTTGGTGCATTTGTTCCACCTTCCCCTGCTAAAATACATAGGCTATAAATTAGGAGATTTAGATTCTAACTCACTCTGTGTTACTTATAAGCTGTGTTACCTCAGACAAGTTACTTCACCTCTCTGAGCCTGTTTCCTTATCTATAAAAAGAGAGGATTGGATTTGATAATCCTTAAAGTCTCTTTTCGGTCAAATACTGTTCTAATGCTGTGATTCTTTGCTGATCTTACAGACTTCAGTGAGATTTTAATAAAGGAATTTGGCATAGTTATTGGTTACATGACTCAGGAATCCATCTCAAAGAAACACAAAATAAAGGCTGTCAGAGAAAACAGCAGACTTTCATTTCCTGGGTAAAATGCTTCCTCTAGGACCAAAGAATGTCCATGTATTAATTCCTGTGACAAATAAGGGAACTATAGAAGAGCAAAAATCAATGAAAAGCTGTAGTGGATGATACATAGGATACTTCTATAGGTAAAGATTTATATGTGGTCGATGTTTTTTGGAACCAAAAATGAAACCTAAAGTTCAAGAATATTTTAAAAGTTATCCTTTGTGTTTCAGATTCTGGGCTCTCTAAATAAAAATATGGCTTGTTTCATCAGGCTGCATTAACAGCTCTCCAAGAGGTATTAATTATTAACTATTTGCTCTTAACTATTCCCTTTTTGTGGCTTAGGACTGAGGTTCAGTCTCAGGTGCTGAGCACGAAAAGGGGGAATCAGTGTACCACTCCATGCCTGCTAGAGGCTGGTGAGGTTATGGCTGGGGAGAAAGACTTGGAAGTTTCTTCAAAGTGAGTGGCTGTTTCGAGGGGAAAAAGGAATGATAAGCATGCTCGGTGAAGTTTACAGGTCACATGGCCCACCTGGTGAAGTGACACTACAGGCTACCACAGCTGGTGAACTGGTTGTCAATGGATCAGTGCTTAACCCTCAGGTGTCGCCCGGGTCACTGTCCACCACCTCTCCACACGCTGCCATCAGTGGCCCATGGATGGGAGAGTGAAAGCAATAATTAGGTTCATGAAACACTAGTTAGGATGTTAGAACCAAAAGAAAATCTAGAGGTTTCCTTGTCTCACTATCTCATGACACAGATGAGCAAAGGTGACCCAACGAGGAAACGTAACATGGCCAAGGTAAAGCAGCTCTCCACTAGCAGAACTAGCTCTAGAACCCAGGTCTTCAGACCCCCAGTCAAATGTACTCTTCAGCACAGCACATCTCTAGGTTGAAAGTACTTAAGAGTGACTTAACTTCCCAGAGCTTTCCTGCATGTGGACAGTGCAATAGGACCCCACTGACATCTATCTGAGTAATATACCAATGGTATTGATAGTTCACTCTTTCCTTCCTCAGCACATTCTTTGTCTAAGGAATGCTATCACTGTTGTCATACTCAAGGTTTAATTTGTCATATTTACTCTTATTTTATCCCTAAAATGTCCGGGCTGGAAGTTGAGTACTGGAGACAGGTGCAAAATTAAACCAATGCAGGTCCTACGTGGAGGGGGCCACATGTGACTAGGGACTGCCGAAATGACTACCAGAGCAGGAAGGGTATGTTTGTCATGGCCATGGGTTACCTGGTCAAGAGACAGAAGTGAGGCATCCCCAAGCTGGTTCTGAGGCAGTAAGATGTGGCCACTAGTGTGGAGAACAAAAGCAAAGAAAAAAATTAAATTTCCTTACAACTAACAGATCATCGGCAAGTCTTTGAGACAGGCAGAGTGATTTTCTCTAGGAACTCACTGCCTCGATGTTAATGCTTTAGCTTAACATTAGCCTGACCTCCAAAATCCTGTAAAACTCCTTTAACATATAAAAATTCCCTTGGAAACTTCCTTTATCTCCACCCACCAAGATATATGTTAGCAATCATTTTCTAAGCATATGGCCCACTGATACACATCTGAAGAGTCCCTTGACTAAGGTTTTACTAGACAGTAGTAAATGCCCTCTTTCATACATCTAGCCCCTCAAGGTCCTAGAAACCTTGCTTCCAAATTCCTTAGAGATTTATGCTATCCCTAACCCCCGCCAAACATGAAAGTATATAATCAACCACCCCTCAGGACCCCAGAGCAGCTCTTTCTGCCCACAGGTCCCATCCCCGTGCTTTAATAAAACTACCCTTTTTTGCACCAAAGACACCTCAAGAATTCTTTCTTGACCGTTCGTTCCTGAACCCAAACATTTTCACATAAGCTACCAGTTCAGGTCTCAATCAGTTCCTAAGTGCCCCTGAGTCCCAGTCTATGGAAATCCCAACAGCCCAAGCTGCTAGAATGATATTAGCCATAGCGAGGAGGAAGTTCAGTACTACCTAGACAAATACTCACCCTCCCTTTCTCCCCACCTTTTATTGCTGCCTATCCCCATCTCCCAAATCTATTGACAAATAGATTTTCCATATCTGCAGAAAAAAAGGACTCAGTCCTATGACAAGGGATCCACATCAGACGTTGCTACCTGACCCAGTTTGACCAGTTATGTCCCATCTGGGTCCTAGTCTTGTGCTGTTGCATGTCCTGAGACAAATCAGTCTCTGAGGATCTCTCTTTCCTCATCTATAAAATGGACTGGCTAACTCCAGGTTTCTAACTATAAGATTCCCAAGATGTAGTAACGTTTGTCTGATCTTATTAGTGGCAGCAAGCTTCCAAAGACACTTGTCACTGTTATTAGCTGTATAAGACTATACACAGAATGAAAGATGATAAAGTTGCATGTTTTTTAAAAGTTAATTCTGGGGCGCCTGGGTGGCTCAGTCGTTAAGCGTCTGCCTTTGGCTCAGGGCGTGATCCCAGCATTCTGGGATCGAGCCCCACATCAGGCTCTTCTGCTGGGAGCCTGCTTCTTCCTCTGCCACTGCCCCTGCTTGTGTTCCCTCTCTCGCTGGCTGTCTCTCTCTGTCAAAATAAATAAATAAAATCTTTAAAAAAAAAAGTTAATTCTGTTCTTGCAATATATCCTAAACATTTCACTTTATTCTGCCCTCACTATTAATTACAGACACAGGGACACAGGAAACAGGTGACATTCTAGTCGATAACCAGAAAAGAGTAAAATCTACCACTAGTGAAATCAATGTTGGGTTCACCAGCAATCAGCAGATGTAGCTCCTTCTACGTAGACAAGACCTGGATGGAGCTAAAGCCAAAATGGGCCAGTTTTGCAATACAGAACAAATCATGGGCCAGCCATGGATGTCAGAGGTTGCTATTTTGGTCCTCCACCCATTTATTTATCTATTTGTCTTTCCATTCATTCTTTTATTTTCTTGACAACCTAAAGTAGCTTATCTAAGTTATTAAGCAAGCTCCCAAAATGTTCAAACATGTCTCTGCTATTAAGACATGTTACTAGGGGATACAAGTAGCAGTGAAAAACATTGCAACACTAGGTGTGATGTTCTTTCTTTCTGGATAGTCATATGTCAGTCCACATTTGGAACACCAGCTAAACAGTCAATAATAAAGATGAGGGATATGCCCATAGAGAACTAGTTGCAAAGAAAAATACTAACGAAAGTAGTCCTGTGTGCATGCATATATCCTGATTCCCCTTTCCAGAGAAGAAGAGAGAGAAGAAAAAAGAAACAGCCATTAAGTAACCTCTCAGTATATTCCTTAAGTCTCTCTCACCAGAAATGCTAGTTCAATGTTTAACATCTGTCTTGTGTACAAACTCGTACATCATTCTGTGGATTTGAGAAATTAAAAAATATGAGGGCTAGGAAACCCCTTAGGCCCAGATTCACATTTTGGCACAAATGTAAGGCTCAAAGAACTGAGTGGTCAGGGTTGTGTATTTCAGACCCGCAGAGAATGGCCAACCTTGTCCCTCTGCCAGGGTCAATGGGCCAATTTTTCCCCGAGGTACTGCATCTATCTCAGACACATGAGCAAATGGGAAAATCCACGCAGAGGTTATTTTTTCCACAAGAAGCTGCAGATGTGATACAACTTTAAAATTCTAATGATTTTACCACAGCCCTGGACTTCTGGCCAGAAGCAGCAGTCTTAGAAATGCTGCTGCCTCCCAGCTTCCACCTCAAATCACCAGCCCCGGCCTCCCGCGCACACACCGTTAAAGACTGCCCCTCCGGATGAGCCATTCTCGTTCTGCAGCTTGCTAACTGGAAGGATACAGCCCTTTCCCCATCCTTTCGGTTCTCAGTTATACTAGTATTTACACCAGCTACTTGTGCCAAGTTCAGACAGAGCATTGCACGCTCACTGAATAAATGCTATGCGTCTAGCTTGATAGCTTAGCCGAGCAGCCTTAACTGTACATTACAATCACCTGGGAAGCTTTAAAAAAAGAGAACATGCCAGCACCCAATCTCTGAGAGATTCTGATTTAATTGGTCTGGAGTGGGATTCTGGCAGCAGTATTTTTCAGGGCTCCCCCAGGGTTTGTAGGTGCAGTCAGGGCTAAGACGTGCCCCCCCCCCATGAACAAGGTACTGGAAATCCAGAAACGAACGCGGTGTGGTCTCTCCCCTCAAATAGAGCATGAATCTTTGGCTGATTTCTAACTGGCATTAACATTCCACCTTAGGTAAAGCAATCGCCAATTTGGGCTTTGCCGACACTGTGCAGGACAGAAATCATTGTGGCAAGAAACATGCACTATTTGCTAGCCAAATAAATGGCCCCACGTGGTTATTTTTAAATCTCTCGGATTTGTTTCACTGAGTGTTTCTTCCAGGTACAGCTTCCTCTCACAGAGGAGGTGGTGCAGGAAAGGCTGGTGGCCACTCCTTCCTGTTCAAAGCTCTCCCAGTGCTAGAGCTAGGCAGCAACTGGCACAAGGTCCCACACCATCAGTCTTGGCTCAGTCCAAGTAAACCAGCAGAGCCGATCACAAACAGAACATAAATTTTGTCACAGAAGACATGCCTAGTGAGGTGCTTATGACTAAACTGTTTATAAAACATTACTTCAAGTACTAGTCTTAATCACATGGGAGAGATTAAAAATATGCCCTGTTATGTTTTTGTCCCCTTCTTTGAGCAGGAGTCAGTGATATTTTCCACCAGCTTGGAGCCTGGCTCGTCGTGAGCAGTGTAGGAAGCATCCCAAGTGTGTTGGCACAACTGGCCAGAGGAAGCCTCTATCCAAGGGGTGTTGGTGTGCTTTGGGGTACCCAGAGGGGAGATACAGTGGGCATTTCCTGTCTATTTCCCCCTCTGTCCCAACCACCTTCACCACAGCCTCTGACATTGTCTACATGAACCGATGTCTGCCTCAGTGGCCCTGTTTGCACTGAAGTTCTCTGCTGGCTGGAATCCTGCCTCTAAGCCCCACCTGCTGACCCTCAGCCTCCACCACAGAACCACTGCTAGTGAAAGCAAACCCCAGACTAGGGCCCAAATTAGCAATTTTGAGGACAAGCATTCTCAAAGTCAGTCTTCCTTGACTCCCTCCCGCCTCACGTTGCCCAGTCTGGACCCAAGTCATACAAAGGAACCCTCTCACAACCAGCGAAAGAGATTTTGTCTCCATCCCTCTCATCGAGGCTCACCCCAAATGTTCACATGGTCCAGAGCAGCAATGCAACCAATGGCTGTCACATCATAAGTGCAACTATTTAAAAGTTACCAATCATGATGTACTGTGAAATAGAATACATTCTATCCTCCTGACTTGACAAATCCATACTTTCATACTGAAAATTTTATTCTTTCCTCTTCAGCTATTTAACTGAACTCCATTTGTAGTATTTTCTACATTTATCATGATTTCAACCTGTGCTTATTCTCTATGGTATAAAATATGAAAACATAATTTATTCAAAGTATACAAATCTTGGATATATTTTTTATCAAAAATTTACGTTACAGTTTTAAAAAATAAATTTGTTCGTGCTTTTGAGAGTTCATTTCTTCTCCCATGTTCAAAATGATCTATTAAGATTATAAGGCAA
>NC_048234.1:24978697-25252815 GCF_002007445.2 Ailuropoda melanoleuca | reverse complement strand
CCCCCCCCCCATGAACAAGGTACTGGAAATCCAGAAACGAACGCGGTGTGGTCTCTCCCCTCAAATAGAGCATGAATCTTTGGCTGATTTCTAACTGGCATTAACATTCCACCTTAGGTAAAGCAATCGCCAATTTGGGCTTTGCCGACACTGTGCAGGACAGAAATCATTGTGGCAAGAAACATGCACTATTTGCTAGCCAAATAAATGGCCCCACGTGGTTATTTTTAAATCTCTCGGATTTGTTTCACTGAGTGTTTCTTCCAGGTACAGCTTCCTCTCACAGAGGAGGTGGTGCAGGAAAGGCTGGTGGCCACTCCTTCCTGTTCAAAGCTCTCCCAGTGCTAGAGCTAGGCAGCAACTGGCACAAGGTCCCACACCATCAGTCTTGGCTCAGTCCAAGTAAACCAGCAGAGCCGATCACAAACAGAACATAAATTTTGTCACAGAAGACATGCCTAGTGAGGTGCTTATGACTAAACTGTTTATAAAACATTACTTCAAGTACTAGTCTTAATCACATGGGAGAGATTAAAAATATGCCCTGTTATGTTTTTGTCCCCTTCTTTGAGCAGGAGTCAGTGATATTTTCCACCAGCTTGGAGCCTGGCTCGTCGTGAGCAGTGTAGGAAGCATCCCAAGTGTGTTGGCACAACTGGCCAGAGGAAGCCTCTATCCAAGGGGTGTTGGTGTGCTTTGGGGTACCCAGAGGGGAGATACAGTGGGCATTTCCTGTCTATTTCCCCCTCTGTCCCAACCACCTTCACCACAGCCTCTGACATTGTCTACATGAACCGATGTCTGCCTCAGTGGCCCTGTTTGCACTGAAGTTCTCTGCTGGCTGGAATCCTGCCTCTAAGCCCCACCTGCTGACCCTCAGCCTCCACCACAGAACCACTGCTAGTGAAAGCAAACCCCAGACTAGGGCCCAAATTAGCAATTTTGAGGACAAGCATTCTCAAAGTCAGTCTTCCTTGACTCCCTCCCGCCTCACGTTGCCCAGTCTGGACCCAAGTCATACAAAGGAACCCTCTCACAACCAGCGAAAGAGATTTTGTCTCCATCCCTCTCATCGAGGCTCACCCCAAATGTTCACATGGTCCAGAGCAGCAATGCAACCAATGGCTGTCACATCATAAGTGCAACTATTTAAAAGTTACCAATCATGATGTACTGTGAAATAGAATACATTCTATCCTCCTGACTTGACAAATCCATACTTTCATACTGAAAATTTTATTCTTTCCTCTTCAGCTATTTAACTGAACTCCATTTGTAGTATTTTCTACATTTATCATGATTTCAACCTGTGCTTATTCTCTATGGTATAAAATATGAAAACATAATTTATTCAAAGTATACAAATCTTGGATATATTTTTTATCAAAAATTTACGTTACAGTTTTAAAAAATAAATTTGTTCGTGCTTTTGAGAGTTCATTTCTTCTCCCATGTTCAAAATGATCTATTAAGGATTATAAGGCAAAATATAAATTATAACTAATGAATAGCAAAGTGAGAAATTAAAAGATTTAAAATAATGCTGAAATTATAAAATCTCTTTTGAAAACTCTAAACCTTAATAAATATTTTAACAAAGTTTAATGTATTCAAGTCTAGGATTCAGTATCAGTCAAGTTGGTGTTAAAGAATCAGTACCACACTTCACACATGTGATGCTTACATCTACATACATATAAATTTAACAGAAATAGTAATTTTTTTTTACTATTTCCAATCATTCTTCAGCTGCCATGTGCAACGGTTGCAAATGCTACAGTAATTTGTGACTATCTCTGGCACAACACAAAGCAAAGCAAGAAAACGAACATTTGGCATTATTGGCAAATGATAAATAAGAATTTATTGTATTCAGGCTGTCTGAGAGGAAGCATCTGACAAGTTAATTTTTCTTTTCTTTCACTAAATGTTTCTGCTGTTTAAATTCTCTCAGCACCCGAAATAAAGCAGTGTCCGCCTCTGAACTCCTCAGTGGCACATGCTACCAATATTCATGGCTCTCAAATGCAGTAGCATTTTGTAACATTTTGATTCAAGAACACAGTGTAAGTCAGGGAGAATGTTTTGGTTATAGATCCTGCTGTATCAGTGCTGAACATCAGATCTCAACTGACAGAGGCGTTGCTGCCCATGTGCTCCTGAAGAAACTCATTTGTGTGTGTGTGCATGTGTGTGCGCGCACGTGCGCGCATGCGTGTGTGTGTTCCTTTCAAGTGTGGGGTTCAGGGCAGAGACTCCCCTTGGCCTAGTCTCTTACCAGTTACCAAAGGGGTTGATCTAGAATAAGCTCTCAACCACAGCTGGAGAAAGATTTCATAATTTCAAAATAATTGATATTGGAAATGCTGCTTCCAACCATGATGAAGAAATTGGAACCAGATTTATATTGCTACCATAACTTGTAAACTGAACAAAATATGCCAAATGACTGTTTTTTTTTTTTCCCTAGATACTGGACAACAGGCAGCACAGGACTGTGATTTTTGAGGAAAAGGAAACAAAGGAGGTGAGTCTTAGGACTGCCCTGGCTTTCTGTCTAGAGTCACTATCTGGAAAGCAGTGCAGGGAGGGAGGTGGATCCCAAGAAACTACAATAGAATCACTGAGTTGAAGACACAGAGATTGAAGTTCAGGGAAGCAAAGGCAGTTGGAATCTATGTGGTAGAGAAAGAGCTCCAGAAATTTGCGTAGGTTCCTCTTGCATCTATTGCTAACAGTAAGTCATGAGTGCACAGGGCGAAATTTCTCTAAGAGAGGTGAGGAATTATTGGGAACTGTAAACAATTCTCAGAGCTCACACAGGACTGGGGGATGTTGAAGTTCTGACCAGTTGAAGTGAAGAATACTCAGGGCACTCAGTAGAAACTCCAAAAGGGTCACACCTTGACAATAAGATAAACCACCCTGAGATTAAATTTACTCCAAACCTGCTATACAGAGCTTTTAAATAGCCTTCAAAAAATAAAGCTGATAAGCAAGTATTATTACCTACCAAAACAAAGTCTAACACCCTTCAGAGAGGGGAAAAAAAAAACCACAATCCAGTATTCACAATACCCAGCACACAATAAAAAATTGCAAGAAATGAAAAGCAGCAGCAAAATATGACCCACAACTTAGGGGAAAATCAGTCTATAGAAATGGACCCCAAAATGACAGAATTAATGGAATTACCAGAAAAGAACATTAAAATAGCTATTGTAAATATGTTCAAGTATATTAAGGGATACATAATGAGAAGAGAAATTGAAAATACAAAAAAAATGTCAACAGAAATCTTTAGGTGAAAATATTCAATATGTGGGAAGAAAAATTAACTGCATGGGATTAATAGCATGGTGAATACTGCAGAAGAAAAATCAGTGAGCTTGAAGATAAAGCAATTGAAACTATCTAAACAGAAGTCTAAAGACAAAAAAGATTGAAACAATGGATAAAGCTTCTGTAATTTGTGGAAACAATCAAGTACTCTAATAGGCATGTAATTGTATTTCCAGAAGGATAGGGAGATATAAAAATATTTGAAGACTAAGAGAATGAAAAGATAAGCCACAGACTGGGAGAAAATATATGCAAGAAATACGCCTGATATAGCACTGTTAACCAAAATATACAAAGAACTCTTAAAACTCAACAATAAGAAGACACACAACCTGATTAAAAAGTGATCCAAAGACAGCATCACCCTGATACCAAAACCAGAGAAAGACACTGCAAAAAAGAGAACAGGACAATATCTCTGATGAACACAGATGCAAAAACCCTCATCAAAATGCTAACAAACTGAATCCAACAATGTATTTAAAAAATCATTCACCACAATTAAGTGGGATTTTTTCCTGGGACACAAGTATGGTTCAGTTTCACAAACCAATGTGATACATCATATCAACAAGAGAAAGGATAAAAACCATATGCTCATTTCACTAGATGCATAAAAAGCATGTGACAAAGTACAACAGCCATTCATGATAAAAACTCTCAACAAAGTAGGTTTAGAGGGAACATATCTCAACATAATAATGGCCATATATGAAAAACCAACAGCTAACATCATTCTCAACGGTGAAAAACTGAGAGCTTTCCCCCTGAGATCAGGAACAAGACAAGATGTCCACTCTCACCTCTTTCATTCAACATAGTGCTGGAAGTCCTACCCATAGCAATCAGAAAAGAAAAAGAAATAAAAGACAACCAAATGGGAATGGAAAGAGTACAACTTTCACTATTTGCAGATGACATGATACTATACGTAGAAAACCCTAAAGACTGACTCCACCACAAAGCTGCTAGAACTGATAAGTGAATTCAGTGAGGTCACAGGACACAAAATCAATATACAGAAATCCCTTCTATCTCTGTATACTTATAATGCAGTAGCAGAGGGGTGCCTGGGTGACTTAGGTCATGATGCTGGAGTCCCAGGATCGAGCCCCCTGTATCAGACTCCCTGCCCAGCAGGGAGTCTGCTTCTCACTCTCCCTCTGCCCTTCACCCCACTCGTGCTCTCTGGCTCTTGCTCTCACAAACAAATAAATAAAATCTTTAAAGAAAATAATGAAGTAGCAGAAAGTAAAATTAAGAAAACAATTCCATTTACAATGTACCAAAAACATAATAAAATACCTAGGAATAAACCTAACCAAGGAGGTCAAAGACCTGTACTCTAAAAACTATAAAATAGAAAATGCCATGGATTCTTAAGTTCCAAGTATTTTATTTGGACTGTCAACTTTCAGTTGTCTGTGCACAAATAAGGAGCTATATATGAAACCTGGATTGTCTAGCTTGGATTTCTCATTTATCTAGTGATGTGTTAGCGCTGTTGATATGCTGGGGGCTGAGGCAACACCTGGCCAGCCCTCCTTCTCACTAGACTGTGTTGGGCTTCAGTTTCCTCATCCATAAAATGAGGAAAGTTCTCCAGAAATCCTAGCATCTCTTTGAGCTTTAGCATTCTTTGATCCCATGGTTCTGTCTTTATTGAAGCACTGGATGGCTATTAATAAAATGTTTTATTTGCTATTTCACATACAATGTAAAATTTAGATAATGTTGCCATCGTAGAATATGATTTCTACTTAAAGGTTTAGCATCTCTCTTTTTCACCTTTTTGTGTGTGTGCAACCCAGCTCAACATGTTGCCACATTGAAGACTTCATACGAATGTGTAATGATTGAAAGCATTTTTAGCAAGAAATGTGTGTGCTAGATAAGGGCGAAAGAGATTAAAATGGAAGAGGTGATGGAAGGCTGCTACTTAGAAATAAGATAATTTTCAAATCCTAAGATTAAAATGGGAGACCTTATGACCCTCTGTGGATCATCTCATCTCCATGGTGCTTTGCAGAGACTACAAACGTGGGTGCTTAAAAATGGCATTAATCACATTCTCTCTCCCTCCCCCTCTCTCTCTCTCTGAATTCTCATGTAACACACTTTCTGGAGTTACAAATTAAGGGCTGGTTTCTGGAGAACTAGAGATACGTGTGGAATCTCTTGGGAAGAAATGACAAGAAGCAAAGTTAAGTGGCATGCACAGAAGAGAAAGCTGGAAAAAAATGACGTGTTTTTGGAGATGTACGGCATCTTCGAAAACATCACACTTGTGGTTTCCTGGTATCTGTGAAACTTGGACCAATTTAAGGTGCCATATTTGATATATTCTGGCAGAAGTGAAGGGAAACTGGGTTGGTGCTTTTTAAAGCTTTATTGCTTTCTGAAGATAAATTTCTTCTTTTAACATTATCCATCTCCTTCTAGAAGATGTATTACTATACTCCCTAGCCGTTTGGGAGCCAATAACATTTATCTATTTTTTTTGGCTGTCTCCTGATCTTACAATGAATCCTTTGAGGTAACAGTCTTAAAAAATAAGAGATGCAGGAATGATACAGAATCATAGAATTTTGAAGCTGGCAAGGGCCCCAGAGGACAAAAGTATGCAGCTGCACAGTGACTTTGTTTCATTCTCTGTACACAGTAAGCCATTGGTTCAAGCGAATGCAGAGAATGAGGCGTGAGTGGAAAGCAGGAGTACTGGGTTATAGCTCTCATTTCTCAGTCAGCCAGCTAAGGACCATGAATGAGTCACTTAATGTTTGGTTAGCCTTGAGCAGAGCATTTTATCTTCAGTCTTCTCACCTGGAGAATGGAGTTGAATTAGAAAATTGCAAGAGCCTCCTTCAGCTGGGAATATTCTGTCCTTTCTTAATGCCACACCCACAGCTAAAATAATGTGTATTTCTCTCTCAGCTCCTGGATTCAGTTGCCCACTGCTCTAAGAAAACTCAATATACATGAAACCTTGATTTTCAAAGAAGTAAGTTAGGGGATTGGTATTCATATTACAAAAGTACCCTTTCCTTTAAAGACATAAATTCCCTTTATTTAAAAAAAATTTTTTTTTAAGATTTTATTTATTTTGAGAGAGAGAGAGAGAGAACGTGAGCAGAATGAAGGGCAGAGGGAGAGGGAGAGAGAATCTCAAGCAGACTCCACGCCAGGTGCGGATCCCATACCGGACTTGACCCCATGACTGTGAGATCATGACCTGAGCCAAAACCAAGAGTCAGGGGCGCCTGGGTGGCACAGCGGTTAAGCGTCTGCCTTCAGCTCAGGGCGTGATCCCGGCATTATGGGATCGAGCCCCACATCAGGCTCTTCTGCTATGAGCCTGCTTCTTCCTCTCCCACTCCCCCTGCTCGTGTTCTCTCTCTCGCTGGCTGTCTCTATCTCTCTGTTGAATAAATAAATAAAATCTTTAAAAAAAAAAAAAACAAAACCAAGGGTCAGACGCTTAACCAACTGAGCCACACAGTGCCCCCATAAATTTCTTTTAAATAGCTACCTATTAAACATGTTTTACTTCATGACAATTAGGTTTCCACACAACTTTCCAGGAATGTGTGTCTGATGGGAAGTCGAAGATATCCCCTACCAATCACCACCCTCAAGTATCCGTGTCTCCCCCGCTCTGACCTCATATTTATGGTCTCGCACCCTCTTGCCATACCTTTCCTGCCCATAATTCCTTACGCCCTCCACCCCCGGGTCTTCTGTGTGGCCCAGCTCAGCACCCTTCTCTCTCGCACTGACTGAATCCTCTTCTCCCCCGCCTCATTTTTTTCTCCTGCTTCTCCTGTGTCAGCTGGCCCTCGTAGTTTATTCTGGAGTTCTACAGAGCTCCCTCCCGAACACCTGGTTCAAGCTCAACATCAAAACAGGCCTTGCTCCTTCAATGTGCATTACTGTGGTGGTGATTGTTCTGAAACTCAAGTGGAGTTTCCTTTTACACTTTACTACTGGAGCTCACCCCACGCCACTCCCTGCTTCTCTCTGAGCTTCAATGAGCAAAATCAACTCCACGGTCAGTAGCTTACACTTATTTTTACTTTACCACTGAGACAAATCAAATTAGGAATTTTTTTGAACCAAACAATATGTTTTTCCTACTTGAATATAGTCAGTTCTTTTGAGAAGGGTGTTGTAAACCTCTAGGATGTTATTGTCAATTTGGTGGTTAACGGGAAGCAAGGCTGTTGTTAATGAACTTCTCAAACCATGTGCAGCATTTGTAAAAAAGAAAAGAGATCCATTTTCCATAATAGGTCTTCATACTTCAAAAGCTCTTCTAGAAATACATCTCTTGATCCTAAATCTGTCTTTGAGTGGAGTACATTCTGCATTTTGCCACACAGGTTATGAGACTCAAGAATTTTCACATCTACGATTTGTGGGGTTTGAGCTGTACATGCCAACAACACAGTGACCGTCAATGATCAGGCCATGCTCCTGACAGAAATCCCACCTTAAGACAGGAAGTTGATCCAGTGTAAGAATAAAATGCATCATTTTTCTCCTGAAGAGTGAATATCTACTTCCAGAATTCACTTGGCTGGAATCCGTAGTGTCATTCCTGGTAGGACATTTGGTATTTTCTTAAGGTTACTAAGACTTAACAATTTTTATAAAATATTAATTCCGCACACAGCAAAATTTCTCTTTAGAGAGCTCGAGGGATTTGCCTACATGGACACAGTTAGCTGATGATCAGAAGAATGGAATTTCTCATTTTTTGATGTAGCTTTAAAGTCATATAAAGAGAGAAAGCAGGAAAAACACACATTCTCATTTTCTATTTACTTTCTATCATTTTGGCCATGGTGACTGTGTTAGCCCAAATGAGTCCACAAGTTCAAATCTCTTGTTAGCTACATTTCTTTTCTGTTTCCCTTCTCTCAATTTCAATTTTTAAAGGGAGTCTTAAGGTACTCACTGATATATAGTCTTTGATAACTTCAAGGTTATAAAGTTACAGCTCTTTTTAATTTACTCTGCTATTTTCAGTTACATTAAAGCCAAAACTATCTCTCTTTTTAAATTCAGAATGACAATTTGCCTATTCTTTGGCTAAGTTCACACGTGGGTAATATAATTATTCTATCTAGTTGATCACCTCTAAAAATCATTACAAAAATGGTAAGTTTTAATTGTTCATGGAAATCAATTTATAGGCAAACAACTTAAAATCTATTTTTGTTCCCTACAATTTGCATTCTTACATTTCAGATTTGCTTGTGCAGCAGTACGATGTGAAGTCTGATTGCTAATTGCCTTAATGCATAAGGTAGTTTCAAGAGACACATAGCTAAGGACAATTTGCATGGAGCAAGCGTGGATCAGAAGGAGCCCATTCTGTGAATACAAGAGTGTGTGCAGAAGCAGGCCAGTGCTCACCTCAGCTTATTCAATGGCTGCTAATGACGGCTGATGAACAGGTGGCTTATTCCTATGATTCATTCTTTTCATTCAATTCCCCCGGTGACCCATGGTTATTATTTCGTTACCGGTATATGTACAAAAAGTGAATAAGAGGGGGAGCTGAAATTGTATTTATTCTCTTCACTTCTTACCTTGAGAATGCAATTTCAGAAGAGCCTCTGGAGGTGAGCTGAGTCAGGTACTCTAGATGACGCACTGAGCAGGACAGTGTGCGGTTCTGACCTCAGCTGTCAAGCTTAGGATCATAGACTACAAGGCTGCGACCCCTGAGAAATGATCCAATCACTCCTGCTCATTGCACAGATGAGAAAGCTTGGGCCCAGAGAGACTAATGACCTGCCCAGTGTCATGCAGATAGTAACAAAGATAAGAAGAGAGCCCAGGTGTCTGGATTCCTAGACCAGTGCTTCCTCCCCCAATTTTTCTCCACAATTCTATTTTGTCTCCATTGTACTTTTCATGCAGGCAATTCAAGGCTTCCTGTATTCTAATATAGCAATAGAGCATGGTAAATGTCCAAAGTTTAAAGGAACAACACCCGGATAGAGGGCCAAGCGCAGTGAGATAAATTTTTGAAGTTCAGGTTCTTTCTGTTCATCCGTCACCATGATTAAGTACTTCAGCCTCACGGAGCTGAAAGCTAGAGAGATAAGGGGAAGATCAATGAAACAGTGCAGGTGGAGGCAGCCGACAGACATGTAATGGTCGCTCGATAATAACTGTCCAGTCTGAACTGATTGGATAACTCAGGCGCCCAAGTAAATGGCAGCATGGAACTCATAAGACCACTTTAATCCCGATTCTTTGTTTGGACAAATTATTCCAATGTACCCATTCAGTCAGGCACTATTTATTGAGCACCTACTATGTGCCAGCTGGCTGTTGGGCCAGGTACAAGGCATACAGTAGTCACATAAAGACATGGTATCTACTCTCAGCAGTTTTACAGACCAATGAAAGAGCCAGAGAAGTGGGCAGCAATGACCTTCCATGATGACACATGGTCACCCTAACGTCGACCAAGGTGATATGGGAAGCCCCTCCAGAGAAAGCAATGACTGGAATGTTCTAGGAAGGAAAAACACCACGTGAAGATGTAGAGATAAAAGAGTTGAGTGCCCGAGAGCAAGTGGAAGAAACAGATTCTGCCCTGGTTAGGGTGTGAGGCTTGCAGCCTCAGAAGAGTCAGGGGCCGGATGGGAAGGCCAGCTTCATGTACTTATCCTAAGAACTATAGACAGCATTTCAATCAACAAAGTAAAACCACCACATAAATGGCTTTCTCAATGAGGAAATCAGATTTTTTTTAACTTTGAGATTTTTTCAGCGGCATGAACACATCTAGGTATGGTTATTTCCATATTTAAATAATAGTCTTTTTGCCCACAATCCATATATACCATTACTCAAATTATAATCACCCCCATTAGACCCTCATCTTTTAAAAAATTACTCAGGCAAATTGATTAATTTTACTCAAATGATAGCAGGGCCCATCATCACAAGTCACTAATGAGGATGAAAAAATATTCACAGAATAAATACATGCACAGCAAAACCGTAGTTAAAATTTCCAGCATTTGAATTTAGGAGCGATGACAGGAAAGACTGGAGTAACAAACCAGAGTAAATAAACGAAAGGAAATGTGAAAACATTATACTTTCAACTGTGAGCCTATTAAAATCACCACACCCAGCCTAGTTGAAAGATGCGGGCAGCTCTGGAAAGCTGGAGAAGCACCATGAACTAGCTTTTTGCCAGATAATCCAGGGCATGCCAAGCAAACTGGGGCCTCGGTGGAAAAAAGATAGACTGTGTTTGCTAGAAGCGATGCCATGAACGAGAAACTTTTCCTGAATCTCAGCCTAGAATTTGGTTCTGCCAATGCAGCCAATGGCTGAGGTTCTGGGTTCAGGGCTGGTGAGGCTAAACCCATCTCCTGTGACTCTGAGAGCCAGGAAGGGCACCATGCTTCTATACAGAAACCCTCTTATGCACGGAAGATGCTTGCTCTCAAGGGGAACCTAAATTCTGTGGGGTTTGTCATTATAAAATCCATGACTACTTTCTAGCCAGCTTGATGTGAACATCTTCTATGCACTTAAGAACTCCAAAGCAAGGAGAGACGGCAATCATTGCATTTATAGAATATCTTTCTTCTAAATGCCCAAAGCTTCAGAATTTGAACACAATGTTCTTTGAGAAAAGCACTTCCCTCAAGCTGAAAATTTTATTTTACCAAATGAAGGGATTTATGGGCCACAAACCAGGGGGATGGTAGCATATGTAGGGGCAAGAGCTGAACAACAAGAGGCCTTCAGGTGGAATTGTGAAAAATAACAGCAACCACGAAAAGGGCCTTTGGGGTCAGAAATGCGGCAGCTGTCGAGGAGACGGGAGTAAGGAAAGCAGACTCTTTCCAATTCCTGTTAAGTTCTAACTTTAGCACTTGGTGGTTTAATTGCATTCATAATGCACAACTTTTTAAACATGGTGTATAAAATTTATTCCTCCCAAAGTTGGAAAATATAGATAAACAAAAATGGGGAAAGAGAATTCCAGGGCTGAAAATATAATCACTTAAATACCTGGGTATCTGCCTTTCCAGATTTCTGTTGGCTCTTCCACACTCGCTTTCTCTTGATACGTAACTATACACACATGATGTCCTTTTTATAATAGATGTATATATCCATATGTATATTAAAAATAGAATCATACTGCATATACTATTTCAGGATCTTCTTATTCTTAATAATTATGAACATCACTCCTGGTATCTAAGCTCCAGGCTGGAGACTTTGCCTGTTCATTGCTGTTTCCTTAGCATCTAGAACAGTACCTTCATATGGGCATTCAATAAATATCTACTGACTAAATAATGAGTGAATATCATATTTATTCACGCAGCATATTAATATATAATATATACAATTAAACATACACAATTAACACCCTGCATGTCATCCGCATGTACTAATCCTATCCACCCCAGATCAAATGCTACGCCTCTATCAAATTCATCTCAGCCTCCCCCTGTTTCCTCCTCCCAGTTCTTCCTCCTCTAACTATCATGGAATATTCTTTACCTCTTTTGGCACTTAGCATTTTCCATCTTATTTTATAGATATTTCAATACGTTATAGAAACATGCATGATAGAAACACCACATTTCTCCCTCTCAACACAGTACCGCTTTCATATGGCATTTCTGTCTAGTTTATCTCTGTAATAACAAGAGCAAAAATAATTTTATTGTATTAATCATTTTATGTGCATCAGGGACTATACTAAGTAAAATGTATACGTGCATCACATGAGTTAATATTCTTCATAACCACATAAAGTAGGTGTGTTAGTTTGCTAGGGCTGCCATAATGGGGCCATTCTCTTTGGCTTGCAGACAGCCGCTCTCTTGCTGCTTTTCTTCACATGGTCGTCTCTGTGTGCACACACACTCCTGCTGTCTCTGTGACACCAATCACATAGGACTAAGGCCCCACTCCAATGGCCTAATTTTAACTTAATTACTTAATACTTTTTAAAGATCTTATCTCCAAATATGATGTATTGGGGGTTGGGACATCACATATGAATTTGGGGGAAATTTAATTCTGCCCATAACAGACATATTATGATTATTTTTATTTTATAGATGAATTATCTATAAGAGCCTCAGAAAGGGAAGATGACAAGCACAAGGCAGAAATAAACTTTTCCCTCACACCCATCTGATTCCAGGATCTGTCCTCCAGAGCCTCTGTCCCCCTGCATTCTCACCTCTCACTTCCTACTCCCAGATCACTCGCAGTGGTGCCTCAGGGACAGGTTAGATGCTCAGTGAATTCCTGTGGAATGAATAAATTAAACACGCATAAAAATGAAGCATGAGTTGGTTAATGATCAAAACCTAAGTCCTAAGATTGGGATGTCCTGTGGCTGGGTGTGAGGGCTGAGAGGACAATGAAAGGAAAGATTTAGGGACATAGTCTGAATTGGCCCATTGAATCTTCTGTTCAACAGCCACAGACATGAGTGTACTGAGCCTTTTTCCAGATAAAGTTAAAGGCAACATTAAAGCAGATCTAGTGTGTAATATCTCTCAGATTATTTGTCGATTAGCCTCTTAATAGGTGGCCAGTCCACAGAACCCTCAGAAACACTGCCTGCCTACCAAACAATCTACTGGCAGCCACGGCCCATTCTTGGCCTCCTTATTCAGCCCCGTCTCCTTCCATGCTTTTCTGTTATCTGCCCCCAACTGCTGCCCAGGCTTCAACACAAAAGTGCTTCTCAGGGTTTCCAAACACATCCGGCCCATTCATGCCTCTGGACCTTTGTGCAAGCTGCTCCTTTGCCTAGAATGCTCTCTCTCACTTTCTCATCTGGGCTGATCTTTCCAGACACACCAAGAGATAACTGTCTATGGATGAGCTTCTCCAGAAACCCACATCTTGTGATAAAATACACACAGCATAAAATTTACCTTCTCAACCATTTTTAACCATATAGTTCAGTAGTGTTGAGTCCATTCACAGTATTGGGCAACTAATCTCTAGAACTTCCTTTCATCTTTTACAAACTTTCACAAACTGTACACCCATTAAACAATAACTCCCCATTCCTTCCTCACCTCAGCTGCTGGCAACCACCATTCTACCTTCTGTCTCTGAATCTAACTACTCTAGGTACCTTGCATAAGTGGAATTATACAGTATTCATCTTTTTGTGCTTTCCTTATTTTGGTTAGTATAAGATCTTTTAAGTTTCGGGGCGCCTGGGTGGCACAGCGGTTAAGCGTCTGCCTTCGGCTCAGGGCGTGATCCCGGCGTTGTGGGATCGAGCCCCACGTCAGGCTCTTCTGCTATGAGCCTGCTTCTTCCTCTCCCACTCCCCCTACTTGTGTTCTCTCTCTCACTGGCTGTCTCTATCTCTGTCGAAAAAATAAAATAAAATCTTTAAAAAAAAAAAAAAAGATCTTTTAAGTTTCGTCCATATTGTAGCATGTGACAGAATTTCTTTCCTTTTTAAGGTAGAATAATATTCCACTGTGTGTGTATATATATATATATATATACACACACACACACATTATACCCCACATTCTGTGTGTCCTTCATGAATGGTCACTTGAGTTGCTTCCACCTTGTTGGCTGCTATGAATAATGTGGCTGTGAACATGGGTGCACAACTATCTTCCCAAGACCTCGCTTTTAATTTGTTTGGGTATATTTGATGATTCTATTTTGAGCGCACTGAAGTTTTAACATATTACTTTATGATCAGAAAGATACTAAGTAATAATCTAACCTTTCTCTTGGTAGCTATCACCAGAAACATAAAACCAGCAAATAGCTAAAGAAAATCATTGTGCCAATTAAGATTCTCTGATTACCTGTGACAGAAACCAACTCTTGCCAGTCGAAGGCATTGAAGAGATTTATGGGAAAGGTTTGAGGGTGTGCATGGTACCCAATGAAGAATTGACATCACATGAAGATAGGCACTATTGGGTCGTAGGAACAAGTGGGACCAGAGCTCTAAGTGGCCCTGAGGACCCATCTCTGTGTTTTCACACTCTCTTCTCGGCATGCTCCATTTTTTTCTTATTGTCATTGGTTCCACCTGCTAGAAAAATGACACCCAGTCCCCCTCATTTCTACATCTGTGGTTCGAGCCCCTATAAAGAGACTAGCCTAACTAGCTCTTAGTCCCAAATCCAAAATTCCAGGGAAGAGTGTTTTTGTTAAGTTCCCATCTCACTGATGAAGTATGGCTGGGATGGCATAGTCAAATTGTATAAAACGGCTATTCCCAGTGCAATGATGTGAATATATACTATTTAAGGGCAGGCAGTTACCAAAATTTCATAGGTCCAGAATGGTCATAAACCTGTTAACACCTTAGCAGATGGGCTGCAGAGTGGAAAGCAGTGGGCTGAGAGAGTGTTCAACCACCCTCATCCTTGATGAATGCTCTCACAGGCTCAAAGGAAAGGGGTTGTCAGGGAGCAGTGAGCTTGGGAGTGGAAACACACGTTAATCAAAAGCCTGTCTCACCAACCAAATGAATCCACTGATAATGAGGCAGAGTAAGGGTCTACTAGCCTCGAGATCTCTTTAAACAAGTTTTTGTGTCATAGGGCGAGTCTATCAAGAGACTAGTGAGAGGAAAGAGAAAAACAGGGTTCCTACAACATCAAGCAAGTCCAGAGGCCAAGATTAAAAGGAAATAATAATAACACCCAGAGAGACCCAGGACCATAACATTTCCAGGAGAGAACGCTGAAGTTCAGGTCCCTCCAAGGCATCTTATTTGATAATTAGGCAGAGAAATGCAGTTGACCACAGGAGGTGAAAGGAAGAGTATAAAACTATTGCTAAGAATCAAAGCTAAACCCCACATCACTTTGTGGCCTGTTTCTGGTAAAATGTTTCTCCTGTTTGTTCATCGATTCTGAATGTTAAATAACTCTTTCCAGCAGTGGTTCCAGGGTGCTGGAGCAATGCATCTCAGACAGGAGCTGAAAAATGAGGGCGAGGGCTGCAAAGTTCAGGGAATAATAGAAAATTAGATCTTAACTGAGCTGCTGTAAATATCACAGCCAGAAAACAGAGCACATCAGTACACCGGGCTGGCAGCAAGGGTAATGAATTCCTCCTCTCCATACAAAATGATCAGTGGTGTGTAGTAGGGCATTCTGAGGTGTGGGTGCGAAGAGGTGGTGAAGAGAGACAGAGAAAGGAAAACAAGTGGTGTTTATAAATTAAAATATCTCGAGTAAAAAGCACATTTTCTCAGCCAAAGCCAACAATCCAGCTCAAATGACCCTCTTGCAGTAATTCACCTAATGCAAACTTCTACAGCCCATTAGCTGCAGCTCTTTCAGGCTCTCATCATTTTAGAGTATCTGTAGTTATTCGTGGGCACACCTTATCTCTGCAATGAGATTATAAACCCCCGCAAGGCAAGAGAGGACTTGTTTCCTTTGTTCGTCTTTGTATGCCACAGGACCTCCAGAAGGACTCGTAGTCATTCAGTGTCTCCAAGGTGTAGTGTACTATTGTCACGTGGGATGCTATGGGGTGCTCCCAAACACCCTGCAAAGTGAGTAAGGCCAGTACGTGTCACCGCAGGACGAGAAGGACGCTTTGAACAGTAACTTGCCTAAGTTCAAATCCCCACAGAGCGGAGATTAGAACCCATGTCTACTTAATTCCACAGCCTGCACGCTTCCCTTCTTGCCACACTGCCCTCTTGGCAAGTAGTAATCAGATTACCCAGTAATCACGCTGATAACACTAATAATAGCTACTTTCATCAAGAACTTTCTCAGAGCCAGGTCTTGGTTAGATGCTTTATATGTATTATTATAATTAATCGTCATTATAGCCTGAGAGTTTGGTAATATTATTATTCCTGTTTAATAGATAAGAAAACTGAGACACAGAGAGGTTAACAAAATTGCCTAAATCTAATAGTGTGTGCTCCTAATCATTATCCCATATCTATTTTAAAATATAACAATAAATACACACACATACAACCGGCCAACATGTTTTGAGCAACTACTCTGCACCAGGCCCTGTGAATTTTCTAATTTCATCCTCATTACAACTCTCGGGACAAAGCAAGTGTTCAGTATATTGTGGAATGATTGAGTAATTGAAGGTAAAAATAGAGCTACAACTATTGCCAATTGCTAATGTAAGACAGATCCAGAAACTCCTCTGTGTTTGCATGGGTAACACCATAGGTCCCAAAGTGTGGAGCGCCAGCAAAAATGAGGGAGTATTAGAAATATAAGCACAATTAACATAGTAGAAAGAAAGATTTTAGTTTGAAAATAAGTGTTGTAAAAAATCCAGTATGAAACAGGCCTCCTTTGTTGTGATAGCATCTTAAATGAACTGTGCCAGAAAATCAGCATTTACAAATAAGACAAGCAGAAGCCTCTGACTTAGTTTCGATTTTACATCAGAAATACGGCTTGCCTAAGCTGATGACAAATCTATGGGATATATCCAGATGAATTAGATTATGATATGGTAGCCTCGGAAGCAGAGAGAGCACTAGTCAAAAATAAAACTGCCTTGGTCCTACTTCTGGCTTTTCCAGCTCTTTTGGTCACTTGTGCTGTCCGCCAAGTGTTTCTCTGTCACCTTTGAGGTTAGGCATGGTTATACGACTTACTTTGCCCAATGAAATATGACCAGCAGTGATGGTAAATTAAATCTTAATGGTAAACTAAATTTAATTTAATGGTAAATTAAATCTTTTCAGGCAAAAGCATTAGAATCATGCATGATATCCAATGCCCTCTCTTCTTCTGTCATGAAGACAGATGATATTCTAGAAGGCATTTTCTATCACCCTGCATCCCTAAGTAAAAATGACATGGAATAGAGTACCTAGCTAACCCATAGTGGAAACACAAATAAATATGTTGTCTTAAGCCATGAAATTTTTGTTGTTACTGCAGTATAACTTAGCCCAACCTGATTGATATATCAGTATAAGCTGTGTGACCTTGGATCAGTCCTTTTACCTGCCTGGGTATCAGCTTTCTTACCTATAAACCTAAGGGATTAGCCTAGAAGAGAAAGATTTAATCTGGGGGCCTGTGAGTGGGCTTCAAGATGACAATGAACCCCCAAAATAATAGTAATATTTTGTGTGCATATATACGTGTGTGTGTATAAGAGAAAGAAAGAGAAAAAATTCACATTTTTCTGAAGAAAGAGTTCGTAACTTTTTCAAATTTTAAGAAGGTCTATGTTACTCAAAATGAAATTAAGAACCTGAATTATCTCTAAAGCCATTTCTAGCTCCAGTGTGCTTTTTAGCATCTAGAGTAGGGAAAGAAATAGCTAATTAGGTTCCTCTCTGATCTTGTATTTCAGGACTTGCCTTGAGTCAGATTTTATTAAGGTTGTTTTCAAATAATTAAGTTTAAGAGTTTGGCTTAATAGGATTGCAGATATCAAAATCTCAGGAGGTATTCCTGAGTGAAAAGAGGGGATTCAGAGCATTTCTTTCCAACCCAAAGAAAGAAAGTTTCTTCAAAAATTGAAAATGAGGTCCCACATCGCTTTTGGTGGGTGGAACAGAATGGGACCCATAGGACGGTATGAAAAAAAAAAGGGTTATTCTTCCAAAACCACATCCCCAAATAAGAGTTAATGCCTGAAAGACCAGAGTGTGATACTTCAGCAGAAGGCAATGGGCTGTCTTAAATATGGAGATGGCTGGGCAGACTCCGCTAGGAGACAGAGCCCGAGCTTTATAGATGGACAAACTGGGTTCAACATGCTCTTTGCTGGGCCACCATTTTCTCATCTATAAAATAAGGACAATAATACTCAGCTGTATCAGGGAGGGCCCCAGTAGCAAATAGGTAATACATTCAAACAGGGTAATTAAGGAGGGTTTAATGGGGACTATTTACAAAGATCAGTTCAGGGTTCAGAGAAATCAGCCAGGCATGCAGAAACACTCCGGGAAGGGTTAAAGCAGGGAATCATTTGACACTCCGAAATCTGAAGGGACAAGGAGAGAGGACAGTTACCATAAGAAGGAGAACTTAGCTATAGCTGGTACAGCTGCAGCTGTAGGAAAGGTCTACACAGCAGAAGTGTGGCCTTCCAAGGGAAACAAAGACATGCTAATCCCTGGCCCAGCAGGGAGGGAGCTAGCTCACCCTCCTACTTTCTGTGGGAGCTTCCCAACATCCAAGAAATGGGCAAGGAACCCCATTGATACGGTCCATTCAAAGTCTCCTGAGGGCAGGGAGAAGAGTAGAGAATGGTAGAGAGAAGATATGAAAGGCAAATGAGAATTCCTTGTCTTGCGTCATTGTAAAGATTCAAAGACATAGCATTTAGAAGCATATGAAGTGTTATATTAGCTATAATTTACCTTTCTGTGAATCAATACCTCAGATCCTTTGCTAAAAAAAGGATTCTGATAGAGTTATATAGGGAGTGAGTCCATAGACCCTGAGAGAGTGGGGAGAGGACACATGGACAGAGATCCTGGCCTCAGAATGAAGCCCCTGTGCTTGGGCAGATGGTTGGGGGTTGGAGAGCTGCTTCTGAGGGCTTTGACTCAGGACGAGCTGGTATATTTTGCTGCAAGGACAGAGCATCTGAGACTGCTACTCCCTAGAGTGCCGAGACATCAAGCCCTTCTATGGCTCTTCGTGCTGCAGTCCCAAGTAGTTCCTGTCTTCTGGCTCCTTAGGAGATACCTTTCTAAGCAACAAGATCTAGACTTGACTAAGCTTCATATGCACATATCAGGAGGTGTATTTCCTGATGTGTACATAGATGCCAAAATATGGACTTCCCATCCAAAATGCAGCCTTGCAATGTTTGGACTGTGTGGTATGCAGTAGGAGTTGTCATATTACATTATACTGAAGCTTGTTCACTCACTAACAGGCAGAGAGGTACTTAGCTCAAGAGTGTTTGCAAAACATGGACAGGCTTTGGCTAATCATTTCATTTTCTCACTGTACTCTGCAAAGGCAGCTTTCCCCAGAGAAAGACCAATGGCCTATACTATCAGGAGATTGTAGCTTTTCTACTGAGAGTCCTAACCAGAAGAGAGACAGCCCATGCTCTGACCTACTCAGCTTCCCCTCTTCCTTCTCCTTGGAGAAAATGCCCTTCCTTCATTGGGTAAATTCTGGGGAGGACTGTGCACATGTGACCTGAGCTGGACCACGTCAGATTCTTTCCCCTAGAATGTGAAGTCTCAGGGGAGTGACCCAAGTTTGGAAAGATCATTGAAACTAATCAATCCCATTAGTGGCACTCCCAAAAGACTGCTCATTTATTCCTGCCTCCTACAGATCCCCAAAGAAGCCCAGACTCCCATTTGTTGAGGTTTGCTTCTTCAGCACCTCTATTCATTCTCTAAGCTACCCTGTATCCTCTTAATTAATTATTCTTTGGTTTTAGTTAGCTAAACTTGAACACGTAGGGATAGTCCAAGTTTCAGGATTGATAAGAATGATGACCTGGATGACAGTTCAACATGCTTTCACTTCTGTTTACCCCTGAACCAGCCAAAAAGCAGTGCAAATGGTACATGCCAGGAAAGGATACAGTTGCATGAGGGGTCCTAGTTCTTCCTAGAGGCATGAGGACAGAATATCCCATGTGAAGTGAGAATCCCACCTTTTATACTTTTAGACTGGAATAAGGACCAGGTCTTCATTCAAGAGTCTAACTATGGCCATATAAAAAAGCTTTGCTTCTCCACAGTGCTAGAATTCGTACAAGTCTTCATGAGCCTAGAATAGGTTCTGCCATGCCAGATCATTGTTGGTCAAACCCACCTCTGCTCCTTGTGACCAAGCATCTCGATAGGCACAGCTGGTGAACTCCAGTTCCTCCATAATCTCAGTCTGATTTCCTTTCTGTCTTATTACCTACTATTCCCTTTCACTACTCAAGAGGATTATTATGGATAAACTACATTACCCCTAATCCTCTTAACATACCACCAATGTAAGTATTATTTTCCCATTTTAGAGATGAAGAAATGAATACTCAGGTAAGAGATCAGGGCTCCCTGCAGAATAGAAATTCAAACCCAGGCCTCTTTGACTTCCCTGTCCACGTGACCGCCCTGTCCCATCCTGCTCAGTTTCTGATCCCAATTCTGATTCTAATTATACTGTGTTCTTGGATAAGTCACTCACTTTTCTTTGGCTCCCTTGTGGGTAAGCATATAATCATATCTCTCCGCAAGATTGCTGGGACAAGATGGATAGCTAATAGATGAGCATATTAGGTTAGGTGAGAGAGTGGTTTCTGAGGGCTAAAACTATGTATGCTTCTATTCTTTTTGTATTTTGCAGTGGCTACATAAAAAAAAAAAAAAGACAAACATTCCATCTTTGGTTTGGAACTGGAAATTCCCTTACCCACTCTAAGCCAGTGAAAAACCCCAGCTGGAGCCATATCTAACCATCTCATCTCTCTGTGAATTTATGTATTTCCTTGTACATTGGTGCTCCAAGGCTTAGTTAGAAGGTCTCAGTGGCAGCTTCTGTTTTCAAATTATAGGCAGACCTCAGAGATATTGCAGGTTCAGTTCCAGACCACCACAGAAAAATGTTGAATGATTTTTTTTGTTTCACAGTGCCTACAAAAGTTATGTTTACAATGTACTGTAGTCTATTAAGTGTGCAATAGGTCTTTAAAAATGTACATGCCTTAATTTAAAAATACTCTGTTGACCCAGAGACACAAAGTGAGCAAATACTGTTGGAGAAATGGAGCCAACAGGATGGCTGAATGCATTGTTGCCACAATGCAATTTGTAAAAAAAACCGCACACTGTGTGTCTGTGAAGCACACTAAAATGAGGTATACCTGTGTTCCCCAAATATCTCCTACATGGAGAGTAAGTTGCTGGATTCACCATCATGCTTAACTAAGGGTACTTAATGCTGGTTTAATCACTCACCCTAAGCCCTCAAATAGCCAGAAACTTAGACGAAGGGGCTCTTTTGTCCTGTTTCTTGGACCCCAAGTGTGTTCAGGTGGCTAGCACTGAACAGGAAAAAAAGCTGAGCTTCTGTGACCCAGGAGCAAGCTGCAACACAGAACCTGTCCTTTAGAGAACAAAATCTTAAATCAACCAACCCTGCAAGAGAAGCCCTTCCCCCACCACCAGTGTATTGGTTTTCATCTCAGACAAAGGAAATAATTGGATTTCTGCACTGAGCTCCATGATCTACGGCTGCCAACTGCATGACCATAAAACTATTAACTCCTTGCAGGACATTTTCCTCTGCAGGAGGAAGAAGTAAAAAGGAGAAACACATTACGCAGGGGCCAAGGGAAAGGGAAACACTTAAGTGATGCAATGTAAATTCCACTAACATGGTATCCATCTCAACTGTCCTGAAATTATGGCCAACATTCAGGGATAAAAGCCAGAGAACTTGGAATAGAACAGATTTCTGCCTTTAAGAGCAAACCCATACATTACCCAGCAGTTGCAGGGAAAGATCTGGAATTCCACCAGGTGGAAGACAAAGCCAGCCTCTCCACCTTCTCTGCCTACATTTGCTCTCCACTTTAACGAGGCTTTTAATGTTCATGAGATCTTCCTGGGTCCATGTGAATCAAGCCTACTGCAGAAAGGTAGGGACTGGAAAAATGCAATGGCAGGTACAACACAGCCTCTGCCCCTAGAAGCCTCCAATAGGGCACTTTGAATTAGCTAATTAAAAAGTTACAGGGAAGTAGAAAATACGGATTGATAAATAGGGGTAAACAATGTATTCCTGCCGGAAGATTGTATAAGGACCCTCACCAGGCACCTCACCGCTGTTATTTGTAGTTTTCTTATACATGAATACATGACTCAATAAAAATGAACTCTTCTGTTTAGTGATTTGTAAGACTCAGTCAGACTTGAGGTTGATGAGAAAACTTCCAAGGGTGTGACTAGTTACGGTATCACTCCAAATTTTTTGACGTCTCCCCTATGCAATACACGCTTGAGCTCGTGGAGGCTGGGACTTCTCTCTCTAATGGAAGTAACCCCATACAGGCAATAACCAAACAAAAGTCAAAGTTTGAGCAAAATAACATTTTAAAAGTATCTCTGAGAGTCTCCCATTCTTCTGACCCAAACTTTTCTGCATATTCCTTCAAATTTAGAAACAGCATCTTGTCACTTGTTTCAAACATTATTTTCAACCACTTTTGGTTAAAACAATTGAGGTTAGCACCTCTGTTTGAACAGCTGCTCACAATTAGCAGAGGAACTATTCCTCTCTGCACCTGAGGGGATCCTGCAAAAAGGCTCCCATCCCCGTTTTCCTTCAATCAGAATTAGCTGACCTTGGCCTTGCACCCTTCTGCTCTACTCTTCCTTCTAACCTTCTAAAAGAATTTTCAAAACAGATTTCCTTGGAGAGGTTTTCACAAGGAACATGGGTTTGCCTTGCCACCCTCTTGGGAGTTTTAATATTTGAATTTAAGGAAGTTTGGAGGAAGGGGCTTACAAGTTGAAAAATAACTTGGAAGCCGGCCTCCAAATGACTGTTCCATCTTATGTTAGTGAGCACCAGTCACCATTAGGGATTTTTCATAATCATTGTGAAAAGAAAGAACCACAAAAGTTGAATGTCAGCCAGGAAATAAGTAGGTTACGTTTGGGCAGATGGTTAATATTAGGGGGAAGGATATCCAGATTCATGATTTTCTTTTTCCTTAACAGCAATATCAACAAAACAAGGCAACCCTTTACGGGCATTTGGGGTTTTGAACTCATTGTGTTCATATTTCGGCTTAGCACATGGCTAATTTCTATCAGTCAAGTACGGTTTATTGACCATTGCTGCATGGCTAGATTGTTTATATGATTATCTGCTTAATGGGTTGTTTTATTCAAATTCTGGCTTCCCCATTCATCAGAGTTGTTAAAATTATTTCTTGAGTCCAGCAAAGCGAAGCATTCCACTTGGGTTTGCACTTTTCTCTCCAAAGCTAATTAATGTTTTTAAAATGTCCCCTCTGGCTTGTAACCACGAATAGCTAAATACAGTGTTAGGCTAAAAGTATTCTTCTTATCCCAGTCTCCTGATCTGCTGGTTGATGCAATAGCTCACATCTGCTGAAGGAGTGAAGAGTGGTTCCATAATATTCTTTGCTTTCTCCCCTCTGAGGGTATTTGGGATAGTGTAGAAAGTGGAGGCCTCACTATGCAGAAGAGGGGGAAAAAGTCAACCTTCCCTTCACTTCCGCGCTGACTTCTAAGCCTGAGTCTTCCTGAAAGGCATGTTTGATGCCATTTATTTACTTAGATTTGCCAAGTGATAGACAATTTCTCCCAAAAGCTTTATTAAAAGATTATCATCCTGGAGGCCGTGAAGCATTAAACCACTCACTTAAATTCATTAGCCACCTCTACCTGGATTCCACATAATTACAATGGAGTCCAATCCTATATGCCGTGAATACCCATAATCCACACTATCCACTTCAGAAAAATGCAAACAGCACCCTTACCACCACCCAGAAAAGCTTCATTTTTGGTGCAGTATGTCCTTCAAATGGAGGCCAACATCTTTATCTGTGTTCAACTTAAGAGACACTGACAAGTTCCAATGCAACTGTGTTGCAGTGTCTACAGAGAGACACTGAGATGTAAGGGATTTAAACGGTAATTTTGTCTACATTAGATTTCTGCCTTAGTGCCTTTGGAACTTCACCCCAAGTAACTTGCAACCTCAGTCGACCCCAACACTAAATGCCTTGTCTTCTGAGGCTAACGGACTTTCCCGCCAAGCTTCCCTCTTACATGCCAGGTGCCACCATTTCCCTCATAACGAATGCTTGGACACTTGGAATCATCACTAACTTAACCTACTCCTTTATCAACAATACACAGTTTTGGAGCATGGGCTTCATGCAAGGGACTATACCAGATGTGGGGGATAAAAAATAAATATGGAAAATAGTCTCTGACCTCAACAAGCTGACACTGAGCTCAGTGAGACATTTGTAGAGATGGAAAGGTAATTAAGGAAATACAATGTAAGAGCAAAATGGCTATGGAATTCACTCTGGACACAGGTGAAGGAAGACCTCAGGCAGCAAGGCAACCTCCGTGAGCAGACACAGCCCTTGACCGAGATGGAAGCCAAGGGCATAACTCCCAAGAGAGGAAAGGTAAGAACCAGTTCAAGTCCTGGGAAGCAATAGAGCCTTCGGACTTTGCCTTCATGCTCCATGTAGCCAGTCCTTCCTCTCAAGAGTGTTTACTGCCCACATATTCCAGGGTTGGACCATACCACTATCTACTTGATAGAACTTGTTGAGCGCCACTGTATGCCCGGGACTATTCTATGTACTTCATACATTTTAATTATTTAATCCTCAAACAACTTTATAAAGTACGTACTATTTTTATCTACACTTTACAGGTGAAGGAGACAGAGGAACAGAGAGGTCAAGAATTTTGTCTCAAGTTAAATGTCCAGTAAACTGAAGACCACAATTCCATCCCAGTCCTACTTTTCCATCACATTGCCTCTACATCATTTAAAATACCAGATCTAGGGGCACCTGGGTGGCACAGTTGGCTAAGCCTCTGGTTTCGGCTCAGGTCATGATCTCGTGGACTGAGCCCCACTTCAGGCTCCCCGCTCTGTGGGGGGGGGTCTCCTTGGGGTTCTCTACCTCTGTCCCTCCCCCGCTCAAATAAATCTAAAATAAATTTTAAAAAATTATTTTAGAGAGAGTAAGAGCATACGAGCAGGAGGAGGGGCAGAGGGAGAGGGAGAGAGCTCAAGCAGACTCTGGGCTGAACGGAGAGCCCAACGCAGGGCTTGATCCTAGGACCCTGAGACCATGACCTGAACTGAAATCAAAAGTCAGACACTTAACCAACTGAGCACCCAGGCACCCCAATAAATAAGTCTTAAAAAAAAATCAACTCTGACCTTGAAAACACAACTCTCGCCTGCCCTCTCCCACTTAAGAAAATGTTTAGAACATCCTTATTGCCTAAAAGATAAGACTCACTGTCATTAAGCTGGGAATCCAAGAGCTCAGCCTCTACAACACCTTAGCCTGTCCTGCCAATGTGATTTTTCTCATACCTTCTGCAATGAGGACGCTCCACTTTAATGAGCTGGTCTACTCACTGGCCTCCGGAGACACATTGCACATTTATAACTTCAGGACTCACGATCACAGATATGGCTTCCAGAGCCCTTCATGTTGCACTTTGCTGGTGTGGAACTAACCAGGTACCTACTTCAGCAGTAGTCAGACCAGCACAGATCTGAAAGCCTAACTTCCAAAAATGCAACCCAAGATTAAATTGTAGTTAGATCATACTCTTGCTCCAAAGTCCATATGTTATCAACTAAAATTACCAAGTACTGTTTCATTCTGAAATAAGAATTTCTGCCACTCTAGATCTCTCCTACACTGTAATTCTCATTTTTTTTTACTTGATGCCAGATTTTACATACATTCCTTTTCCATTTTACCTTATTAATGTCTATATTTTTCCAACTTGGGAAGATTTTTTTTTTTAATGAATTCTTCCCACCCATGTATTTGCATTGTCTTATCCACCAATATAAAAAGTATACATTTACATAGTCATGTTGTTGATTTAAAAAGTCTTAACAGCACTGGGCCAAGAGAGCAGGAAAGATTTTTTTTTTTCCAAATTGGCTTTAGTCCATCAAAATCAACATACTTTGGGTACATTTGTTGGGTCAAATCTGAATCCACCTGAATTTTCTGTAGTCCATTCTACACTTACTTATCTTGTCTGCATAATTATCATAGGATACTTTAGCAAAAGCTTTGTTGAATCTTTCATTTATTCCATACAGAAATATTCCTAATAAAAGTCTAATAACTTTAAAACCTCAGTCATCTTACTTGGGGATCACGGATTCTTAATTTATGTACACCAGCTTGTGATGAATGCCTATTTCTTTAAGTGCTTGCAAACTACTTGTTTAGGAATCCAATTTGAAATTTCACCAATAATTGATACCAAGTTTGTGTTTACTAGAATGCCCCTTATAAAACTGGAATATGTCCACCTCATCCTCGGGTAAATTTTCCTTTTGCAGTGTTTTTCCAAGTCTGAGGTAGTGATCTTATATTGGTTTCCTATTGCTGCTATAACAAATTACCATAGACTTACTGGCTTAAAGCAACACAGATGTATTATAGTCTGGAGCTCAGAGGTCTGAAATCAGTGTCACTAGCCTAAAATCAAGGTATTGAGAGGGCTGCGTTGTTTCTGGAGTGTCTGAGGCAGAAGCCATTCCCCACTCCTTCCAGCTTTCAGAGGCCACCCACATTCTATGGCTCGTGGCCAGGAGCCAGCAATCACATCACTGACCTTTGTTTCCATGGTCACATCATCTGTTCCTGCTCTGGCTTTCCTGCCTCCCTCATAAGGATCCTAGTTATTATGTTTGGCCCACCCAGATAACCAGATAATCTTCCCATCTCAAGATCTTTAAAAACACCAGCAAAGTCCTTTTTGCCTTGTAAGGTAGCATATTCACAGGTGTTAGGGATCGAATGTGGACATCTTTGGAGGAGGCCATTATTCTGCCTGCTACAAATCCCTAGATCATCACATATGCAAGTTGCTTTAATATCTTTAGATAGAATTTATTTGGCTTAATTACTGACATGCATTTTATGGACTAATATTCTTGCTATCATCTTTATTCTCTTGAACTGCAGTTCTCTCTGACATATTACACTTTCCTTGTTAAGAAAACCTTTCCATAAGAGGGAAGAGGCCCTCAAAAATAGCAGTTGAGGGGTTCCGCTTTGTCTGTCATTTAACTTGACACCATCTTCCTCAAACACTGATCAGTGACCTCTCCCTTCTTTGCTTTTTTTTTTTTTTTGCTTTAAAAATAAGTTAAGTGGCACCTGGGTGGCTCAGGCAATTGAACACCTGACTCTTGGCTTCAGCTCAGGGTCATGATCTCAGGGCTGTGGGACTGAGCACTGGATCAGGCTCTGCACTCAGTGGGGAGTCTGCTTGAAGATTCTCTCCCTCTGCCCCTCTCCCCAGTCGCATGCTCTCTCTCACTCAAATAAATAAATATTTAAAAAAAAAAGACCTCAACATTTGGTTTTTAACATTTTCTCAAGTCTCAACATATTCACAGTGAGCCTTCAGGATTTTTCATTTGCACAGATTTGTGCCACGTCCATGGTCTTATATGCATCCTTGATCATATGCCCTGCCTTTGAGATTCTGGTTTTGTTCTTTCTAAATCTAGGCATGGATTGTTCCTTGAGCATGTTCTATTTCTTTAATGTCTCCTCAGCATCCTTCTCATTAGGATAACCCAAGATTATAGAGTAAGCATTTCTTTTTTTAAAGCTACTTACTCTTCTTAAGTGATAGTCTCTTGTAGAAACTGACTGCGGACTCACTTTACCTTTCTCTGATTAAAAAAGAAAAAATCCAATGGATGTGTCTGAACATGCCCATTTGTTCCCTTTTTCTGCTGTTATGAATTCCAAGGTGACTCAGTCACTTCCTCCCATGTTTCTCGTACCTTCTGTTTCACCAACTGGCTTTTCCATTCTGGTCAGAATTCATTGGAAGCACTAGTCATTTTGTCTTCTAATCAGCTGTTCCATTCTTAGCAATAGGAGCCTCCCCGCAGATGTTCAGGGAGCTAAAGTCATGATATCACTACATGACTATTATAAGGCTGAGTGGTCCTTACCCCTTCACCCCTTCTCTGCATCTTTCACCTCTGCCCACAGGCTTCCACACATGGTTCTGGAGTCTTCCACATGGTACTTTGTTAATGTTTAGTGCTCTGACTTGAGTGGGAGGGCTGGGGCTGAGAGAGGATAGATACCAACTAGACATACATTTAGGAATGGGCAGTAAGTGGGGTCCAAACCAATCTGGAAGTCCTGTAAGTAAACGAGTAATGGACAAATAGCCTGGTTTAGTTTAAGGGAGTCACTGGTTTCAGGAAAGAAAACTCCACTCCAGCTACAGGGGTAGAGCAGGTGACTGAGGCAATGGCAATCATTACATGTCACTCCATAACCACAGTGATTGGAGGTGAGCACACATAGGTAAGGGAGCTGTTTGTAGCCATCCTGGGACCACAAGAAGAGCTAATTTTAAATGAGGTTGACACCATGGAAGGGGAAACAAACAAAATGAAAGAAATCAGTTTCTTGATGACACTATTGAGCCAGAAAACCAAGCCTTCCCTGTGGCCAGTCCCTCTTTAGGATTTTCAGTTCCTTTTAATGTCAAAGCCCATATGAGTTGGATTTCTATTCAAAATGTGTCCTTCCATTCCATAACCTAAAGTTCTATTCCACCAAGTTTTACCAATAACCAGGAGACTAGGTTAAAATATTAAGTTTACTTTGCTTATTTTTGTGAATTACCAGTATTTCTGTGTATTAAATCTGGACAAAGAGAAGTAGTTTGTTTTTTTGTAAATTGGAAAGTGCCAGTGGGGAGGGACAAAATATCCAGATACCCAGGATTAGGAAAGAGACAGGTGTCAGGAACTTGTCTTGTTAGGGGGCCTGGTAGAATTTTGGCTGAGATGAAAAGGAGGTTTTTTTGTTTGTTTGTTTGTTTGTTTGTTTGTTTGTTTAGGCGGTCTTAGAAGATATAGAGGGGGACACCTGGGTGGCACAGTCGGTTAAGCATCACACTCTCGATTTCAGCTCAGGTTGTGATGTCAGGGTTGTGAGATTGAGCCCCATGTTGGGCTCTGTGTTCAGTGGAGAGTCCACTTAAGACACTCTCTCCCTCTGCCCCCCCCCAAATAAATAAATAAATCTCTAAAAAATATATTTTAAAAAAGAAGACATAGAGGAATTCCCAGGAGGGGAATGGGGAGGACTGAAGGAGCTCTCACTTGTGTGGAGGACAGGGTAGGACATCTGAGGGGCAACTAATCTGAGGATTGTTGTAGATGGAGTGATAATTGACTTGGAGTTCGGAGTTAATGGGGCATCATGTGGAGTCAAAAGAGGACTAAAGGACTAAAAGAACAAAGACTGACTGAGGGATGGGAGGTGATGTGGAGAGAGAAGGTGAGTTGGCAGGAATGAAGGGGTGGGCAGTTGGAGAAGACAGCGTGTGGTCAGTGAGTCAGCTCTGAGTTCTATCCACTTAAGGGCATATTTGTCTTCTCTGCCTTGCCTCATGCTACAGGAAGTGTAAGAATTGTTCTCACAGAATGCTGTTTTTCACGCCTTTTGTTTCTTTGGTCTGAGTTTCAGTCTTAGGCACCAACCTGTCATATGTGGGCAGCAGTGGCAGCAGCCGATCACTTAGTATCGATGATGTACATGAAATTCTGTTCTTCCTTCCTCTACCCTCAACCCTCGTATATAAACATCCCCCAATCCTACAAACACCCAGAAGAATAAACCTGCAAAACATCTTCTTTCAGATGCCAGTAGCGGCCCTGAATCAGAAGGATTCAGTTTTGCTAATAAGCTTTATAGTTCTCTTCCCAAGACTTTCCTTCTTTTCTAAGCCACTTCCATTTTTCCCCTATGATAGGAAAAACAACTTGTAAAAACTGTAAGTGGCCATAGAGATCACTGCATCTACCTCCCTCCTTTTTGCACCTGGAAAATTGTTGGCCAGAAAAATACGTCCTGTGACATAGAAAAGTTTTTTTTTTTTTAATTTGACGAAGTCCAATTTATTATTGTTGTTGTTGTTGTGTTGTTGTTATCATTTACTTTCACTGCTTGGGCTTTTAGTCCATGAAATCTTTAAACACCAGCCCTCACTACCTACTAGGTAGTGTCTTCCTTTACTTTCTAGAGAACAAATCTGGTGATGGCCAACTAGTCAATGATTGGCTCCTCCACTGGCAAGTCAAGAGATTTAAAGAACAGGAATAATGGAGGGAACAGCAGTGGGTAGGGTAAAGGATGGGTCCAAAGGAAAAAGTTCACACACACCCTAAGAAAATTGCTGTAGCTGATCTGACACCTGGCAGCTGGCTGCCACCCAGTGATGGAAATGGGCAAGGCTTGGGGGTACTAGTCTACAATTAGTAGTTAAGTTGCTACACAAACATTTTGCTTGAAATTTCGATAGGCCACTCTTTGGGATCGGATGGGTTTGGCTTTGGGGTTGTTTGTTGCTTAAGTGAGTTGCAGTGAAAGACGGGCTGGTCTTCCCAAGTCTGAAACTGGCAACCCTGGAGTTCGGCTTCCATAAGGCAGGGCCCTACATTCCAGTAGGAAGGCATCACTGTCTTCAGTGGAGCAGCTGCTTGGTGACCCACTTGTGCTCCAGTAACATGCCATTTCTACTTTTTATAGATTTCTAATCTGCCAACAGGAGGCCCCTTAATTTGAGGTGATTTTCCAGCAGTGAAAGGTTAGGATTACAGCTGCAGCTATGAATCAGAGCAGACACAACCTCTTAGCCTTACATTTGACCTCATTACTCTAAACTCTAAATGATCAAAATAAGTAGCCATAAATCAGAGAGGAGAGAGAAGGGAAAACAGGCTTAATAGACTAATTATTTAAAAGTTATAACCCAGTCATAACACCTCCAATTTGTCCTCTACCCCAATTCAAGACAACTTTTCATTTGCTAGTGACAGAAATCCATCTTAAATGAGTTTAAACAAAAGGGGGAATTCATAATAATGATTTTGTGGGTATCTCATGTAATCAAAGGCAGACTGGATAACCAAATTACGAATGGATAATGTGTACTGCGGGGCCTTTGTGGAGAGTAGGAACCTAAATTCAGTCTTACTTTAACTCTCTGTCTCCGTCTGTGCTTCAGTCTGTGTTGACTTCATTTTGTCTCACAGCAAATGAGTATTCCTTCATAGCAGGAAACATGACCACTGAAAGCTCCCCTATTTCACCTGAGCTCCTACCAGGGAATGTCTGTATTAGTCAGGGTTCAGTTGCAGATGACAGAAACCCTTCCTGCAGGTTTAAGCAGAAAGAAGACACCCAGGGGCGCCTGGGTGGTTCAGTCAGTTAAGTGTCCAATTCTTGATTTCAGCTCAGGTCATGATCTCAGGGTTGTGAGATCGAGCCCTGAGTCAGGCTCTGAGCTGGCCATGGAGTCTGCTTGAGATTCTCTCTCTCTCCCTCTCCCTCTGCCCCTCCCTCTTTCCCCCTGCATGCACAAGCGCCTCCACGGTCTCTCTCTCTCTCGAAGTAGAAGGAGGAGGAGGAGAAGGAGGAGAAGAAAAGAAAGGATGGAGGAAGGAAGGAAAGAAGGAAGGAAGGAAGGAAGGAAGGAAGGAAGGAAGGAGGAAAAAGGAGACATTTGATGCTCATGCTTTCCCATGGGATCCTCACTCCCTTTATCACTTCTAGAATTAGGCGCTTATGCAGTCACTGGAAGAGCTGGAGAGGTAGGCACCAGGCTGAGCTTCCAGGAAAAACTTCCAGAATAATACTGCAGAGATTCCTGCCACAATCGGAAGGCTGCCCACTGCCTCTCTGCTTTCTGTGCAAATGAAACTGATGTCCCATGTTCTGCTTTTATTTTAAGATTTTTTATTTACTTATTTTAGAGAGATAGAGAGAGAGCTGGGGGAGGAACAGAGGGAGAGGGGCAAGCAGATTCTATGCTGAGCGCAGAGCCGCATGCAGGGCTTGATCCCATGACCCTGAGATCATGACCTGAGCCAAAATCAAGAGTCAGATGCTTAACCAACTGAGCCACCCAGGCACGCCCCATGTTCTGCTTCTTGACACCACTCACAAAGCTAAGAAGTAGCCACTGGGACCTCAGCTACAATGGTCAAGAAAAGCAAACATCCGTATATGGAAGAGTCTGGGTAAGAACGTGGAGAAATCAGAACCCTGTGTACTGTTGGGGAGAATGTAACATGGTGTGGCCACAATGGAAAACAATCTGGAGATTCCTCAAACAATTAAAAATAGAACTACCATATGATCCAGTAATCCCACTTCTTGGTAATTATCCCAAAGAATTGCAAACAGGATCTCAAAAAGATACTTGCACAACCATGCTTATTGCAGCATTACTCATAGTAGCCAAAAGGTGGAAGCAACCTAAATATCCACTGATGGATGAATGGATAAAAAAAAAAAATGTGATGTAGGGGCGCCTGGGTGGCACAGCGGTTAAGCGTCTGCCTTCGGCTCAGGGCGTGATCCCGGCGTTATGGGATCGAGCCCCACATCAGGCTCCTCCACTATGAGCCTGCTTCTTCCTCTCCCACTCCCCCTGCTTGTGTTCCCTCTCTTGCTGGCTGTCTCTATCTCTGTTGAATAAATAAATAAAATCTTTAAAAAAAAATGTGATGTAGACATAGTGGAATATTATTCAGCCTTTAAAAGAAGTAAGTCCTGTAATGTGCTATAACATGCATAAACCTTGAGGACATTATGCTAGGTGAAATAAGCCAGTCACAAAAAGACAAATACGCCATGATTCCACTTTTATGAGTACTCAGAATAGCCAAAATCAGAAAGACAGAGAGTAGCATGGTGTTAGTCAGGGACTGGGGAGAGGGAAAAAAATGGGGACTTGTTTTTTAATGAGTAGAGAGTTTGAGTCTTGCAAGTTGAAAAAGTTCCAGAGATCTGTACAGAACAATGTGCATATAGTTAACACTTTAAAAAGTGGTTAAGAAAGTAAATTTTATGGGGCACCTGGGTGGCTCAGTGGGTTGAGCACCCAACTCTTGATTTCCACTTGGGTCATGATCTCATGGTGGTGGGATTGAGCCTGAGGTCAGGCTCCGCACTAAGTGTGGAGGTAAATTGTATGTTATATGTTTTCTACCACACAAAAGAAGTCTGTGTAATGACAAGGAGATGGGAATTGAGTGAGAGAGCACATCTACAATATCTGGAACAGATCCTGACCCACCTTCACTCTACTTACCCCCGCTGTTTCAATTTTAAAACTCTATGGAAGAACGCCACTTGAGCTAGATATGGTCCTATATCTATCCCTCATGATTGGTGGCTAGTGGGGAGCTACACAATTGGAAAGGAGTGAGAAAGAACCACCTTAGTACTGAGAGACTCCTCTGAAAGCATGCGATTGGATAGGAGTTAGTGAAAGTCTGTATGATGGCCTTCAAAGCCCCATGTGTTCGGTCCCCTATTTCCTCATTGACCTCATCTCCTATTTCTCTCCCACCTGCTCACCCTGCTTCGCCTTAAATATGCCAAACCCATTCTCACTCTAGCCTTTGTACAAGTTTTTCGCTCTGCCTGGAACATCTCCTCTGAGATATTCAAGAATTCACTTCCTTACCTCATTCACATCTTTGTTCAAATATCACTTTCTCAGCAAGGCCCACCCTAACCACCTGTTGAAATTCACATCCTACCTCCCTCCCCTGACACTCACTGTCTTCTTTCCCCTGCTTTATAGTCTTCTTTCTTCAATGCACCCATTACTTTCTAACATGTAATTTACTTACTTATGCTTATTGCCTTTCTCTCCTCTCCATCAGGGCAGGGAGTTTTTGCATGTTTTGTTCTTTGGTGGATTACCTAGAGCTGTGCTTGGTTCTGGGCACCCAATAAATTGGATACATGGATGGATGGATGGTTGGATGGATGGATGGACAAACAGATGGACAGATGAATGGGCCAGTTACCAAATGAAAGGGGAAGTAATATTGCTAGACTAAGGGAAAGATTCTGGAAGAAAAAAAAAAAAGAGTTGTCTGCCACACCCAACAGTTATTGAGTACCTACCACATACTAGAAAAGGCATTGGGAAAGTGTAAGACATGGTTCAGGCACTCGGAGAAATCATGAAAATATTTAATGACTAAATGAGAAGCGGTAGTTTTAAGAGGAATCATGGTTCAAAGAAGGGAGTGTTTCATTTGTTCGTAGGTAATCAAAGAAGTCTGTATGGGGAGGAGCCCAGGCCTGGGCTGGGCCCTGAAAGCATGATGATTCAGGTAGATGGTGGGAAGAAAGGAGGATATTCCAGGAAGGGACAGCTGCATGAATAAAGACAGACAGCCCAGGAACAAAGCAGAGAAAAACACTTCCCGTTTTACAAAACAAGGAAAATGAGATGCAGAGAAGCAGCTGGTACACTGAAATCTCCTCCTTACCAGCACCCTCACTAGCGTATGTGCTTGTGTTTGGTATGTCTCCACACTGAAGCCTGCAAGGCCACGTGGGTGGGGGGTCCCCCGGGCCCCAGGCCTGGAAAGAAGGGGGAATCCCTATACACTCCACCTAAGGCAAAGGAAGATCTCCAGGCCCTCCTCAGCATAGATTCCACACGCAGCCTAATATGAGAAGGTCAAAACCCGTGTCCCCATTTTGAAAAATCACAAAACGGGGAAATTGTGGAATTTCAGTCACATTGTAGAGTCTAAATTAGAGGTTCATTAATTTGGGTGTGTAATGGGTTGCAAGGTCCATGCTAGTTATTGGGTGTTTGTGCATATGTGCAGTTTCCCAAAGTCCCTGTTACTTTATTGTTTGGAGCACTTTTCTTCTTCTGAACCTTTCCATCCTACCCAAGCCTAGAAGGGCCTTGCTTATCATAGCTGAAAAGGCCTGTTAAGACTACCATAGTGTTTTCTTACTAAATGACAAAAACACTATTTTTCTAAATCTATGGAGAAGAATATCACCTCCCTGGAAGGCAGAAGTTTCTGTCATTTTATTAGAAGGTTTTATTTATTCATTTAGAGAGAGAAAATGAGCACCCGTACAAGCCAGGGGTGGGGAGATTGGGGAGGGGCAGAGGGAGAGGGAGAGAAAATCCCAAGCAGACTTCCTGCTGATCACTACCTGAGCTGAAACCAAGAGTCGGATGCTTACCTGACTGCATCACCCAGGGACCCAGAATTTTGTACTTCTCATAAAAAATACTTGCACAACCACTCCAAAGATGTTTATGTCTTAATCCCTGGAACCCGGGAATATATTTTATGTGGCAAAAGCGATGTTGCAGATGGGATTAAATTGAGGCCCTTGAGATCAGACATTCATTCTGCGTTATTGAGGTGAGTCGGATCACATGGGTTATTAAAATCTGAGAATCTTTCCCAGCTGTGGCCAGAGGGAAACATGACCACACATGGGTCAGAAAAGTGGAACCCATTCATTGTTGGCTTTGAAGATGGAAGAGTCACAAGCCAAGAAGGTGGCCTCTAGAAGGTAGTAAAGGTAAAAAACAAAATAAAACACAAACACAAACTTTCCCCAGGAGCCTCCAGAGAGGAACACAGCCCTGTCAACACCTTGATGTTAGCCCAGTGAGACCTGTGTTGGACTTCTGACCTCCAGGACTGTAAGATAATAAACTGGTGCTTTTGAGCCACTAAATTTGGTGGCAGTTTGTTACAGTAGCAATAGACAAAAGTGACACAAAAGTGAATTTGTGGAGAAGATTTACAAGAGCATGTGATGGCAGTGACCACGTGGGTGACATGGGGCTACTTTACCCTGCTGTTCTCTGGCTCCTCTGGCGACAAGTTTTCTCCCCCACTGCCTCGTACACTTGTGTGTGGAGGGAACTCACGGGCTTTCTTGCGTATGCTTAGCCCCCCTCAGTCCTGTGAAAAGCAAAGACAGAGATACAAAATAGAAATAAATGGAAAGCTCTTGGAACACTCTTCCAAGTGTTCAGAAGAGGCTGGATTTTGTAAGCACGGTTATCTCATGTCTTTTGTCATTTAGTAAAATCTTGCTTGAATATGTCACTACTGAGCTTTGGGGTATCAGGGCAAGCCTGTGGTTTGCATTTGAGAAGAAATATTAAAAATCAAGCAGGTCACATACACCCCACACAGAATGATGGTAATAGTGGAAAAGGACAAGGGATTCTTCTTTTTTTTTTTTTTTAAGATTTATGTATGTATGTATTTATTTATTTATTTGACAGAGAGACAGCGAGAGAGGGAACACAAGCCCGGGGAGTGGGAGAGGGAGAAGCGGGCTTCCCACTGAGCAGGGAGCCCAATATGGGGCTTGATTCCAGGACCCTGGGATCCTGACCTGAGCCGAAGGCAGACACCCGATGACTGAACCACTCAGGTGCCCCAATGACAGGGGGTTCTTAAAGAAAAGATCATAATAAAGACGAGAGTTAGGACCAGACCTTGGTCTTTGGAGGAGAATCATCCTCTAAGTTGGCCACAGAGCACATCTGTGTCATCCTTAATATTGGAACAATATTTGTACCTTAACACTGAAGGCTTTGGGGGCTTTGAATTGGGCTTTGAAAAAGCACATACTCTTTTTCTCAGAACTGTTTCTCCTTCTTAAGTTCAGCACTGAAAGCGATTACTGCTCCATTCTGCCTCCTTAAAGCTATAGTGAATAATTTTCTCATGAGATGACATGAAAGGTTATTGGAAGCAAACACAATACATCACACTTGTGAGAGGTGTGACCCTAGTTATAAGGGTCAGCCTGTCTGATCAGACCAACCACTGTATAGCTAATTGCTTCCATATTTCCTGGAAAATCCCGAGGCGTCGCTCACAGAATATACCTTCCTGAGCCAATGCACGTACGGTGGACACTCACCCAACACGGTCATGGCCATGCAGCTCTTTGCAGTCTCCCTGTATTGTGGCAACAGCTGGCTGGTCTGAGAGTGGGCGTTCACCCAGATTGGTAAGTCAGAGTCTCTACTCTAAGAATTTTATTTTATTTTATTTTTTTAGTAGGCTCTGCACCCAGCGTAGAGCCCAAGGTAGCACTCGAACTCACAACCCTTCAATCAAGACCTGAGCTGAGATCGACAGTTGGATGATTACCCAACTGAGCCACCCAGGCACCCCAGTTCTCTAAGAATTTTAGAACTGGAGAAAGAGCAAAAGGGGGAGTGGGCTGTAGAGGACAATGGAGAGAAATGTTTCTGGAGAGTCACAACTGCAACAATTAAACTCAAAAGCTGTTGGAAAACTAACTTTTTTCCATCAGATTACACTCTTAACTGTTTCCGACCGTGGTTCCCATCTGCTCCTGGCTTAGCCACGTCCCTGACGTGGAGCACCCTTCTGCCCTTTTAATAAATTCTCCTTTTGCTTACACTGGTTTGAGTGGGTTTTGTTCACATACAACCAGTGAATCATGACACATAAGCCTCCCTGCTGCGGAGAGAGTATGCGATGCAACAACATGGCTTTTAAGGGGACATGGCCTCGGGAGCCCACTGTCTCACCCACCACTGTCAGTACCTCATTTCTGTCAGCAAATATGCAAGAAGTAACCAGAAAAGAAGGCTGCTTTTAAATGTCTCTTTTAAAATGTAAGGAGGAGGGTCAGAGATCCCCTTGCCAGTCTCCAAAATAGCTCTCCGTTTCACTCTTCTTTCTCCCACATACATCTCAGGAGGGGAAATAAACCAAGGATCGGATTGCTTAGTCACTTACAAAAATGGCTACAGTCGGAGAAGGTGAAAACAGACACTTACTAGTGGGCTGAATGCCAGAAACAGCTGTCATGGACCAGAATCCACGTGACAATGAAGTAGTGCATCGCATCTTTGCAATTAAAATAGGCGTGTTCTCCCTGCCCCCAAACACACAGAATCTCTCTCTGTCCCTCTCTCTCTCTGTCACACACACACACACTCCTTATTCACTCTTAATGTCTTGTGTCCCACTCCATCAATTCAGGGGTGGGAAGACAGACTCTCCTGAGATCACAGCATGATCACGTGGCAGAGAAATGGCTGTCGGAGCCAATGTAATACCAGATCTGACCTGAGCTAAGACAGGGCACAAAGCCACAGTGTGCCTTATTAACTGGTTTCTGCACTGTCCCAGATAGAAAACACTCCTTGGGCATGTGCAGCATCTCTACAGTCTACCTTTGGCCAGCTCTCTCAAGCAACAAAAATGAATCCAAAGTGTTTACTTTAACCATCCTACCTGTTCTTGTGCACAATTTCAATAACATGCTGTATTTTTAATAAAAAATTAAAGGAATGCAATTTTAGAAAAACGTGTCAGGAATATTTATTCTCCAGAGAAATTGAAGATTATATATCCCGAGTCTAAAATTACATGTTCTTTACTACACAAACAGGAAAAGATTTATGAGTGAAAGGAATATAACAGCAGATTTGACATTTATGCAAAAATATTCAAAATTGAAATGGTATAGGTCAAACCATGTGAAAATACCGATACATTCCTTCTGTGAGGCTTACAAGTATGGGATTTGGAGTCAGGTGGAACTCAATTCACACACGAGCTGCCCTACTTACCAGTTGTGCACAATTTCTTAGGCTCTCTGGGTCCCAGTTTCAACATGTGTAGGGCGGGGGTGGAGAGAATATCAAGCTCCCCAGGTTGCTGCACGAGGGGGCTCTAACAGGTGCTCTAGCAGGTGTAAGATAAACTGCCAGCCCCAGTAAAGGGCAAGGAGAAGCTTCAGGCATTCTAAGAACCAAAAGGTCCTTCTTTTCTTCTCTCTTCTCAGAGGTTTTCTAGTTGTTCTTTCCTATATTTAAGCCTAAAAAACTGCCCCAAGCCAAGAGGAATAGAAAGTCATTACTCAGGGATATTCAAAAGGGAAGATTAAGAAATCTATGCACGAGAGAATTTCTTCAACGCAAACTTATCTGCAAGGTAGAACATTTTCTCTCTTTCTCTTTTCTGGCATTCTCAAAAAATAAGAATAAGGAATATTTCACACTTGTGTCCCAAGACAAAATAAAACAAAAACCCTATTCAGCTATTCCTTATTCAATCTAGATTTGCAGACTTGCCAGGGCTCACAAAACCCATGTTTAAAATTCTTATTCTCACCTCCACTTCTGCCCCTTACCTAGCCCGACTCTACCTCTATGAACCCCTCCCCTCAAGACAATCATTCAGAACATGGCATGTGGATACTTCCAGAGGCTACGTCAGCCCAGCCTGGCTTCGCGCAGACACACTCATCTAAGTGACCAATGATTTATGTCAGGAGAGAGGAGGTATGCGTGTCTCTAGCCTCATGTAATCTTCACAATGATCTTTCACAGCAGTTAACATTTTAGTCACTTTACAGATGAAGGATCTGTCCCAAAGCGAGATGGAATAGCTTTCCCAAAGCCCCATGTCTGACTTCAGAACACCTCGCAGCCTTAGTCCTTACAGAGAATAATTCATATTATGTCGTCCCTCTGCTAAAGACTTTCCAATGGTTTCACATCACACTTTCAGTAAAGTCCAGACTCCTCCTCACAATATGAAAGACTTACCATGATCTAGCCCCTGACTTCTCCAAACCAGCCAGGCATTGGCAATCAGGAATGCTGACATAAATTGGCTACTAGGGGCAAATCTGGTTAATATATCAAGTAATAAAGTATAATGTTTGGAATGATTTTCTCTGCAGGGCAGAAATCAGTTGTTTCTACTTTCTCACCATGGGCCAGAATCATTTGCCTTGCTATCAGTTTTCCACAACATAATAAAAATCTCTACAAAGGAGTACAATATCCATCAATATAAAGACTATCAAATATGTCATTCTATGTAAACAGCTAATCCCCAAAGTGTCCACTAGACAGTGTCCAGCACTCCACTGAAAGGACATTCAGTAATCTCTCTTGCATATGCCCAAGACTTGGACAATTTTTCCTGACAATAACTTTGCTGTACCTTGGCTTTTCATGTAGTTGGGAGAAGATTAGTGTCAGGTCTTGCTTTCCTTGGAAGTGGTTCAGGTTAGAGGAAGGAGATTGTAGGCTCTGCTGATTTGGGCAGAGATGACATTTTCCAAGTTCACGGCTCTGAACAATGCATGGTACATGACAGACATTTGATAACCATTTGTGGAATATATGAATAAAGGAGCACAGAGTTAAGGGGGCTTTGAATCCCAGCTCTGTCATTTATCATCTGGGTGACCTTGGCCAACTTAATTATCAGAGTCTCAGTTTCCACACTTTTGAGATGGAAATAGTAACACCTACCTGGCTGGGTTTCTGTGAAGATTCAAAATAGTGTTTATGAAGTACCACACATAGACATATGCTATGTCTAGCATATGGAAGGCTTTCAGTATACAACAGTTATGGCTTCAAATGTGGGTGATCACTTCCTCTCTCCATACGGAAACCACATATCTCCTACAAAAATCTGGTGGGGAAATTTTCAGCCATAAGTTCTTCCTGTTGTTATCCTAATAATTAAATCCTAATAATCAAACTCATACCCAAAGATAGAAAACCAAATCAGCAAATTCTTACCATCAAAAGAATCAACTATTTAAAATATTAAAAAAAAAAAACTTTTCAGCAGAGAATGTTAACAATAAACAGAAGTAGACATCATCAGTCCCAACAAACATCAACCTGTGACTAATTCTTTCCCACTTACTCCCCTTCCACATTATTTTAAAGCAAACTTAGACTAAAATTATAGAAGGAGGAAAACTTTTCTTCTTTTCTTAGTTTTAGTGGCTGGGGAACTTGTAAATTGAGTTGACAAAAGACAGCTTAATAGGAGAGAAGGCCTATCAATTTATTTTAATTTTATGTGCACAGAGACATCACAGGAGGTGAAAACCCAAAGGAGTGGTGAGATTTGGAGTTAATGTACCATCTTAATAGGGGGCATGGGGAAGGGAGACAAGAGGGACACTTCTGGGAGAACAACTGACTCCTTAGAAGTGGTGGGGGAGAGGGCATTCACGGAAATGTGATGACTTTTTGGAAAGATAAATGGGTCTTTGAGGAATAGATGGGAGACAGTTTGTGTCAGTGTCCATCCAGGTGTGGAGTCAATTTCTCCTCTCCCAGGTGAGAAGGTTAGGGTTGCTCCCAGAGAGAGGATCTACGACAACTGAGTTCTTTTGAGAGGCACTGCTTTTAGGCAGGTAAAGGATTTCAGGAACTCAGATGCTCTCAACTGAAAATAATTCTTACACAAAAGTGGCATAACTTGAGGTGGCATATCCTGATCCCCATCATATCATCCATCCATAGATGAACTCAGCTGTTTTTAAAATCAGCTCTGTATGTAGAAGAGACACTCGGAGGGCAAGAATTGTCTGAAGGAGAACTGGAGCGGAGGCACCTGCAGGAGATGCACTACAATGTCGGAAAATGTAATTCATGGTAAGCGATGGGGTTCAGAATGTGTTACCTGAAAACATGGTACCTTGGCATCTTGAAGATTATAAGCTGAAGGAGGCTGAGAAAACAGCGGGAATGGGAAGGTCCCTCTGACCTTCCCCCTCCACTCTCCCTGAAGCAGGTGAGAAGACCTTGTGTAAGAGGTGCCCTCCCTATACCCAGAGGAAAGGACCACCCTTATGTCCAAGACAGAGACAGATGGGCACAGGGAGGAATCTGAATGAACAAGTCTAGCTAACCTCCCCCTAGTTTACTAGAGCTATCTCACACTCCCTAACCTATCACAACTTTCCATGACTACGCATTGGCCTTCAAACTCAGCATAGAAATACTCAGGTTTAACAGTTTCTTTGGGTCTTCATTTCCTTATGAAGCTTCCTGCGTCATGTAAAACTTATATTAAATACATTTGTCTGCTTTTCTCCTGTTAATCTGTCTTTGTCAGTTCAATTTTCAGACCAAGCCAGGAACCTTAAGAGGGTAAATGAAAACTTTTTCCTCCCCTACATAAGCCTGGGAGTTTAGTGAGACTTGATGTGTATCAAGCTCAGGCAATCAATTAAGCGTTTTTTCTGGTCATTTAACTGGAAGATAGATCTAAGTCTGACAGGCCACTTTTATCTTTCTCCTAATTCTTCCTGGAGCCTGACCTCTTCCAGAAAGTAGCATCTGAGTGTGGGCAGGGTCCTCCTCCAAAGGATGTGCATTTGGGAGGTATCCCAGCTTAGCCTCCAGAGTAAATGAAATGTAAATCCAGTTGAAGAGAAGCTAATGATTCCTCTAGTGTTGTTCCTAAGGAAAGGAAGTAGACTCAGAGACTGTGTTTCTCCAGCAGTAGCCTCTTTGGGGAGAGCTGAGAGCTGAGAGAAGTGGAATCCTGGGGGGAGTGATGTAGCAACAATTTTTAGAAAATTGGTGGAGCCAGGGCAGTCAGAAGGTGCTTTGCCTATAAGCTGGGTGTGTAGAGAAGGGTGAGCCAAGCTCAATGTAATCCTGAAAAGTTAGGACTTAGATGGTGTAAGAGGCAAATATAAATTAAAAATAAGAGGCTTAATTCTTCCTGCTGAAAATCAGGGAAGAGACTTACCCCTCTTTCCCACTGTTTTCTTTCAGATTTTCTTTCTTTATCCTTTCAAACATATGTAAATCTTTTTAATGGTTAAATAAGCCTCTTGCCAGTCTTGCAACTCAGGAGAATTTCCTCAAGGACAGGGCAGCAGTCTCTCTGGAATGAAATCATTAAGAAAAAATAAGGCCCATCCCCCATTTCAAAGGAAATTAAAAAATATCATGGGACCGGGGAGCAGATGGATATAACTTGTCACCTAACTGCAAATTGCAAAACCCATCTAATGTATTCATTACATAATATATAAAAGAACAAGATTTCCCTGTTTTTGCAAGCCCTTCAGTGGGTTGCCAGTGACACACATCACCTTCTGGTTTAATGCCTGTTTGATATCAAAATAGTTGTCTCTCTCCCACCTTTGTATAGAGGTTTTCTGGGTTGGGAGATTTTTATTTCTAATTATAGTTTCCCAACAGTTGATTGAAACCCAGAGAACAAGGTGAACTTAGGTTTCAAGTGCCTTCCCAAAGGCCAGGGAAATGGGAACAATTGGCTCAGACTTTGACTGGAAAGTAAAAACAAACTAGGTAATAGCAACGAGGTAAAAAAAAAAAAAAAAAGCATGGCTGTTAAATTAACGTATTTTGGTCTTCTATACCCCTAGGTTCAGGATCTAGCTTTATCACTTACTAGCAAGTTACATTCTCTGAATCTCTGCTTTCACCTGTAAAATCAGCATAAAGAGCACCTACCATAGAGAGATCTCATGAGGATATGATAATTTAATCAGAGCACTTAGTCCATGCCTTCCCTATGGGTGGATTCACTCATTCTTAACTAGTCCTAATGTATAATCTTAGCTATTTATAATCACTTGTAAATGTTATTATTATAAAAACCCAAGTTACATTTAAATGAGTGCTTTATTTATTTATTTATTAGAGAGAATGAGAGAGAGCACACGCATACATGTGCGCACAAGTCAGAGGGAGGGGCAGAGGAAGAGGGATAGAGAGAACCCCAAGTAGGCTCCACACTCAATGCAGAGCCCAACAGCTGGATATCATGACCCTGACATCATGACCCAAGATGATATCAAGAGTCAGATGCTTAACTGACTGAGCCACCCAGGTGCTCCACACTGAACTATCTTTAGAAAAAATAGCTGTTGAACTGTAACCCAATGATTTATACTTGGCTCCAAGATTCCCTGTTCTGCAGTAAATCACAAAGGGCTATGGTGAATACAGTAGGAGAGATTTAGGTGAGATGCATAGGATTATGGACTGGAATTTTGACAGAATCACTTTTGGAGCTNTTTTTTTTTTTTTTTTTTTTTTAACCTGGATTGATTCCCTACATGGGAGCAGTAGAAAAATATCCATTGTTGTGAAATCTGCACATGCCCATACACCCCACACACAGCCAGTGTGCAAGTGACAATGGGCTCAGGCTTGTTACATCCCTGTGTCAGGGAGAAGAAAAGTCTCTTCCTTCTACCGTTCCAGTTTCTAACTAGGGCCCATCTTATGAAAGGCTAACGTAAAGAAATTTCTTTTCTTGTATATCTCTCATACACATGGGGGAAACTCAGTGATGAGTAAACTCAAAAAGCTGCCTAAAACTTGAGCTTAAATACCATCTTCAGCTAAAACAGAGGAAGAGGGGTGTATGGAGAGGCTAGTTACGGGCAAATGACCAGGAAAAGTACAGTAAACAAGGGTAAGGTTTGTTATGCAGATTTAAGATTTGTTGTAAAGATTGAAGTGCCTTCTACATTAATAAGAGTCTCTTAGGATTTAGAGTCATCTTTCTCCTCCTGGTACAGAGATGGAGACACTCTTACAAATGGAATTCCCTTTATAAAAGTAAATACCCCTTACGAAAGGGTAACTACTCTGTTTTCAGAGCTTCTCATGAGTCTGCAATCCTTATGCCAAAAAGGCATATTTAAGGTAGCATATTCTGGCCTCCTAAAACTACCTTTCCATGATCATCTGAGAGATGGCAAGAGCACTTTGATTGTGAACTCTCATGTGCTATCACTCCCCTGGGGGGAGTGATATGGGGGGGCTTCCTTCTAGAAGTTGCCAGTGTCAGAAGACATTTCTATGCCACTCATAAATACGACTGACATTCCTAATCATTTCTGAAATAATAGGTTGGTTTTTTGTTTGTTTTCATGAAAAACAGACATTATTTCTTGGAGTTCTTTCTGAAGTGCTCCAAAGTCAGTATTGGAAAATGTTGACTATGGAGCCATAGAAACCTCATTGGGAAGTCAGAGCACCTGGTGAAAATGCTCACTACATTTGTCAGAGCTCCCAAGAGCTGATGAAAGAAAGTTCATGCTCTGGTGGGTTTCTTCATAGTCAAGAAACCCCCTTACAAAGCTGTCTTTGTAAGGAGGCCATAGCTCTGGGACTGAGCCTGTCAGGCTGACTTCCAGGCTCAGAAGTAAGTGAGTCCCAAGCCTGACCCCAGCTGGAAAAGTAGAATGTGCTAGAGGAAAAATCTGGGAGGAAGAAAAAGGCAACTCATTAAGCTGCCTGCCACATAAAACACAGATAGTTTTAGAGATAAGGAGAAAGTGTAGCTTCTCAGATCTAGAAATAGTGTTTTCAAGTATGTTCATCATAGGGAATCTGTTCCAAAGTTGGAGGGCTGATCCTCCACTCCCAAGAATTCTGCAGGGAACGTATGTGCACAGATGCTGCACACATCTGTTCTGAACTCAATTAACGTGTTCAGTGGGGGAATGAAATTTTAAGGCCTCAAAAATAGCACTGGTGGATCAGAGAGCCATTCAAAGGGGAATTTTTAAATGCCTAGGGTTGGAATTCTAAACGGCGGGCTAAAAGAGGTTCCAGTGCTTACTACACGTCTCTGTCTGGGGTGGGCAATGAATCTTAATGAAATTCAATTTGATGATCAATGGCTACAAGTTATTCTATCTGTCACTTGAGCCAAACTCAAAAAGAATCATTATTTTAGTCATATATGATGCAACTTATGATAAAAAGCACTTCATTTAAAGATGCATTTGTAGAGCCTAGAGTTAAAAAATGACTAAGAAGACACTTTAAGTGATACAACCAAACTTAATTTAACACTTTGTGAAGTGGACAGTCCTTTCAGAGAACTGCAAATGGGGCAGAAGGCAACAAGAGTCTATAGGGTAAAGAATAAAGAACAAGGAGGAGAGAAATAGAAAACACTGATTGGCTACAGCCACACAGTCAACCTTATTTGGGGGGAAAAGGCCCAAAACTGGTTTGGTGTTTGGGACTGGCTGACTGAATACACTGCTTTTCTGGTCAAGCACAGCATTTATTTGGACATGAACATTACCCAAATTTTGGCTTGCTGGCATGGCACCCTCTGAAGGAGCGGCTCCATCTGGGGTCTAGACATTGATTTCAACTCAAGGTAAGTGCCCTCCATATCACTGGATTTGAAAATATTTTATAATTGATGGCAAAATTTACTAACTATAACCTAGAGTTATTATACTTGTGACATGTTGTTTTTTCCCCACAACAGAATACAAATCTGCAAATCCAGAGGAGCATGAAGTGGCTTTTTCTATGTTCTGGGTAAGCGCCCAACCAACACGTCCATTACAAAATGCCCAAGTGCTAATTCTTCTTGCTCATTGTCAGGTGTTTTTTCTGATGCATATAATGACATGAACTCACAGAGCACAAAACTAACTCTGTTAAAGGTGCCAGGGCTTTGCAAACTTTTTCAAAAGGCAACAGAGGGAGGAGTAGTAACAAACCAACACCAGCAAGAATGTTGGTGATGGCATTTAAGTTGCTATTCAAGGGGATTATGATTATTATTATTAAAATCCTACTCTCACCCTGCTTTCCTTTAATCATATTGATGCCCTTTCTTTTACTTGGTGAAAAGAGGTTTCCACTGGATTTTTCCATAAGTCATCCCGTAGGCTTTTAGCCTTTCACGAAATTTTCTGAACATGAGAGTGGTGAGTTTTGCTCTGAAGGCTCCTTGGTAGAGATTAATGAAATTTCAAAGATGTGTACCACTCATTCTGTTCATTTGGAGCCACATGACCCTTTCCTTTATAAGTATTTTGGCCTTTAGTATTTTGCTCAGAGTACAAGGCATCACTGTTTAATAAGCACTTGAAACTACTACTTTATATTATTGCATTTTAAATGCTTGAGAGATAACAGACACACTTAAGAGGAATTACTAAAGCAATAACTCAGTGTCAGTTTATACCAGTATCCATAAATGTCTAGCATCATGTTCTTGCAGTTTATAATTTCATTTAAGTCCTAATTGATTATGACTGTTGAGTATGAGGAAATTCCAGGCAGAGGGGAAAATATAAGCAAGGAGTTAGAAGCAAGAATGTGCAAGATCCATTTGAGGAATAGAAAGCTGTCCAGTTTGACTAGAGCATACATGAGATATAAGACAGTTGCAACAAGAGATAAGGCTGGAAGGAGATTCTCAGAGGATAACTGAAGAGTTGAAAATCAGACTGAGATATCTATACCTGGTTCTGAGGGCACTAAGGGCATGCTGAATATTTTAAAGCATGGAACTTGCATGATTCTAGCCAGGCTTCAGAAAGATTAATAGAGCAGTGACTGTAGAAGAGAAGGGAATTAGGGGAGGGGAGGGTATTGGAGCCAGGACTGGATTCAGGGGGCCCTGTTAAAGCCATTACAACATCTCTACTTGGATGGCCTCAGCCCTCTTAAATCTAAGATCACCAAGACAGAACACATCAGTTTTTCCCACTGAGTATGCTTTCCCCTTAGTCTTCTTCATCTGAATAAATGGTACCACCACCCACCAATTCCTTCAGTCAGAAACTGGAAGTCACATTTGATTCTTCCCCTTTTCCTACCCCCACTGTGACCCATCAGGAAGTCTTGACAGCATTACCCCCAAAGAACATCTCTTATCCAACCACTCCTCTCCATGTTCCCTGCCAAAACCTAAGTCTAGGGCACATGAACCTTCACCAGGACAACTGCAACAATATCCTGAATGGTGTCCCTCTGTTCACATTCTGCAAATGGAGCCCAAAGAGATCTGTTCCAAGTGTAAATCAGACAGTATCACTCTGTTTACAACCCTCCAATGGTCATCTGTGTATTTAGAATAAAATCCAAACCTTTTATCTCAGCCTAAAATGCCCTACCTATTCTGTCATCTACTTAACCCTCAAGATTTAATCTCTCTCCTCTTATTCGTGATGTGTTAGCCTTCCTTGTCACCTGCCCTTAGAAGGCTCCTCCCCACCTCAGGTTCTTTTTGGTTTCTCAGTACCAATAGTATAACTCTGAAAACAAAAGCTAGTGGAGTAACAGTGAGGTCTCATTCTTTCACTGTGAATTTTTCCCAAACAGGGATGATATCTCACTCATTAAATCTATAGCTTTTCAATAACACATATAAAGATTTTTGGTTTGTGGTCGCAGCAGCTATTGTAGACATTGACTGTAATAAAGAGGGTCATCTTATGGAGAGCCCCCAAATGGAAGACTCTCCTGGCTCATTTCCTCCCCTTGTCTCTGTGGGGTGAAATCTGGTTGATACAAAACAGAATATCAAAGATGGTAGGGGGAAGGGAAGGGAGGGGTGAGATTTCTGCTGGAAGGTTTGTCCTGAGGCGGCATGGACTCCTCCCACCCCCCAACTCCAACACTGTTCCCTTTGCCAAGTCAGTTTCTCTAAAGAACCCTTGGTTCATTCAGGTGTGCAAAGCTTCTATTACTTTATGTTACCAGAAAAGAATATATGCCCTTGAACATGTATACATCACACCTCCCTTCCAAATCACATCACAACTAAACCCATCCTTAAGATTTTTGAATACATATATTCAAAATACTTTCTGTGCATATAGGCATCAGTTAGTAATAAAAAATTATCCCCAAACTTTGTGCTTCATGGCTTAGAAATATATATCCATATACATCCCCCCCAAGGATTCTATGAATGGTCAGGACTCTGAAGTTCTAGGACATAATGAGGATGGCTTGTCCAGCTTCACAATCTCTTGGGCTTAGCTGGTTCGTCAGGAAGACCCTCTGACTTGATGTTGGAGATTGAAACCATCTAAAGGTTCATCCACTCACATTTGGGAGCCTGAGATGACTTGAAAATTAGAGCTGTTGACTGGACTGCTCCATCTGCTGAAAAAAAAGCAGGCTAAGATAATAGGAACAAAGATGGGAGCCACATACCAGGCAGAAGGAAAAGCATCTGTGTACCAAGGTTCCCTGATGGGAGGGAGGACAATGCATTAAAGGTAAGGAAAGAAAGCCAGTAAGGCTAGATACACACACACACACACACACACACACACGCTGAGAGAGAGGCGGGGGAGAGAGAGGAGTCCCAGGTAAGAGGTCAGATACCACATGTCCTTACAGCCCAGTTTTAAATTTGTGGTTGTGTTTTACCTTAAGAATCATGAGGAGCCAGTTAGAATCTTAACTGTGAGGCTGAGGCACTAGGGATTAGGGCTCCAACATCTTTCCTTTGGAAGGGGACACAATCAACCCATAACAGATGTCAATAGCATTCTACTGCTCCTGGTCCCCTGGTGCTCTACCTCCTCCTGTAAGGTGCCTTGAGCTTTCTTACACTTACACAAATGATCCCTTCATGAAATTCTCTTAGGTTCAACCCTTTAGTGTCCAGGATTGCTCTGGGACCCGGACTCATACAGCCATTTTGAGAGCTATTTAATAAAGGAAGCGTACAGGGCTTGGTGATGGGTTGCATGGGTGAGGAGTGGAAATGAGGCAAAGGGTCAGATGTAATCCCCAAGTTTCTGTCTGGTGTAATTGATGGGTGTGGTGCCTTTCACTGAGATCAGGCATGCATAGAAGGACAACTGCAAAGGAGATAATGATATGTCTTGAGACATATAAAGAATGTATGAGAGACACACACACACACACACACACACACACACACACACACACAAATCCTGAATGTCTGTGCATTATAGAGTTTATGCGACATATAAAGTCAGCATGGATTCAAATCCTGGCCCTGCCAATTACTGGTTGAGCCACCTAGGACTTTGTATTCCTTATTATCTATAGAATGGACATCACAATTCCTGCCTTACAGGGTTGCTCTGAGGACTGATGAGATGAGCCATAGAAAGCACTTAGCAAAGTGTCTGACATCTACTAAGGAAGCAATAAATGCCAGTATTAGCAGTATTACTCTTACATGCTTACTTTCCATCTGGAGAAAGCATCACCAATAATAAAGTCTTGAAATGATCCACCTGAACATGGTCTAATTCCTATTTTCCACTGGAAGTTTAAAACTATTTTAAATGCAGTGCAGGATGGAAATAAAGTTGCTAGGAGGCTCGTACTTCTAAAGCTTTCTCTTTTCTATTTGGTTTTGAACTCAGTAAGCCCATTTTAAACAGTTTATAACTGTGATGCTGGATATCAGTTGGAGATGTGGATACATTTCAAAGCAATGTAGATATTTTAGGATGTAAAGAGGGCTTGGGGAAATTATGTCGTCTGACCTCTAATTTTCAGATGAGGAAATGAAGACCTGAGAGGGTAAATGACTCATCTCAGGCCACACAACTACAGGCAGAGTTGGGGCTAGAATCCAATCTCATGACTCAGACGCTGGCCTTTTCATCTCCAACACAGTACCCTCCAGCAAAACAGTCCGGAAATATGTTTATTGCATGGAGTTTTAAATTTATATAATGAACACAACCCCTCTCTAAAAGAAAATACAAGTTGAAATGAGGAATGAGGGACCGAAGTTAAGAGGTCAAACCATTACTATTTGTTTGTTTGTTTGTTTTATAAATCCATGGAAACAATTCTTTCTGAAAAACAGATGAAAAATTTAGCTGGCATTTTAAACTTTCATAAATGTATGTTGTTAGCAAGGTGTCTGACTACTTTTACACATGGGAATAGACTTTTTTCACACTCTTGAACTATGAGTTGCCACTTTTCAAATTTATTTTGAAGACTTTTTTCCTCTGTGACAATCAAGTAATGTAACTGTTTTCAAAATTGTCTGTCCTAAAGAGATTTTATTTTAAAGAACTCTGACTCAATGAACCAATGGAATTTTGAGGAGATAGTTATATGTCTTTTTATAATTAACCTAGTTTCTGAACATTGAGTTAAAAAAAAGTCTAAACATCAGACCTGGGTCAATCATCTTGTTATATTTGTATTTGATTATGTGGAACCACACAAATCAGTTTTCTTGCTTAGACAGGAAGAAAGCCAGAGATAGTTTATCTCTCCATATCATCTGTTCTAGTGTAGGAAAAAAGAGATACAGGAAGAAAGAAAAACTGCAGGGCAAAATTGGAAAAAAATTAAAATATCACACTTCCTGATGTTAGGAGAAAGGAATATAGTTTTTCGTATTGAAAAAAAGAATGTGTTCAGTAGACATAGTATTTGAGAGAAAGGCCAATCTAACTAAACTGGATTATGTTAAAAGAATTCTATTATCTCAGAGACTTGGTATCCATAGCAACTGAGACATCTCCATACTTACTCTTTCCATCCATAATGAGGGAAATAAACAGCCAAAGAGCTTGTCATTTCCCCATATCATTATATCATAGCTAATAAGTTACTATTTGACTGAGACATCTTAACAAACCCTACTGCTATTTTACTTTTGAAACAGGACCCCCCCCCCCAAAAAAAGAAGAAATAAGAACTTGCAACCAAGATACAGGCATGAAAAATCAACTCACAAAGGACAGTTATAAAACACATCCAAGGAGGGAAGGAGTTACTCCCTGAACTTGGTCACTGGCTGATGTCCAAGGTAGAGAAGCGTGTTCTGGGCTTCTGCCAAGCTACAGGTCCCCTGGTCCTCCATCCATGTAAACTCTGTTAGCTAGATAGGGAGTCCAGACCTAGGCAGACCACCCTCAAAGAGCCCAAAGATATTCTAAACAGAATGCTCAACCAGTGACAAATGCGTGGCTTTTGCATATATAACTGATTGTTGTTAGAGGATAGTAACTTTTTATTCATTCATCAAACATTTGCTGCATATCTATATGTTCCAGTCACTGTGGAAGGCCCTGAGGATGTTAGTTGTGAATGAGACAGTCCTAGCTATCCAGAAGTTCACATCTTGTGTAGAATCGAGATTTATTACATTTCCTATTAATATTAGAAAAGGACCATTAACATCCACCTATAATGGGCACATTGTTAGATAATTCCCTTAGGACTCAGAGCAGTTTCTTGCAAACAACTGACACAAAGTAAATGTTGATTAAATTGGCAACTTAAGGGAAAGATCAGGATGAAGCTAAGAAAAAACATGAGAATTATAGGTAGGAGGGAGGTCTTCAAAATACAAAGCCTCAAGTTTTTTAGTTGATGAAATAGTGCAATTTATACATCATTATAAATAAAGATAAATATAATTAAGGGTTTCAGAAATAATTCAGCAGTAAGCTGGGACTCAAACCCATGCAGTCTGGCTCCAAAGATTTGTGTGCTAAACCACTATACCATGTTGCCATTTAGGGCAAAGTAGAACAGGAAAGGAGGACAGATGTGGAATTCTTTTTATATCCATGATGATTTCAAAAAAAAAAAAAAAAAGAAGAAGAAGAAAAAAAGAGAAAGAAAAGAAAAAAGAAAGGAAAGGAAAAGCAAACCAGTGCTTCAATGCAAACAGCAAACCAGTGCTTCAATGCAAACTGCAAACCTTTAGAAGTCAAACATACAAGTTGAACTGTATCTATTCATTCATTCGTTTATTCAACAAATATTCTTTGTGTCTCCCTAAGCCAGGCTTTCTGGGCGCTAGAATTTTCATGTGAAAACACATTCAACCATTATTCTCATTGTCTATTTCCTCCATAGGACTGGCCACCTTCAAACACACCCTATGCTTCACTTATTTATTAAGGTTATTGATTATTGTCTGCCTGGTTTTAACAGAACATAAATTCCACAAGGACACGAATTGAGAAAAATTGTCTAGAACACTGGTTGGAACATTGCTTAGTTGAAACTTTTGAAGTCAAAAGTGTTTGTCCTTTTACTTTGCTCTTCATTTCTGGGATTGTTTTGGCTAATTTTGGTCCCTTCCATTCCATATAAATTTTAAGATCAGCTTGCCAATTTCTACAAAGAAATCAGCTCAGATTGATAGGAATTGTGTCGAATCTGTAAATGAATCTGGCGAGTACTGCCATCTTAATTTTTCCAATCCATAAATATGGGATAGTTTTCCATTTATTTAGATCTTTAGTTAGATCTTCTTTAATTTCTTTCGACAATATTTTGTACTTTTCCTAGTTGTTCCTAAGATTTTATTATTTTTGATGCTACTGTGAATATAATTGTTTTGTTAGTTTTGTTTTTGGATTATTCATTGTAAAATGTATAAAAATACAATTGATTTGTATCCTGCAAACTTGTTTATTAGCTTTAATAGTTTTTAGTGGATTCCTTAAGATTTTCTGTATACAAGATCATGTTATCTGCAAATAGAGATAGTTTTACTTCTTCCTTCCCAATATGAATGCCTTTTATTTCTTTTTTTGTCTAATATCCCTGGCTGGAATCTCCAGTACAAGTTGAATAGCAGGGGTGAAAACAGACATCTTTATCTTGTTCCTGATCTTAAGGGAAAAGTATCCAGTCTTTCATCGTATGTATAATGCTAGCTGTGAGGTTTTTGTAGATGTTCTTTTTCAAAGGTTGAGGAATTTCCCTTCTAGTTCTCATTTGTTGAATGTTTTTTCTCATGAAAGCATTTTGTCAAATGCTTTTTCTGCATCAATTGAGATGGTTGTGTGACTTTTGTGTTTTTTTATTCTATTAATATATTACATTAATTTTCAGGTGCTGAACTAACCTTGCATTACTGGGATTGTAATGTTGAGAATTTTTTGCATCTATATTCATGAGAAATTGATCTGTAGTTTTTTGGTGATGGCTTTGGTTTTGATATCAGGGTAATACTTGCCTCATAAAATGAACTGGTTCTCTCTGTTCTTTGGCTTGCCTAATCTCTATTTATCTGTCTTCAAGTTTGCTAATTCTTTCTTCTACCAGTTCAAATCTACTGTTGAGCACCTCTGAGTTATTTTTTATTTTAATTACTGAACTTCTCAACTTAAGAATTTCCATTTGGTTCTTTTTTATATATAATTTCTATCTTTTTATTGATACTCTCTATTTGATTCAACACTGTCATATCTTCCTTTACTTCTTTAATCACGCTTTTGTGTAGCTCTGTGAACATATTTTTAATGGCTGTTTTAAAGCATTTTTCTGTTAAATCTGACATCTTGTCACTCTCATAGGCAGTATGTATTGTCTGCTTTTATCTCCATGTAGGGGTACTTTCCTGTTTCTTTGCACGCCTCATAAATTTCTTGTTGGAACTGGATATTTTAGATAGTCTATTGTAGCAGTTCTGGGTACTTAGACTCCCCTCTTCAGGGCTGTTGTTACTGGTTATTTTTTTCTTTATTGCCTTGCTGGATTATTTTATTGAAGTCTATTTCTTTCTCCTCCCATAATGTTAAACCTCTAATGTTACTCCTCAGCAAAGCATGCCTTTGGGTATGCCCTCAGTAACCCTGGAATGACAGTTCTATTGGTAGGGCTCTCTTTCTTTCTTTCCCCAAACTATGCTCTGCTGCTAAACTCTACTAATTGCCAGCTGATTATGTTACTGTTTTCAACAATTCCCTGGGTCATAAACAGCTCTACAAATTACTCCAATCAGATTGTGGCTCCTTTGAAAGAGTAGTTTCTGATGTTAGTGTTCGATATTTGTTTTCACCCCAGAAGACTTCTCCTAACTGCATTATTCTGGCTCGCTCCTGCAAAGTAGTCAACCTACAGTGTAGGCTCTATCTTCATTAAATCCACCAATTTGCCTCCCAATTTCATTTCATCCCTAGCTCCACTAATCTCAAGAGTGTCCTTTGGCATGCACTTCTCCAAGGTCTGCTGCAAATAAAGTCAGTTCCCTTGGGAAGAGATTGAGAGCTACCTGTTTATGGCCTGCTCCTCCCCCCCCAGGCAGTTTCTGAACCAGAGTTTCGGAGCTGGAGATGGGGAAAAAGGTAAATTTCTCTCTAAATGACACTTGTGCTCTAGGAGCTGAGGGCTTAGGTAGATGGGGGAGGAAGCAGCATCAGCTTGCCTCTCCTGGCATGGAGCCACGACCTCATGAGCTGGGGTACTCCAGTACACTCAGCATGTCATGCCCAAGGTACAGTCTCCATTCCATGAGTGGGGCTGAGGGGAATGGCACCCTTATTTATTGATTGCATTCACCCAGAACTTAGCCTCAGCAACAGATAGCTATGGATAGGATGAGAAATGCTGAAGTCTTTCTCCTCCTGGGAAGAAAACCCTTCCACTGGGAGCTGGAAGAGGAGAAGGAGAGTGTGGTCGTTGCTTAGGTATCACAGACTCTCACCTTATCAAATTTTTGTAAATTTTCTGGAATAGATGTTTTTCATTTGCTGTTTGCCCTTAGAACCATTTCAAGGGGCTTTAAATTTTTGAAAAATATTTTCACCAGTTTCTCTGTAAAGCAAGTTAGCAGAACAGTACAGCAACCCTTCATTTTAATGCATTTATTCATTGCTAACTTACAGCAGAATGGCTATGGAATATATGCTGTCCACTTATTACTAGGTTTGTAGCAACTAGTGACATGGTCTGAGATCCCTAATTAATAGTGACAAAATGCTTTTGGGGAACAATGCTTTGCTCTAGTGAGATCACAGGCACCAAGGAAAAACAGCTCATGGAAGATGCAGGTTTGTCAGTGATTGGATAAATGCTATACGGTAACACAAATGATTAAACATCTAAAGCTCAACCTGTTGTATGGGCTTTGAAGAAGCTGCAAACCAATTAGTCTTTTTATCTTTCAGGAACAGCCTGGAAAACAGGATCTTATTTCAAGCTCAGCTTGATTTCTGGGCTACAGAGAATAAGAGATGTCAGTGACATAAAACAGGAAACAATTGATGAGGTCTTATCTGAGTTTTAAAGGCTGAATGCTTGGAAAAGCTCTAGTCATTTGCAATAATCACATTTACATCTACCTTGAGGAAAATGAGGCACCACTAAAACCTTGGGATGATTCTCAGCTCTGGAAAGTATTTCATATTGTCTAAAGTCTTCAGGGAAGTGCTGAGCAAGAAGCACCTGCTGTTACATTGTGACTATTAAGAACACAGAGTCCTTCTGTTGCGGTTACACCTTTCCTTTGATGATAACACCTAGCACCGAAGAAATACCAATGAATCTGAAATAGAGGAGCTCATGTTTTCTAAAGACGTTTCAGCAGGAAAAGAGATATGGTATGCTCAAATATATATTGTTTGACTTTTGCCTCTAGGGGTATTTTCCTCCCTCAATGGACTTAAAAAACGATTTCCACAATGCTTTTATATCTTCTAAGCAGAAAATATGGGAACCGCAGGGGATTGACATTTAGTTCACTAGGATGAAACTGAGATTGCTCATCCTCGTGCCTGTGGTTACTGAAGAGATTCACTCTCCCCAGAGAACAACTTCCTCTACATTTGTGTGTCCAGAGCCATCATGAAATGATATTTATTTAGTTGGGTCATATTTTGTAAATCACCTTTTGAGTCCTTTCTTAGAATTTGTAAACACCATGTTAGTTTTCCATGTACATAATTCAAGTAATAATAATGTAATCAGACACATATACATGCTCACTATGTACCAGGATCTGCTCTAATGGCATCATTTGTATTAATTCATTAATCATCACAACAACCTCATGAAGAATGTAAGGCACAAAGAGGTTAACTAGTTTTTCCAAGGTGACACGGCCAAAGAGAACCAGACACGCAAATGTGTTTTCCAAGGAATCAATAAACTTATGGAAATTTTGACACTTCCATTCAAAAGCAACTTTAGATCATTCACTAGGATAATCCAATGTCATTTTCTATATTAACAACAAACCCAAAAATTTTTAACTTCACTTCAAAACAAATAGCCCTCCCCCATTAAAGTTACTAATTTCCAGTTCAGAAAGCCAGTCAGACCCCAAAGCTAGCTGTATAGGAATCAACACTTAAACAAGGAATTAACTGGCTATGCAAAGAAATTATCAATCATCTTTAGGAACTGGTGTTTCTTAAAGTGAAAAGGTTTATTTATTTGGCCATTTGGGTTTGCAAACCTAGCAACTGTGTCTAACTTGTAATCATCACTTATACAATTTAATTAACTAAAAGTTATTTCAGGAACAAAAATCATGTCTCATACATCTTTTACATTTCTTGGTATCTGACACACAGCAGGCAATTGAGAAATATTTGTTACTTGATTTGATGCACTAATCATTATTAAAAGTTAGAGATGTGCATCATATGTAAATTGTTACATATGCACATTGAAGTTGTCCTGCTCTATGACTTTGAGAAATCACCTCATCCCTCTGCAGCTATACTTTCCTAGCAGGAAAATGAATAGTTGGATTGGAGATCTGTGGGGTTCCTTCCAGCTCTGAAAGCCTAAATGTGGACCAGCTGCTTATGACCCAGTAAATGAAAACTGAGTGACAGGGGCATCTTCTAATTTGCTTGAAGGCCTAAATTAAACAGCTCTGTTTGAAGTGGAAAGTGGGGGGTCGTTGGTGGCTGATTCATAAAAAGTGAAATTCGTAAGTTTTTCTCCATTACAGACCACAAGTTGGTCAATGAGACAATTTTTGTATATGCATGAAGATCAGAAAACCCTGAGCTGTGAACTTCATCCTGTACCTGCTTGGATGCAGATTAAAAGGAAGGGAGAAAAGGTATCCTATCCTCCAGTAGAGGGAGCCAGATTTTAAGTGTTAACCAGACCTCAATTTATTCCATGGCACTGTTTGCCTGATCTAGAAAGAGAAAATAAGAATTTTGATACTAAATCTTCCTTTCTGGGCCTTACATATAACATTAAAAACTGTATCACAGAGATCAACACTAATTTTCCAAAAGACAAGATTTTTCCTAGAAATAAATGTTTCTTCTTCTTTAAAAAAAACCGCAACAACTTCTCAATCAATTTCATCAGAAGTGGTAGGATTTTTACAAACATTTATTTAGCTTCTGGATATCTGAGTTCAAGTTCAAATAAAACTTATAGATCTATAAAGGAGTCACTACAGCTTGGACATTTCTTTTAAGTGGAGATTTTTTTGTTTACAAGTAAAAAGTCTTTTTCTTCTTTATCGAGATATAATCGACATATAATGCTGTATTAATTTTAAGTATACAACATAAGGATTTGATATACGTGTATACTGCAAAATGGTTACCTCAATAAGTTTAGTTAACATCCATCATCTCACAGTTATATTTTTTTCTTGTGATGAGAAATTTTAAGATTTACTTTCTTCACAACTTTCAAATATATAATAGTATTAACTATAGTCACCATGCTGTATGCTAGATCCCTGGAAATTATTCATCTTATTACTAGAAATTTGTATCCTTTAACAACATCTCCCTATATCCTGCACCCCTCAGCTCCTGGCAATCATCATTCTACTCTCTGTTTCTATGAGTTCAGCTTTTTCTATGATCTCACACGTAAGCGAGATCATATAGTGTCTTTCTCTGTCTCATTTATTTCGTATAGGATCATGTCCTCAAGGTCCATCCATGTTGTCACAAATGGCAGGATTTCCTTTTTATGGCTGAATAATATTCCCTTGCATATATATATATATATATCCTTATTTTCTGGATGCATTTATCCATCAACAGACACTTAGGTTGTTTCCACATATTGGCTATTATGAATAATTTTGCAATTAACATGGGAGTGTAGATATTTCTGAGATAGTAATTTCATTTCCTTCGGATAAATACCCAGAAGTGGGATTGCTAGATAATGTGGTAGCTCTTTTTTTATTTTTTGAGGAAACTCCACAGTGTTTTCCATAGTGGCTGCACCAGTTTACATTCCCACCTGTAGTACATGAGGTTCTCTTCTCCACAGCCTCATCAACACTTGTTATTTCTTGCTTTAAAAAAAAAAAGATTTATTTATTCATTTATTTATTTATCTATTTATTTGAGAGAGAGAGAGCATGTGACCGGGGGGCAGGGGGAGAGGGGCAGAAGGAGAGGGAGAGAGAGTTCCAAGCAGACTATGAGCTGAATGCGGAGCCTGACACAAGGCTCAATCCCACAACCCCAACATCATGACCCAAATCAAGGGCTGGATGGTCAACCAACAGCACCACCCAGGTATCCCTATTTCTTGCCTTTTTGACAAGAGCCATTCTAACTGGTGTGAGACAGCATCTCATTGTGGTGTTGATTTGCATTTCCCTGATGATTAGTGATGTTGAGCATCTTTTCATATTTTTATAGGCCATCTATATGTCTTCTTTGGGAAAATGTCTATTTAGTTTCTCTGCCCATTTTTAAGTCAGATTATTTTTATTTATTTATTTTGCTATTGAGTTACATAAGTTCTTCATATATTTTAGATATTAACCCCTTACCAGATATATGATTTGCAAACATTTTTTCCCTTTTAGTAAGCTGCCTTTTCATTTTGTTGATGGTTTCTTTTGCTGTACAGAGCTTTTAGTTTGATGTAATCCCACTTGTTTATTTTTGCTTGTTTCCTCTGCTCTTGGTATCAAATCCAAAAAATCATGGCCAAAACTAATGTCAAAGAGCCTACTCTCTCTGTTTTCTTCTAAGAAAATCTTTCAGGTTTTATGTTCAGGTCTTTAATACATTTTGAATTGATTTTTGTATATGGCATAAAATAGTGGTACAGTTTTGTTCTTTTGCATGTGGCTGTCCGGTTTTCCCAACACCATTTATTGAAGAGACTGTACTTTCTGTATTATATATTCTTGGCTGAAAAGTCTTCATTAAGAATAGTATTTTGGTTTGATCATGAGAGAGAAAACAGCATATACGTTGCAGCCTTCATTCCCTTGTGTAGGAAAGTTTACACACTTTGAAATAATGAGGATTCCTCTCCTGAGAAGTGTTATTGGTGGAACTGTGTCCCTCCAAAATTTGTATGTTGAAGTTCTAACCCCAAATACCTCAGACTATGGCTTTATTTGGAAATAGGGTAACTGATGATATAATTAGATAAATGAGGTCATACTAAAATAGGCTGGGCCCCTAATCCAATATGACTAGTTTGGACACAGACATGTACACAGGCAGAATGTCATGTGAACATGAAGGCAGAGATTGGGGTGATACCCACAAACCACCAGAAGCTAGAAGAGAGGAAGAGAACAGATTCTGCCTCACAGCCCTTTGAAGGAACCAATCCTGCTGGCACCTTGATCTCAGACTTCTAGAACTGTGAAACAATAAGCTTTTGTTGTTTAAACCACTCAGTTTGTTACTTTGTTACAGCAGCCTTAGTAAACAAATACAGGAAGCTATTCCATTCTCTCGTAGTGTTTAGGATAAAAGCATTCTTTCTAAACTTCATCTTTGCTTTCTTTTCATTTTAATTTTCAAAACAAAAAATAACTTTTTAATATTGCAAAGAAATATATCAACTTGGTACAGAAATATAAAGAGAACAAGAAAATAAAAATATCACATTTCCACAAACCAGACATTACCCTTGCTAAGAGCTTATTATATATTTCCTTCCAGATGTTTATTTACATTTATAAACATTGATGACATTTTTACCTAACTACATCATATTGCACAAGATGCTCTCTTTACATTTCACTTTATTCACTTCATGAGTCACACATTTCCACATCAATAAACTTTCATTTTCTTCATGTCCAGTCCATAGTCTAATACCCTCAATTATTACAAAATGCTTTTACAACTGCTCAGTCTAAACAATAATCCAATCCAGGCTCCCTCTTCAATCTGACAGAGTCCCCCCCTTTTTTTAATTTTAAATCTCACTGACTTGTTGAATAAACTGGGCTAATAGTCCTACAGTGTCCTATCTTCTAGGTTTATCTAGTTATTTCCTCATTATGACATTTAGCTTGTTCTTGTAGCCTTTGTGCTTCCTATAAACTAAAAGAGAACTAAAAGCTTAATGTATTCAAGTTAAACATTTAACTAGACCACATAGGTGACATTATCTATTCCATATCAAACATTTTTAAATGGTGGTCTGATGAAATCCTCAAAATAGAATGTGTTGACTTGAATATAATATAGACATTTATACAATACAGAAATTCATTTTCCCTGAAGCAGGAAGTAATAGAGATCTTTTCTGAGCATGAACCTATCCCAGGAAATAGAAACCTCCCAACTGTATCTATTAATTTGCTTGCCACAAGGGAAGGTATGAGACATGAAGTCTTAAACAGAAATCAAAGACATTTATTCAAGTTTTCTAAGAATTTCAACAGACTTTCTTGATCTCATCCAATTCTAATTCAGTAATGCCCCATTCATTTGTTCATTTGTTCAACAAACATTTATTGAGTACCCATCACAACCATATTCTGCCCTATCTACTGGGGATAAAGAGGTGAAATCTCCTGCCCTCATAGAACTTGCATTCTACTCATAACTCAGAACTACCCCAGCCTGAAAATTTTAAACTCCCGTAATATGCTCTCTTACCACAAGCTCACATCCTCCCCATGTTCTCATCCCCTCACTACTCCAAATCCCATAATTTCACTTCATAAGACCTCCAGTCTCCTGGCCACTCCACACACCTACACCTGACCACACTTTCCTTCTTAAGCAGTTTGGAACCATGCATGGTGGAGCACTTCAGTGACTCTCTAACAGCTCAGCTCCTATCTACACACCCTCATCTGGGATGATCTGCTTACTTATTTACTCTTTGTAAGTGAACTTGGATCTCCCTTAGTTTCGATTACTAACTATATGTTCACTGCAGAAAATTCTCATAACTCCAAACTATTCTTCTGGGCCCCATTCCCATTATACCCAACCACCTGCAAGATGTCTGTACCTGGGTGTCCCAAGTTCAACATATACCAAACAGAACTCATCTTTCTTCACATTCTCACTTTCCCTTTAATGTTCTCTATCCTCATTAGTGGCACCACTGACATCATCTTGAACTCCTACCTGTCCTCCTCCCCATCTAATTAATCACTAAGACTTGCCAACTCTAACTTTTCTACTTCTCTGTCCACTGCTCTCTGTCCACACTGACATCATCATCTTTAATGGTCTTCCTGCTTCTAGCTATTGCTCTCCAAGCATTCCTTAACACTGCCTTTGAGTTATCTTTCTAATTTTATTTCTTATCATATTACTCACCACTTAAAGTTCATCAACTCCTGGGGAAAATCTTTTATTCTGCATGACATACACGGCCTTTTATGATCTGACTCACATCTTCTTCTATTGCTTCAGTGTCTTAGTTCTGGCTACTATAACAAAAACCACAGACTGAGTGGCTTAAACAACAAACATTTATTTCTCACATTTCTGGAGGCTGGAAATCCAGGATCAAGGCGCAGGTAAATTCAGTGTCTGGTGAGAGCACTCTTCCTGGCTTACAGGCAGCCATTTTATTATGGTCTTCACAGGGTGAGGGTGGAGAGAGAAAGCAAGCTCTTTGGTCTCTTCTTCATAGGGTACTAATTGCATCAAAAGGAGCCCACTGTCATGAACTCATTTAAACCTAATCACCTCCCAAAGGCTATACCTCCTAATACCACTACATTGGGGGTTAGGACTTCAACTTATGAATTTTAGGAGGATACATTCGTCAGTAACACTCAGCTGCTGCCACTTCTTGACATTCTGCCAAACTATAGAAATTTTCCAAAATTCATCCTGCTTCTGTGACTTTTCCCTAGCATTACATCCATCTATAATTCTCTCCTTCTCTCACCTTGTTCCATGAAATGACACCCACTTACTTTTAGGCAAATCTGCACTCCTTCATCATGTACCAACTCATGTGTCCCTCCCTATTGTGAAGCCATCTCCGACTTCCTTTGATAGACAAAAGAACATCTCTAGAATCCCATTACATTTGTACACATATCCGTTATAGCAATGATCATAACATATTACTGTTTATAGGTTTACTTCCCATATAATCTATGGTTTTGGAGACAAGACAGTCCTAGTTGTTTAATAAATATATGTGGAATGAGTGAATAAGTAAGTGGACAACATACATTTGTAACAACAACACAGCACTATTAGGTCTTTCACTTTGAAAAGTGTTCACTATTCAGAAACCATTTACAGTTCTATTTAAGTAGATGTCAAAAACAAGTTGGCAAACTTCTCAAGTTCAATTATTTTCTTCAATAAACATTTTAATTGAAATATACATTTGGAAAATAAATATACGAAACTTATAGCCCAGTGAATTTTCACAATATAAATATTGTATGGTAACTACTACTTACTTCAAGAAAAGGAACATCTGCTCCCTGAAGTAGCCCACGTGTCCCTTCTAGTCATACCCCCAACATAATCACTATTTCAACTGCGAACGTTCTAGATGAATTTTACTTTAATTATATATTTTGAACTTTTTTTTGTTTTAAAGATTTTATTTATTTGAGAGAGGGAGTGTGAGTGGGGGGAGTGGCAGAGGGAGAGGGAGAGGGACAGAATCTTAAGCAGATTCTGCACTGAGCGTGGCGCCTGATGGGAAGGCTCCATCTCACCACCCTGCGATCACAACCTAAGCAGAAACCAAGAGTTAGATGCTTAACCAGGCGCCCCATGTACTTTGAACTTTTTATAAATAAAATTATGTAGTATTTTTTTTATCAGTGGACCCAACTACCCTTTCTTTCTTCCTTCTTTTCTTTCTTCCTTCCTTCTTTCCTCCCTCCCTCCCTTTCTCCCTCTCTCTCTCTTTCTTTCTTTCCGCCGTTTTTTGTGGGGTTTTTTTGGAATTAGTTTTTAAAGGTTTGTTTATTTATTTGAGAGAGAGAGAGGGAGAGAGATTACCAGTCTGGGGGGGGGGCAGAGGGAGGGAGAGAATCTCAAGCAGATACCCTGCTGAGCATAGAGCCCAATGCAGGGCTCAATCCCATGACCCATGAGATGAGGACCTGAGCTGAAATTAGGAGTTGGACACTCAACTGACTGAGCCACCCAGGGACCCATGGAACTAGTTTTGCTGAATTGGTATAGAAGTGTCTTAACCATTTAAAAAATAAGATATTTCATCCAAGCAAATAAACTTAGGGAAAAAATAAGTTTAACATCGCAAGGCTTGGCTATCAAATATGAAATATCACATCCTGTAACAACTTCTCGACCAACATCTTCAGGTGCCAGCATTCATCACAAATACATTCTCAAATGTTTAAATAAAATTTTCATTTTAGAATAGTTGTAGATTTACAGAAAAGTTGTCAAGATAGTATAAAGAGTTTTCATATACACCTCACTCAGTTTCCACTATTACTAGCATTAGTATGATACATTTGTCACAATTAAGCAATATAGATACATTCTTGTTAACTAAAAGGCATACTTTATTCAAACCTCTTTAGTTTTTAACCTAATGTCCTTTTCTTCTGTTCCAGGACCCTATACAGGATGTCACATGACATTTAGTAATCATCTGTCCTTAGTTCTCAGTTTCTCAGGCTTTCCTTATTTGTGATGACCTTGAAAGTTTTGATGAATACCGGTCAGGTGTTTGTATAATGTCCTTCATTTGGGATTTATCTGATGCTTTTCTCATAGTTAGACTGGAGTTATGGGGTTTTAGAGGAAGACCACAAAGGTCAAGTGCCATTTTCATCACATTAATTGAGCGTACATACCATCAACATCACTTATCACTGCTGAAGTTGACACTGGTCTGGCTGAGGTAGTGTTTATCATGATTCTCCACTACAGTTACTCCTATTTCCCCATTTCCATATGATATAATTTGGAAGAAAGTCATTATGTGCAGCCCACTCTTAACAAATTGGAAGTTAGGCTGATGACCTCGAAGGGTGGAGTATCTACATAAAGTTGTTTGATATTCTTCTGTGAGGGAGAGTTCTCTATTCTTATTTATTTATTTAATACTTGGGTTAAAATCCAATACAATTTTATTTATTTTGTTGCTTAAATTGTGTTCCAGCTATGACAATTTGGAGCTCTTTCAGTTGACTCCTGTGTCCTTTGACATATCTTCATCATTGTGTGTATTTTGTGTGTGTGTGCTCGACACTTTCTTACTTCTGGACCTTCGAAATACTCCAGACTTATCTTGTATATTCTCTGCTACATCTAAGAATCAACCATTACTCCAAGGAGTCTTAGTACCACACATTTAAATCAAATGGCACCTCAAGCTAAGTAGCAAATGTACATTTTCTTTCTTTCTTTTTTTTTTTTGCAAATGTAAATTTTCTACTGCTTGGTCCTAAAAATCTAGAAATGTTTAAAATTTTTATCATTGATAATATTTTTCCACGATTAATCACCACCTCCTTTTTGCATTAGCTGCATGTGAGAGCTAAGACAATCCACTTATCCTCTCCTCCAAAAACCTCATTCCCCTACTCCAGGACTTCAATGAAGGCAAACCTATCCTCAGAGAGATCCAAGATTCTTTAGTATGCCATCTGTTTGGTAATCTCTTGAGATAATTTTCTCTGCCTGATTTCTCTGAAGGGAGAGACATTACATTTGCCTCCATACCCATTTCATCTGCTTTTTTAAATCGTCTTATCATGCCACTCAACTACCCATTTTCTTGAGTTTTTTTCTTCTCCTTCAAAGCCACTGTTTTGCAGTTATTCAATAAAATCAGAAATGCCAAGAGCTTCTTTTTCTACTTTCCTGTATTATGAAAGAGCTTTTAGCACACTCCACTGGACTTTAAACTACTTATGAGAAAAAGGCATCCTGAAAAGAAATGCTTTTTATGTTTTTCCTATGTTCTTTTCTTCAGCTGGCTTACACAGAAGAAATGCATTTTCTGATTCCTGTATTTGCTTGAGCATTTTAGAAATATTTCTTTGCTTGATGTACCTCAGTTTTTAAAAAGCTGCTATATACCCTGTGCAGTTTGTTATTTTAAGTCATGACTAAGGGCTTTTCTATGGCCAACTCTTAGGTCTCATTAAAAAAAAAAACAAAAAACAAAACTCAATCACTTCTTTACCAGTATCTTATCAACTATCTTATCAGTACTACCTGAATTCAATCTACTGGGAGTTTGTATAAATTTTTAATAAAAATGTGAAATAAATGCATTAAAACATACAATATTGAAAAATACTGTACCGTTAATCCATTCTTTATGTCTCCACATTTACAGCTTGAATTTCTCCTCTCCCAAACATTGCCAAATTTGCTTCAGATTATCACTTTCAACCTGTTTTCCTACTTGGGGATTCTACTCATTTATATAGACTTAAGTTTCATTAAATGCAAATCTTTTCCTGATACTTCTTGAGGGTAGGCTAAGCATCTGTAGAATCTTACATTCTCATAAATGAACACTTATTAGGCACCTATATGAATTCAATGCATTAAGTGTTAAGGTAAAATGCTCATTAAGTCCTTAGTCTGGTGGTACAATAAAGAATAAAAGAATTAGAACCTCAATTCCACCTTTATTAAAGTGATTGTTGAAACCACAAACCACACATTCTATTGGTATTTAATGAAAATGGGTGAAATGTGGCATGAGTAGTTTTGAGACTATAAAGCAGGACATTGGGGAAAGTCATCAAAAAGATGTGACTGCCAACTGACCCGCTAACTGGACTCAGGCACTCAGAATGTGGGTTTGGCTCACCTTTCCTGCTCCCAGAGACTGCTCCAAGGACAGAGCCTTGAGATGGTGATGTGGTGTTGAGAACACCTGCATGGTATATGTGACTGAGCCCAATTAGAGTCTCTTTATACATTTTTAAGATTTGGAGGGTGGGTGTGGGGATCCATTAGTCCTGCTGCCACCCAAGACAAGCCTGTATGTAAGTTCCCTTCACTATTGATAAAACTGTCACCTACCAAATTGGAGTGGCCTGCCTCTTTCTTTGGTCTCACCCTGCCCTCTCAGCCCTCTGCCTTTTTGGGCTGGTTTCAGATTACACCAGGGAAGCTCCTGGGAGGGTTATGAACCAACAAAGGAAAAAGCCGTCACACTTTCTTTAGAAAAATGAGGGAGGGGTGCCTGGGTGGCTCAGTTGGTTAAGCATCTGTCTTCTGCTCAGGTCCTGATCCCAGGATCCTGGGATGGAGCCCCAGGTCAGGCTCCCTGCTCAGCGGGGAGTCTGCTTCTCCCCCTCCCCCTGCTCGTACTCTCTCAAATAAATATCTTTTAAAAAATGAGGGAGAAAATGTAGAACATGTACATACCAATTGCCATAACACTTAAGGTACACCTATATTTTATTTCATCATGAAGTTGGATTTATATCCAAGTCTGTTCACTAAAAGAAGTACTAGGGCTTTTTTTCCTTATTATCAGCATTGGGATTTAATAGAAAATCTACTTCACCTATATAAAGTATATGGTACTTACTAAATACTAAATAAATATTAATTTCATTCTTCATCTTTACTTAAAAATTGCTTAGATAAATGTTTCCCTTTCTGTTTTGTGTGAAATACATTAGTATTTCCTCCCTGCAAAAATGATTCTGTGATGAAATAAGTCTGGGGAATGCCAGATTAAACAGGGCTTAACTGCCTTCTGTTCTACAGAATTTTGCAGGGTCTTTAATATTTGAATGTGTATCATAATGATCTAAGATAGGGATATGGTATACAACATTCCCCAAAGACATTTGAGTACAGAACACTTTCTTTTTTAACTTATTTTTTCTTATTTTATTATTATTATTATAGTATAATTGACATACAATGTTTTATTAGTTTCAGGTGTACAGCATATTGATTTGACAATTCTACACTTTACTCAGTGCTCACAAGGGTAAGTGTAGTCACCATCCATCACCATACAGTATCACAATGCTACTGACTACATACCTTATGCTGTACTTTTCATCTTCATGACTTATTTACTTATTAAAGATTTTATTTATTATTTATTCATTTATTTAGAGAGACAGAGAGAACACAAGTGGGGGGAGGGGCAGAGGAAGAGGGAGAATCTCAAGCAGACTCTGCCTTAAGTGCAGAGCCCCATGTGGGGGTCAATCTCATGACCCTGAGATCATGACCTGAGCTGAAATCAAGAGTGAGATGCTTAACCGACTGAGCCACCCACACACCCCTCGTGACTTATTTATTTTATAATGGGATTTTGTACTTCGTGGTCCCCTTCCCCCATTTCGCCCATCCCCTTCACCCCCCCACCTCCCGGCAATCACCAGTTTGTTCTCTGTATTTATGAGTCTGTTTCTGCTGTTGTTTTTAACACTTTCTTTAAGGAACACCAATACTCCCAGACCAGTTTTACAAAGGGCTAGATTAATCTGAAGAGCAACGGAGAAAGAAATTTAAAACGAGTGTTGACAGGATGATGGTGCTGTTAATAGCACCAGGAAACAGGAGAGACAAGTGTGCAATGGAAGACTATTTCATTCTGAACAGAGTGAGGTTCCTTTATTGTCTGGCAGAGATGAGCAGTATATAGGAGAGTCAAGCTCTGGAGAGAGGTCAGGGCTGGGGTTATTGATTATTATTGACTAAAAGTCCTTCACTACACAGTCTTAGCACTCCAATCCATTACAATCCCTTGTGAGGTGGATCACAAGTAGCCTTTTACTAATATTAGTTAAAATACCATGTTTGCAAAAGATTTACACTTTCGAAGAAAATAAAGTTTAAAGACTTTTCTGTATGTAGTGATATGAAGGTAGTTTATTTTCTCAGCAATTAGTGAGTAAATGGATACTTTGATAAATCTGAGGGTGGAGGCTGGGCTTCCAGGTCCTCAAATCAATAGTAGTAGTAGACCATCCCCACATGGGAGTGTGAGTTTAACTCCTAAAATAGGAAAGAGGAGAGAAGACTTGTGAGGGTTTGGGTGAAAGAAAGGACACAGAGAAGGGGGAAGAGGAAGAGATGTGAGAGCAGGGACACTGAATGAAGATTTTCAAGTATATTGTCACATGCTGTATAATATAATTAATATAATTCATCCTCATGCCCCAGGAACTGAAAAAAGTTAAAAACGATTTGCTCAATGTGTTTTTTTTTTTTAAAGAAACTAATTTTTTTCTTTGGCAGAGTACCAAGACAGCATCTATATGTATGAAAAGAAAAGGGACAGCCAAGGTCCAGGTGACGCCTTCAGTGGACTTTGTTGGCTACCTGCCCAACATCTGTTTCCCTCCCTTTGTTTTCCTGAGAGGATGCTGTTTGCCTCATGTAACCAAGCAACAGGATCCAGAAGAAGCTCACTCCATTTGCATGAAGCTCAGGAGGAGATTCTGGTTTGTCTAATCCAAACATGGCATTCGCCTTGCTGGGTTTTAAGAATGTACATGTGACCCAATTCTGGCCACAGAGACTGCACGATGGAGACTTTTGGGGAAGTTTTCCCAACTCCCGAGAAATGCACCCAAGAAAAGACAGTCATTCTTTTTCCTCTGGACATTTTCAGCTAGACATGACAGTTAGAACAGCTTCAAACATAATGCAGCCAGAATGAGGAAGGCAGGGGCAAGGTATCTGCAGAGCCTGGATGCTGGCCAACCAGGGGCCCGCCCCACTCCTGTGACGTGAGATCGTAAATGTGCTTAGTGTTTAAAGCAGTTTAAGAATTTTGTTTCTGGCAGGCAAAAGTACATGAACTAATGTATGCCTATAATAACATCAGTCTAATTGCATTCTGAAAAAGCTTTCCCAGGTAGGAGAGGAAAGAGTGCAGTTAAACCCAGCCTGACCTAAATATTTCATAATCTGCAGCCAATCTAATCTAGGTCATATACTTTTTAAAAATGCTTTTGTAACTGCTATGCCCACCTTCCAATCCCCTCCAAAAGCATTCTATGCACTACTGTATCAGACAGCATTCTTCTGAAAAACAGAACCAAAAGAATGTGTGTGTGCATGTGTGTACATGTAGATAGATGAATGATAGATTTTAGTCCAAAATCTGCAAGGTGGAGACCCAAGAAAGAGCTGATGCTGCAGCTAAAGTGTGAAGGAAATCTGAAATATCCCTTCTTGCTGGGGGAAGATCAGCACTTTTGTTCTATTTAGGCCTTCAACTGACCAGATGAGGCTCACCCACATTACGAAGGGCAATCTGCTTTACTCAAAGTCCACTATTAAAATGTAAATATCATTCAAAAACATCCCTACATAATGCAGAATAACGTTTGACAAAATATCTGGGGACCATGGCCCAGCTGAGTTGACACATAACATTAACTATCACAACTACTGTTTTAAATTCCTAACCAATTTCTTGCGACTTCGTCACACTCTGGGCATATCCAAGGCATTATGTCATGCACAGCTGAATGTAGAAGCCAGACAGGAATGAGTGGATGGGCAGAAGGTGCAGACAAATAAGCAGAGTCTGCTGTTTTAGAAGGCAATGGTGGTTTCAAAGAAAAGTAGGGTGAGGTGGATAACTGGCAAGGCCAAGTCCAGATGGGAGCACTCAAGAGCACATTTGGAGAGACCAGAGCCTTTTTCTCCCAACTCGTGGGTTGTTTTAATGCTTCTCTTCCAATATAAGTAATCTATTTTTCTCTAGACAGTGCCCTGGATGTTCTCCAGAAAGCACTCAGGAGGAATAAAGATCTAGGAAATGAAATTTGTAGACAGGCAATACTTTTGAGAGTTCATATATAGGTTTTAACCAGATTGCTCATTACTGCTAACAAACTCAGGAGAACAGAATGACCCACCTTTTCCTAGAATCTTCAGAGTTGAAATATTATCATTTTTTTCTATAATACATCTCTTCCTTGCATTGCTATACACTGAGACTGCAGATTGCATACCTTTTCTGTTATAAATTTCACTATTTGGCCAGCTTCTATACTTACTAAGATCTGGGTATTGTTAAAATAAATGAAGCTTTCATAAAGAGAACATGAATTTTGAAATAACAGTTTTGCCTGGAAGATGGGAATTGGTACCTATTATCAACTGCAGTTCTAGAGAGTACCTGCTTCCATGGTTAATTCTTAGTCATGCATGTGCTGTAAATAGGTACACCATGAAGAAGTCAAATGTGAATGTCATTCCCACACCTCATTTTGATCATTTATTGCAGCTTTTTTGGGGGGAGGAGCTTGTTTTACTTCACTGAGATAGCTGCTGTCCATTCCCAGTCTGTGATACGAAAATGACTTGTAAGAATCAGGTCAAGTTTGTATTCAGAGGACTACAAAAATGACAAAATTCTGTCACTTATTGATATTTTTCAAGCCCATAAAATAAATAGAAGGCACCACAAGTAGGGATGTAATGAGTTATCACCAGTGACTTTCAGAGAACTTCTAGAATAAGTTCATTTTCCATAATAAGAAATTAAAGTGAGGAGAGCTTGAGACATACACAAAGAGGCAAATTACACCACTTTAAATATTTAGCCTCAAACATCCAATTCAGCACCATCATTCTCCAAGTTTATAGCTTCTGTGGGCAGTTAGGCTTTAGGTAAAGTGGCTTTAGTCAAATGTGTGTACAATGGTGTGGACCACTGTGCACTGCTTTATCGTTGGTGCAGCATTTCCTCAAAAGAACTTTCCTCTCAGCCCTTCTTCCGCGCCACCTTTTCAGCACTCAAGCTCACCGGCTGCCCATAATCATGCCTATTACGCTGCAGCATTTAATTTGGACCTGGGGCAGGGGCAGTATTTGCTCTGACTGGTGCTCTGGCTTACAAGCAAACATTATTTTACTGTAGGGATGACTTCAGTCAGATTATGGAAGCTCTGGCAAACTGTCCTGCCATACAGTACATAAAATGTTCATAGGCCAATTTTGCCAACTCTTCCCACTTTCCAAGATTACCACTGAAGCTCTTGATAATATAAAAATGCTAACTATCTGCATCTTTTTAGCCAAAGCCATTCTGAGTCTACAGATTGCAATTACCAATTACCCAATGCACTCATTCATAACAGCAAATGACTATGACAGAGATCTTTATGCTAATTCCTTCAGCATTCCTTGAATACCCACTGTGTTTTAGACACCAGGTTTTAGGTGGCCCCCAGAAGAGGAGAAATGATTCTTGCTCTCCAAGAACTCCTGTGAAATGGCCATAAAACAATCAGGTGAGTGTCATAAGAGACACATACTGGAAGCAATTAATTCCAGACTTGGAGAGAGAATTAGGGACTATTCTACTGGGGATGGAGGATATTTCTCAAAACAGTAAAAAATGGTCACATTTTATGTTTTGAGCCTTTTTGAATCCATAGCATGCTTACATCTTTCATACTCTACCTCTGGTTCATAAAAACAATAGCCAATAAATAACATGGGAAAACAAGGCTTTCACATACATATAACATCAGGCAGAAAGTGGTCAGGCTCTGGGAGAAGTACAGAGCTGACTTTCTGTTGGGAGAATCGGTGGGACATGGATTGTGTGACCACTTGGCAAACTGCCCACAATGTGAGACACTGAAAAGTCACAGGCTAAAGGAACAGTATCTCCTTAATCAGTATGAGTTGAATCATACTTGTCTTAACAGTCAGGATATACAGGGGTGCCTGGGTGGCTCAGTTGGTCAAGTGTCTGCCTTCAGCTCAGGTTGATTCCAGGGTCCTGAGATCGAGTCCTGCATCTGGATTCCTGCTCAGCGGGGAGTCTGCTTCTCCCTCTGCCCCTCACCCCTGCTCACATCCTCTCCCATTCTCTTGTTCCCTCAAATAAATAAAAACTTAAAAAAAAAAAACAGCAGTGAGGATATATATAGAAAGTTATGGGCTTATTTTTAGAGCTCTTGATTCTAATTCCAATAGTCACTTCACCAATTGGAGGCTTAAATGCCAAAGAGAAGTAATAATAATCACACACACATACATACACACACATACGAATGTATGTGTCAGCACAAACACATAAAATATCCAGTAAGTTGTTGCGATGATGGAATTTCACAATATACTAAAAGCACTGGCACATGTTGGTTCTCAGCTCTGCTAGCTGACTCTAGACCTGGAAATTTTATACTTTATAATCTCTAGAAAACTCAGGTCAGGATCCTCACCCAGGTAACTATTGCCTTCTCCAACTTCCAACCCTCGATGACTTGGCTTTAGGATATCTGTAAAACTGAAAAGGTACGAAGCCAGAGGAATTATCTCAACCCATAACTAGGCTCCATGAGGATGGCCAATAACAGGAGCAAAGGCCTGAAGGGACCAAAAAAAAAAAGGACTGAATTATATTACCTAAATGGAAAAGGCTTCTCTGTATTCTCTAATAGAAATACTACACAGGAAGAGGCATAATTTCTGTACAAAAAAAGGACTTCTCAGAAGTGTGCAACAATCCCGTGGTAGATTGTAAACATGGACACAAACTATCCCCTCCTTCTCTCCACACTCTTTGGTCGAGCCCACCTACACCTCGGCTGGCCCCAGGACTTGCTCCCAGCTGGCCCTTAGCAAATGTGACACAGACAGCTGTTTGCAAAGCTCTTGAGCACAGAGGCTCCTCCACTTGCTGCTCTTAGGAACCTTGCCACAACCTTGTGAACAAACCCAGCCTATTGTGCCACATGATGAACAATTTGCAGCAAGGGCATCCCGGACCTCCAGCTGACTTTGAGCCAAGTGTCAGCCAGGTAAGTGAGATTAACCCAGACCATCCAGCCCCAGTAGATGCAACCCAGACTAGAGAATCCACCCAGTAGACCACAGAACAATGAGAAATAACATGTGTTGTTTTAGGTCAGTATGTTTTCAGGCAGTTAGCAAAAGCTAACTGATAAAATTACATATTCTCTTTTTTGGTTGTCCTATATAAAAATACATTATGTGTGTGTGAGCATGTGTACATGTATACTTTGGGTTTTAGAAATGAGCATATAGACCTTAATATTAACTTGCTAAATATTCAGATTATTTCATTGTCTTCCAAGGGAAGGAAAACTTCATTACTCAGTCATGTCAGAGTGTTTCCCAATGTTATTCTCTTCACAGAAATATTTGTAACTTTTCCAGAGTAAAAAGTCTAGATTTTATTAGACTGTCAAAGGTGCTCATGAACAAAATAGATTAAGATCCGCTGCTTAAAGGGGAGGTTCTAGTATGAGGCAAGAGTGTTGGAAAATCAGATGAGTTTGGTTTCTAGAGAGCAAGCCTAAGGTAATATCCTGATAGATGAAAAGTACAACTGTGCAAGGAAAATTAAAGATCCATTTCCCCAGCATTTCATGAATAAACTCGTTATTACTTTGACTTATTACATCAACATTATCGAAAACAGATGAAACACACACGTGTGCATTCTAAATTTTCACATGACAGTGTGTGCCTTCAAGATTTTCCAGGATTTTCTTCATTTTCAAATATTGTCACTTTGTAATGGAAATTCCAATATTTGATTCTAAATGAAATCTTCCAGGCTGCTTCTCAAGTCTAGAACAAAGATCTTTTTTTTTTTTTTAGATTATGTGTCCCAATTTTTTAGTACTTATGTTACAAAAGGTTATGATCTTGAAAGATAAATAACCCAATTAAAAATAGAAAATGGATCTGCATAAAGATTTCTCTAAAGAAGATATACAAATAGCCAATAAGCACATGGAAAGATGTTCAACAGCACTGGTCATTAGGGAAATACAAATGAAAACCACAATGAGACACCACTTCACACCCACAAGGATGACTATAATCAAAACAATGGAAGATGACAGATGTCGGCAAGGATATGGAGAAACTGGAATTCTCATGCATTGCTAATTAAAATGTAAAATGGTGAAGCTACTTTAGAAAATAATTTGGCAGTTCCTCAAAAGGTTAAACACAGAGTTACCATGTGACCCAGCAGTTCCACTCCTAGGTATATACCCATGAGAAATGAAAACATACATTCACCCCAAAACTCATACATGAATATTCATAGCACCATTATTCATCCGCTAAAAGGTAGGAATAACCCAATGTCTATCAACTAAGGAATGGATAAATTGTGGTATATCTACACTATAATGGGCTATAATTCAACCAAAAAAAGAATGAAGTACTATCACTTCATTCAATGTGGATGAAGCTTGAAAACATCATGCTAAGGGAAAGAAACCAGTCACAAAAGACCACACAGTGTATGATTCCACTTCTATAAAATATCCAGAATAGGTTAATCTATAAAGAAAGAAAGTAGATTAGTGGTTACTTAGGACTGAGAGATTGAGAAGAAATAGGGAATGACAGCTAATGGATATGGAATTTCTTTTAGGTGTGATGAAAATGTTCTAAAATTGACTGTGGTAATGGTAGCATAACTCTTTGAAAACACTACAAAGCACTGAATCATACAGTTTAAAAGGTGATGGTGTCAGAATCATATCTCAATAAAGCTGTTAAAATTTTTATTAAGCTTATGATCTTAATTAGGAACACCAATTAACTGGGTGAGATTCTGAGTTTTCCACTTTGATATACAATGGTTGCCCCGTGTTTGCCCCGTCTCCACTGTTTGAGAGTGGGCTTCCAGCGATTGGCAAATTGTCCTACCACTGTCACTGAAATAAAGTTAGCTGCTGGTCAGCACGGCTTTAAGAACGAATTTTTCTACTGCTCTATTCTTGATGGTGCAGTGCTAGGCGCTTGTGTGGCCTCTCCCAGTCTACCACCTACACTCTTCATCCCATAAGTAGGATTTTACCAATCCTGCCTAGGGTCTTAGTGAATATTTCTGGAACAATGGTATCCAGTGCTTTCCTTTGTAAATAACCAGTAAGCTGACTAGGCCCTGCTTATCTTCATCTGCCAGCTCTATATCCTGGGGATGGGTCAGGTATGCTTACTTCCTCCCCCACCGCCAGATGAATTTCTAGTATAATCCAGTGGGTCTGAGGTCTCTCTGTACTTCGAGAGTGAAGCCCCTGGCCCACTCCCCATCTCCATCTTCTTCATCACATACCCTGGGATCTTGACTCCTACTCGAACTCAACCAGATTAGCGATGTCCCTACTACTAGGGTTTAGTCTTCACCTTTACTATCTTAATCTTAGTCACCAAGAAGCTGCCCGTTTTGCCACTTTTCTACCACCTGTTCTCCTCCACCACACAACTGATTATTTCATGTTTGTCCCACCTCTTCTTAGGGAAAGGGTCACAATGCCTCCAAAAATGAGTGAAGTATACCAGGTAAGGACTGCAGCAAAATGATGATCTTAGCCCCATCTAAAGAGGACTTTAACCCTGCTGGTTGTTGCTCTATCAAAATGAGGTCTGCTGCTGACAAATCTGCCAACGTGTTAAGGATACAGAATCCAAATATTTAAGTAAAACGTCCTAATTTATAAAATTTGGCTCAATTTCTTTAATTTTTTATTTTTATTTTAAGTTATTAATTTTATTTAAATTCAAGTTAGTTAACATATAGTGTAGTATTGGTTTCAGGGGTAGAATTTAATGATTCATCACTTACATACAATCCTCAGTGCTCATCCCAACAAGTGCCCTCCTTAATGCCCACCACCCATTTAGCTCATCCACCCCCCCCCATGACACACTTCGCCTCCAGCAATCCTCAGTTTGTTCTCCATGATTAATTAATGAAAAAAACATTGTGAAGACAAATAAAACTTATCTGTAGGCCAAATTTAACTCAAGAATCACCATTGTGATAGATCTATTTAGGATCTGCCCAACCAATGTCCCATTCTCCCAGCAGCAGTCTGCATTCTGCCATAGTGGGCTCACACCAATAGTTCTGACAAAACAATTCACAAGGGCCAAAAGAAAAACATGGAACAAATTTGTAGATAGATATAGATAGATACAAATATACAGACACTAATTTTATAAGCACACAAGAGATAGTGTTATTTTGGTGTCTCAGGTGAAATCCTATAAAGTACACGTGGACCCCATAAGAAGGCTGCATGGTCACTTCCTAAAGAAGACATTCTCCAGTGATCAGATCAAAGTTCCAATTTTTCTTATTTGAGATGGTCTTTGATAATGACAAAATGAACCACTGAAACAGTTATCTAAAGAAATCCAGAGCAATACAAAATACTTACACCTTAAAGGTCTGGGTTTCTGAGTAATATTGTAGAGTTCATTCAATCCACCATTCATTCATTCATTCACTAATAGATGGCAGCTGAATACTCAGAGCGCGCCAAATCTCTGCTGTAATCTTTATTTCAATGCAGCATTTTACTTGACTAGTTTAAGTACAATCTCTTAATTCATTCTCCTTCTAAACCAGACCAAAGCGGATTTCAAATTTGATCCCTCATGGCACACCCAGGTCAATTATGCAAAATGTAATGTTAGTCACTGTGACAATACAGAATTTCTGCTAAAGCAGATAAATTTAATTTTATTTTCTAGGTACGAGGCATTTTTCAAAGGTAATGATATGGCCATTAAGACTTTTCCCTTTCAAAAAGGAAAAAATTCAAATGATGAGTAACCTGGCATTTAGATTTGCATACTTCAAACAGCTGTATACCCTAGATATGTTAATGAGTGTTAGGGGTGATTAAAGTTGAATTTATATTTTATGGAAGGAAAGGTAATCCTAGGTAGGTATCCATTAGAATAGGCAACATATAAAGAACATTATAACACAAAAGAATGAAACTGGGCCACTTTCTTCCACCACACACAAAAATAATCTCAAAATGGATTAAGGATCTACATGTAAGACTTGAAATCATAAAACTGCAAAAAGAAAATACAGGCATATGTAAATTTTTAGATATCAGCCTTAGGAATATTTTTCTGAATCTGTTGCCTCAGGTCAGGGAAACAAAAGCAAAAATAAACATTTGAGATTACATCAAACTAAAAAAGGTTTAGCACTGTGAAATCATCAATAAAACAAAAAAGCAACTTAGTGAATAAGAGAAGGTATTTGCAAATGACATATCCAATAAAGGGTTAGTATCCAAAGCATATAAAGACCTTATACAACTCAACATAAAAAATAAAACAAACAAAACAAATCTGATTGAAAAATGGGCAGAGGAGCTGAATAGACATTTTTCCACAGAAGACATACAGATGACCAACAGAAACATGGAAATACGCTCAACATCATTAGTCATCAAGGAAATGCAAAGCAAAAATCACAATGAGATATTACCTCACACTGGTCAGAATGACAAGTAACAAAAAGATAAGAAATAACAAATGTTGGTGAGGATGTAGAGAAAAGGGAACACTTGAGTACTGTTAGTGGGAATGGGAATTGGTGCAGCTACTATGGAAAAGAATATGGTGTATCCTCAAAAAATTAAAAATTAAAATACTAGAAATACTATATAATCCAGTAATCCTAATTCTGGATATCTACCTAAAGAAAATGAACACACCAATTCACAAGATATATGCACCCTTATGTTTACTGCATTATTGATAATAGCCAAGATATGGGAGCAACCTAAGTGTCCACTGATAGGTGAATGGATAAAGAAGATGTGGTACACACACACACACACACTGAATATTACTCAGCCATTGAAAAAGAATGAAATCTTGCCATTCATAACAATATGGATGGACCTGTGGGCACTATGCTAAGTGAAATAAGTCAGACAGAGAAAGGCAAATACTATATGATTTTACTTATATGTGGAAACTAAAAAACAAAACAAATGAACAAACAAATAGAAACAGACTCATAAATACAGAGAACAAACTGGTGGTTGCCAGAGGGGAGGGGAATCATGGAGAATAGATGAAGCAGGTAAAGGAGATTAAGAGGTACAAACTTCTAGCTAGAAAATGAGTTATGGGAATGACAAGTACAATATAGGGAAGATAGCCAAAAATATTATAGTAATTCTTTATTGTGACAGATGGTAACTACACTTATGGTGAGCATATCATGATGTATATATTTGTCAGATCGCTACATTGTACACCTGAAATTAGTATGATATTGTACATCTACTATACCTCAATTAAAAATAAGAAAAAGAATTAACATTATATATAATATACATACTTATGCATATATATACACACATATATGTATATATATATACAGTGTGTATGTGTATATGCACACACATACTTTAAAACAGCAAGAAATTATAGCCAAACTCTGCTGGTGAATGTTTACCTGGAATATCTACATTTTCTTTGTTAATTTTCATTTCTCCACTCACACGGCTTATGGTCTTTACCATATTTTGCTGGGGTTGGGGGCAATGCTAAATTAGCATTTATCATGAAATGCTATTTCATGAATTTATTTTTTAAAGAAAAATAATGAGAGTAAATTTAAGCCTAAGCTATCCAAATAATTAAACCCATTCTCAAAAGAAATGAAAGGTCTGGGGCACCTGGGTGGTGCAGTCAGTTGACTGGTTGACCACCTGGCTCTTGGTTTTGGCTGAGGTTGTGATCTCAGGATCACGGGATGGAGCCCTGTGTGGAGTCTGCTTGGGATTTTCTGTCCCTCTCCTTCTGCCCCTATCCCTCCTCAAATAAATTAAAAAATCTTAAAAAAAAAAGAAAGAAATAAAAGGTCAAATGCACTTCAAAGGTCATCTAGAGTCTGCTATTTACGTAAGAGGAAAACCTACTTAAACCTCTGGATGTTTCTATTCACTCATCTGTAAAATGGGACGGTGAGTCAAAACAACCGCTAAGATTTCTTCTCAATCTAACATCAGATGATTGGATTTTCCCATCAAACCTAATGTTTCACTAAGATTTTATCTACATCTCTCCTATCCCGTAGACTCAAAAAGTATTATCTTAAATAAGGAAAAACACTATGCTGAATAAAAAATCCACACTGCAGTTAGCTACTACAGATAAATCCAAGTCTATAAATGGGTACATTCCCCCACTCCACTACATCTCCCTCCACCCCACCTCTCAACATTACCATAGGGCCAGTGTTGCCCAAACTTCAGTCATTTGAGTTTCATGTCAAATCTGAGCACCACCTATATTTTTATTCACTTAAAAATGGAATTTAAGGTAGCTTATTTTTTAAAAAATTAGTCATATCCTAAGCAATCATAAGCTTGATTGTGCTAGCTTTGTGCATTTTTTAATAAAATTTGAAATAAATAGTCTATAAATAAAAGAAAATTCTACCAAGTACCATCTAGAATTGTATTGTACACCCTCAGTGGTATACATACTAAACTTTGGAAAATACCAGAGCAGCTTATGAAAAGAAGGATATATATATGCTGGTTTAGAATACATAAGATTTTATTTTTAAAGGAACCTACTATAGTAACATTTCCATTGCATTTATTAGGACAGAAAACCAACTGCTATATCCATTATTCTTTCATCAGTTAGAGAATCTGATTCCATAGATTATTTTTAAAAGGGGATAATAGGACCACCAGTTAATGGGTAGAGTTTTCGTTTTACATATGAATTAGCATAAATCCCACTCTCGTCATGCCAAGTGTTGATGCCAAATCTTTTGGAACCATCAAGATCAGTGAACTGAGAACGGCATTTTCTGTGGACTACTGAATAATCATCTTGACAAGGATAATCCTATTGGATGGGGGGAGAAAGAGAAATAATACTGAATGACCAAAATATATAAAAATGAGTGATTTCTAGAATTTGATCTTCAATATGTTAGTCTTACTATGATCTAAGTTTAATTTTCACACAATTAATTTAATATCTCAAATTACAAATGCCTCAATGTAAAAATGGCTACTGCATTTATAAATACTTTAATTCTGAAAGAAGCCTCTAGTTCATGGTTGATTTATGAAACTAAAAAGATAAACTGTTACACGTATAAAACTTGTGTAAGCCATAAATGCATGGCCCAAAGAACAACTTAAATTTTATGATCATCTACACAAGACCAAAACAATTATAATTTCACTATCATTCAACACCTTTTTAAAGTTAATATAAATTATAATCATTCCAGAGAATAATATCTTGGGTTGTATTTTTAATAGTTGCTATCAAGTCATAAATGCCAAACTCAAAGATTCATTCTTCTGAGAAATTTATCTCAGGATAACCCAGCATCACGTTTAAGGTATTTACCCTTAAAGCACTTCATAGAAGCTTCTGTTGTGATAAAACAAGACACTCTCATTGACCATTTCCCAAAGGAAATATTGATTCTCTCAGATTACATGAAGGGTAATGGTAGACAAGGAACATAAAGCCCTTGAACTGATTATCTAATTTCTGCTTCAAATTGGTACTAATTTTAAAGCACTAACACAATATTGAAATTAAATCACTAGAACCATAAAACAATGAAAGAACACCAAAATAGTTCTAATCTTAGATTGGCCTTATTGAAAATAATTGAAATTTTTAACCATATATTCAACCATAACAATAATTATAGGGTCTATTATGGGTTGGGCATGGTAGCTGAGTGTTTATATCTTTTAATCCATAGCAGAACTCTGACATAGGAATTGTTACTCCCACTTTACATGTAAGAAAAGACAATTTGCTTAAAATCTCAGAAAAAGAGGATTTAAAGATTGTCAATATTAAGCAACTCAGCCAGGACTTCAAACTAACTATCTAATTGTAAGATGCATTATCCCTCCAGTAGCCTCATGAAATTCTCAATAATTAAGAGATGAAAAAAAATACAAATGGCAAAATCCTAAAACTACATTATATCCATGTTACTTTCTATAGGTTAGGCTTTTCTTTTTCACAGTCAGGGTCTAATGTCTTCGGGGCGTGTACATTGGTTTTTGGTCCAGGAGAGGCCCTTTCAATGAAATTTGAGCATTCCTGGGCCAGCTCCCATCAAACTAAAGGGAGCTTCAAATGCAGGGATGATGTGTTCTCTAGCGTGATGATTTATTTTCATCAAGTGAGTGACAAGATTAAATGTGATGTTTTCTAAGAAAAGGATTCTGGCAGCAAGAAGGTACTAAAGACTGACGGTAGAAAGGACCAGGTTCTGGAACTATAATTAGAATTAGAATAAGAACTCCCATGTCATCAACTGATGTGGATAAACAAAATGTGGTCTGTCTACACAGTGAAATATTATTTGGCACTACAAGGAATAAAATACCGACAGACGCTGTAGCATAGATGAACCACGAAAACATGCTAAGTGAAAGAAACTAAACCAGAAGACTACACATGGTATGATTCCTTCTACAGAACATCCAAAATAGGCAAGTCCACAAAGGTAGAAACTAACTTTGCAAGGGACTAGGGGGAGAGGGAGAACAAGGAGAGGCTGTTAATGGGTGCAATGGCCAATTTTGTGTCAACTTGACTAGATCACGGGGCATCCAAACATTTGGCTAAACATTATTTCTGAGTTGTGCCTGTTAAGGGTGTTTCCAGATGAAATTAGCATTTGAATCTATGGACTCAGTAAACCAGTTTGCTGTCCCCACTGTAGGTAAGTGGGCACCTTCCAATCCGCTGAAGGCCTGAATGGAAGAAAAAGGCAGAGGAAATAAGAATTCAGCCCCTTCCTCTCTGATTGCTTGAGCTCGGACATTAATCTTATCCTGCTCTTGGTACTTGCGGTTCTCAGGCCTTCAGACTGGGACTGATTACACCACTGGCTCTCCTGGGTTTCCAGCTTGCAGACAGCAGATTGTGGGACTTCTCAGCCACCATATTGTATTAGCCAATTCCTTATAATAAATCTCTCTCTCTCTTTCTATATATATATATCTAGATTTCTAGATATCTAGATATATATATGGTTTCTCTCTGTAGAGAAATTTGATTAATACCTATGGGGTTTCTTTTTAGAGGTGATGAAAATGTTGTCAAATTGACTGTGCTGATGATTGTATGACTCTATGGATATACAAAAATAACTGAATTGTACACTTTAAAAGGGTGAATTTTATGGCATGTGAATTATCTTAGTAAAACTGTCATTTTTAAAAAGTGGATAGTAGAGGTAAGCAATCTGAAGTTAGGAAAACTATTTAAGAGACTGTTTCCTATTAACACCCATGAAGTTGAGTCCCTCCCATTATCAGAGGTGCATTGGTAAGCCAGCTCCCCACCAAAAAAAGCTCACACAACTTATTTGTGATATTTGCCAATTTCTGTGGTGTAAATACTCCCGCTATGGCTGACTTCGAGCTACCAAAGCGAGGTCAGTGAACGCTGAGTTGGGAAGACATGAGCATAATCACCTCATGCAAACTTTAAGACATGACTCCAGCTTACCCTGAATCTACTTCTCCCATTTCCCACTGTGTGACAGCCATGCAATTTGGGTAGACTGATCTCACTCCAGACTCTAGGGGCAGAATCTAACCTCTGGCAATCACAATAATCTCACTCCTTTTTCAATGACGGTGATTGATCCAGCATCAGACATGTGTTTTGAGTTTGCCCAAACAAAGTAAAGCCCGACTTTGTTCTGTGATTTGGAGGAAAGAAACTCTTTTTCCATGACTGGACACAAATGAGGAAGCATCTAGCCCAGATTGCTATTGGCAGCCCTCCTCCAATCAGTTTAGCATGAAATCAACACCACAAAAGGCAAATTTGAGAGTAAGAAGCATGATGACATTGCTGTATCACTCCTTTCCTGAAACCTGACTTTTCAAAAAAATGTGAACCAATAAATTGCTTTTATTGTCTGGCCTGACTTGAGCTGGGTTTTGTACAACCTACTAAAAGCATCCTAACTAATGTGTACCTAAATAATCTGCAATGTTGGAACACTGAGGTACTGAGAATCAGAGCAAAAAAAAAAGGGTCAAAACTAGGAAGTAGGACAAATATATATAGTAGGAGTAAAGGCAAACAATAAATTTTTGGGTTAAACATATAATCAGGAATTAGAAGGATGCAGAGTCCATAGTCTCTCATGCTTCATTTCCCCCTTCTGATTACCCCCCCTTCTTTATCCCTTTCTTCTGAGAAACAAACTGAGGGCTTCAGAGGGGAGGGGGGTGGGGGAATGGGATAGACTGGTGATGGGTAGTAAGGAGGGCACGTATTGCATGGTGCACTGGGTGTTATACGCAACTAATGAATCATCGAACCTTACATCAAAAAAAATAAAATTAAATTTAAAAAAAAGGAATTAGAGGGGCGCCTGGGTGGCACAGCGGTTAAGCGTCTGCCTTCGGCTCAGGGCGTGATCCCAGCGTTATGGGATCGAGCCCCACATCAGGCTCCTCCACTGTGAGCCTGCTTCTTCCTCTCCCACTCCCCCTGCTTGTGTTCCCTCTCTCGCTGGCTGTCTCTATCTCTGTCGAATAAATAAATAAAATCTTTTTAAAAAAAAAAAGGAATTAGAAGGATGCAAATATGGAATAGATGAAAAAGAAAACAGCACAATAACAAACTATTAGGAACCTAGAAGGTACAATTATTTTAAGGAAGCAGAGCAAATATGGTTGTCAAAGTTTAATACAAAAGGCACAAGACAGAATAAAGCAGCTGCACCAAGATTCACCTTGAAGGACCTTAATATTGACTGCAGCTCAGACCCAAGGACAAATTGAGATGGTGGGGGTCTTGAACAAACAAGTAATTTGGTGTGCCACTCAAACCAAGTATACAGGGGGGAATCGTCTCCAAATGATAAACAGTTTTGCCCTTTCTGTGTGTAACCATCCATCTGCCCAAGGTGAGATCACAGTTTGTTTCAGAAAAAAAATGGCAACCAAAAAGCAAAGTAATATCAGCTTTTAACATGCAAAATAGTATTTTTCAGCAAGATAATAGCCTTTGTGATCTAACTTCCAGTCTTGAAGACTTTAGAATATCAATGTCCAAACCTGGAAGACCTCAGATCATAGAGATCTCCCAATATGTAGGAAAAATATCCTTTGCATTAAGGCTTAACCAAAAGTTGGAATGGATAGTAGGAAGAAAGGGGAAAGTCTGGGGAATTATAGGAATGAGAAAATAAGGGAAAAGGGAAAAGCAGGACGGGAGAAAGAGCCAACGTATTTCCCAATTTTCCCTTTCCAAGACTTTACTCAGGCAGGGTCCCTCTGACCTGTACAGAGAGAAGTGCATGAGATAAATGAAAGTAATGGCGGAAAGACTAAGGAGGTCCCCATCCCTCATGAGAACTTGAAACTGAGCATCTCAAGCTGCCCTTTCATTTGCCTGGAGAACAACCATACCCAGGCTGGTGGAGCAGCATTCTCAGGCAGAAGGAGACTCTGAATCACTTTTGGCATCCTGTGGCAAGTCTGCAAGGGAGTTACTGACAGGAGCTGCAAAGCCAAACACTGGATGTGGGGCTGATGGGAGTCACAGAAATCTTCTGTGAGGCCTACAATACCTATGGGAGCGGGAACGGGGCTGAGTTATCCCAAGCAAGCCATCTGGGAGCCAACCTAGCCCAGAGAGAAAGAGGGGGAAACAGAAAAAGACCGACAGTTCAACATCCACAGACCATAGCCATCAATGCCAGCAAGGAAAAGAGCAGCCAGGTAAACTAGGGACATCATCCCAGAGCCCAGAAGAGGCAGACAACAGCACATACAAAAATCCTACTCTTGCCTGCAGGCATCAGGATGCTAAGTCACTTCCCCCTCTCCATATACTTGGACGCCACCTTAGAGTCATAGTTACTATTGCTGTGTAACAGGTCAACCCACAGGGAACAGTACAATACAATACCCATTTCTAGACTCTCTGGGTCAGGAATTTGGAAGAGGTATACAAAGACAGCATCCCTCTGCTCCACATTGTCTAAGGATTCAGCAGAGAAGTCCTAAAAGCTGGGAGTGACTTGAAGGCTGGGGTTAGAAACATCCTTCACTCCAGTTGGTGGTTGACATTGGCTGTCTGCTGGGACCTCAGCTGGGCTGTTGACTGGAACAAGTACACAGGTCCTCTCTGTGGGCCTGCTTGGGCTTTGTCACATCATGGTGACTGGGTTCTGAGAATGACAACGGCACAGAGAGAACCAGGAGGAAGCTACACTGCTTTTTATCACCTGGCTTCCAAAGTCACATTGTATCACTTCTACTGCAGTTACAGTTTACCCAGCTCTCCTGGAGGTGATAAAGACTCTGCCTCTCAATGGGAAGAGTGTCAAAATCACATTGCAAGAGCATGTGGGATGACCACACGTGCTGCACCCATTTGGGGAAAATAACAATCTGTCATATGGAGAAAAGTAGGGTGTGTTGGAGTTCTCAAGATTACCACTAGATTCAATGATTTGCGAGGAGGACTCACAGGATTCAAAATATAGTTGTATTTGTGGCTACGATTTACTGCAGCAAATGGATACAAAGCGAAATTAGCAAAGGGGAAAGGCACATGGGCCGAAGTCCAGAGCAAACCAGGTGCAAACTTCCAAGAGTCTTCTGGTGAGTCACACAGGATGCACTAAATTTCCCCAGCAAAGAACTGTTAAATGCTGTTTACTGGGGAAGCTCATTAGAGCCTCAGTGGCCAAGGTTTTTCTTGGGGGCTGGTCACAGAGGCACTCGTTGCCTTGCAATACCAGAATTCCAGACTCCCACAAGTTCAACATGAACCATATTGTTTGCACAAACGGTTTAGGTGCAATGAGCCTCTCTCATTAGGGAATTCGAATCCCAAAAGTCAAGTTTCTAGATGCTACCCAAGGACCAACCTTGCAAGCAGGCTTTTTAACAGATAACCGGCTCAGTTCTACTATGTTAGTTCTTTTCTGCAAACAAAGGATGGAAGATCTCTGAGAAAATGAAAGTTTTTTAAAGGAAGATTGAACACCTCCTAGAGGAACCATTTAAATTATGGAATCAAACTAAGCTGTAAATGGATTGAAGGATTAATGTTTTCCTACTGGTAGTGGGCTCAAGAAGGCAGCCAGTTATCAGACAATTTTCCTCTGCATATGTGAGTTGCAGACAGTTGTTTTATTCCCACACCCTAACATAATATTTACATGTCTGTTCAACATTTATTTAGTGGGAGTGGGAAGAAATGTTTAGAAATTGTCCATAGAAGCAGTTATGTGAATCACCACACATTGTTGTTGGCTGGTTCACTGTTCTGGTGCTACACAGACCCTGAGTGCTGACAACGTTTATTTAAGATAGGATAATCACTACGAGCTTTTTCTGGGCCCTCCAGGTAGAAGATCACAAGAAAAATTTGTCTGAGGTGTGGAATGGGTGGGTACCAGTGCGCAATGGCTTACACAGAGCCAGAATGGAAGAGACATTTCACAGGAAGAACTTAGAGGACCCAGCAGGCCAACTGGGGATAAAGAAGCAAAGATGATCCATAGCTTCAAATCTGGATGGCTAGGAGAGTTCTAAAATCACAAAAAGGAATAAGAAAGACATGGAGATGGGGGAGAATTTGTTATAGGAGAGAAATGATGAGTCACATTTTAGACATTTTTAACATGAGATGACATCAGTACAAAATCTTTGAAAGGTCGTGCTGTGGAATTGATGGCCTGGAGAGAGGTTAGTGCCCTACACAGAGTAGTGGTCACTGGCTGGGGAAAAATAGCTCTAAGGAACAGTATTAGGACCATGGATGATAACTGAATATGAACTGTGAATTACATAATTATACTGCATCAATTACTCCTGAGGTTGAAAATATTACCATAGCTATGTGTCCTTGTTCTTAGGAAATACACACTGAATTATTTATAGGCAAAGGGGCTCAATGTTTCCAGCCTACTCTCAAATGGTAAGCAATTGGTGACTCTGGGTAACGATTATATGGGAGCTCCTTGTGCTATTCTTGCAACTTTCCTGTAAGTTGGAAATTATATAAAATACATTACGCCCAAAAGGTAATGGTTGAGGAGGCATGGGAGTGGATGAATTCTCTGAGATTGCATAAAATGAGAAGCGCAGAGTTCCGGATCCCAAGTCTTATGGACACTCATAGCTGGGTCTATAAAGAAGCCATGAAGGACAGAGAAGGAGAGGTATGAAGTGGGCAATGTCATAGATTCTGAAGGTTGAGGGAGGGGGAGGAATGCAGTGGTAGCCAACAAGTGCCCACTTCCAAAGAAACTTCATGGAGAGCAAGACCTGACAAAACACAAACAGGGCTGTTTCAGAGAAACAGAGGAAGTCGAATGAAACATGCTGATAAAAGATGGAAAAAGAGTGACAGAGAAAGATACGCTGAGGGCAAACAGGCTCTGTAGAAACAGGAAGCAGTAAAGATGCAGCAAGAGAATCACTATGGGGAAAATCTGCCTTAAGGTTAAGAAAGCTTTCCTCCTTTTCTTCTCTTTCTCTTCCTTCTTCTTTCAAACAAATCATGGACAGACATGGTCAGGACATTACAGGAAGGTCCTCTTGGTGAATGGGCTCCCCACTTGACCTTCTGTCATAATGAAGGACAAATGGCATATGGTTTTACCACCTATATCAATAAAATGTATCAGCGTAGCTTTAAGAGGCAGGTAGTCTGTTCTTAGATCCCCATCCCCTTCCCACCCCCATCCCCATTGTCCCCTGAGTGCTACATTCTTACTCTGAGCACCGCTGTCTCCTGAACTTTCTTCTCAATAAAATGCCATGGCTGTTTCTTAGTCAACTGTGCACTCAGTCCTCACCCAGTTTTGGTTATACTTAGTCTTATTTGATTTCACCTTATTTCTTTGGGATCTTTTATTTTTTATAGTTTTATTTTTCAAGGTCATTTTCAGTTTTCAGCCTGCTGTCTGGAACATCAGTAACTCTGCCTAATTTAATATTATATGATAATTTGAAAGCATAGTCTCAATTCCTTCATCCAGATCATCCATAAAAATGCATAATGTGTTATGTTTCCTGGCCAAATCAGTCACTGTGAACTAACCTTGTGTCCACCATTACAGAGAGCTATTAGCCACCTGGCATTCATACAGCAAAGACCATTCTTCCCTAGCATGCCTGTAAGTGTGCTCATTTGGGGTACTTCATTTAGTCTTCAAAAGGTATTTGAGGCAGCAAGCTTATTTATGTGAATGTCACACTGGATGGAGTAAAAGTAAATAAATATATAGGTAGATTACTGCGAGATTTCATTTCATTATTTTCAGTATACATAAGGTATAAAATTCTTTAGCTGTTACATGCACTTGACTGAAGACCTGTTGTCCGCTAATGAGGCTGTCTTCTGTACACACATGCAGAGTGATGTGGGAGAAAAAGGACAATTTCCATACAGCCAAATCTACTTTAACAACCCTAGGGATCATGGAGGATAGGCATCTCAGACATTCACTTCTTCACTACTTAAAAATGATTTCATTTCTATTGGCTATTTTCTTCTCCCAGTGACTACATTATAGACCTAAGAGTAACTGGCAAATGTAGCAACAACACACATGTTACCAGTTGGGTATACTTTTGTTATGTATCTAAGAAACATTTACTATGCCTTTTTATTTGATAAAATTTTACAAAGGAAAAACATTTGTAACCAGGAGGGGTATTCAACTAAAGGAAAATAGTCATGGAAAGTACAAGGCAGGTTAGGCTGTGGATATAAATATAAATATCTATATCATTAATGAGTCTGGTCATTACAAAGAAAAACATGGAGATCTATATGAACAATCACTTCAAAAAATAAGCTGACTTTAAACAATATCATACGAACTTTAGTAATGGCCAGCATGAAAAAATAAGCAATATAGTATTAAACCTTAGCTACTGACACTTTTTTTTTCTTTTTTATGCACAAATTTTGATTGGTCCTATCATCTTAATCATAGAAAAAATAAATATCATTTTTTTTATCCCTCAGTCTGTATTATGTGAGGATACCTGCCACTATTTTATACTTATAATGGTATTGTTAGTTATAAAATTGAGGCCCAGAGTTCACATTTTTTAAAGATTTTTTCTTCTTTACAAAAGCCAAATATGTTCATCTTAGAAGTTAAACATAATTAAAAGAAAGAAATTAGAACTAAGCTTTTATGATTTGATGCAGAAACAAAAGGAGATCATATTACTTAGTTTCAGAAGACAATATAAAATGAAGGTATAGTTTTAAAGAAAACAGGGTTCTTTCTACTAAAGGATACAACAACAACAAAAAATACTCGAAAATCTGAGTTTCCTGAGAATTAAGACCACAGATGAGATGAACAGGAGTTAAAATACTCATTTCCTAATTTTCAAGTAGACTCAAATTAAATGTTTGCCAAGGTCCTTCATCAAAAAGATTACTTGATCATAAATAAATACTATTAGGATGGGACAGGATCAATGAAAGAGAATCAAATCACCTCAAATACGTAAACAGTGAAATCTGAGAACCAGAGAACCCATAAAGATCATTTTGTCTATATTACTGAGAGTTCTCCAGAGAAACGGAGCCAATAAGAAATAGATAAATGGATAGATGGACAGATGGATGGATAGATAGACAGGTAGACAGATACGAAGGATGTCTACTTATCTATCCATCATATCTATCTCCTATTTGTTCTATTTCTACATGTTTGGGACAACAGTTGACCCTTGAACAATATGGGTTTGAACTGTGCAGGTCCATTTATACAGAGATTTTTTAAAAATAAATACAGTATAGTACTGTAAATGTATTTTTTCTTCCTATGATTTTCTTAATAACATTTTTTCTCTAGCTTACTTTATTGTAACAATACAGTATATAATACACATACAGAATGTGTGTTAATCAACTGTTTATGTCATCATTAAGGCTTCTGGTCAACTGTAGGCTATTAGTAGTTAAGTTTTTGGTGAGTCAAAAATTATATGTGGATTTTTTACTGTGTGGGGGGGTCAGTGCCCCTAACTCCCACATTATTCAAGGGTCAACTGTGTATATATATACTGACAGAGAGAGAGAGAGAGAGGTCCTTCCTTCCTTCCTTCCTTCCTTCCTTCCTTCCTCTTACCTATTAGCAACTATATAGTCCCCCAAATAAGGCAAATCCTCTTGTATTCCAGCCTGGGAAAGCTGTGAAGTCCTGTGGAGCTATATGAACAAATGCCAGCAAGTCCTAAAATTGAAACTGGGGACTAGGAAATGTGATCCCTTAATGCTGGCAGAATACCATGAGACTCAGAACTGAACTGCTTAGCTTATAAGGTACAAAATCAAATCTATGTGTATATGTATAAGGTCAGCACACACATATACTACACAATGAGATCTTTCAGGCATTATTTTAGATTGAGGAAGGCCACCATTTCCTCTGAACCCAAGTAATAGAGGGCTGTTTCGATGGTTAGCTAATAGCAGTATTTTGGAACACCCTGACATCAATCAAAAAATACTAGGTAGAACCACATGACCCCTTCCCTCTTCTCCAAATTCACTTCCCACCCCTACCTCATTTGTAGAATAATCTAAAACTCTTTCTCATTTTAGCCAATAGTCAATGTAATGAGATAAACAGGATATTCAGCAAATGGCCATTATTCTTTCGTCAGTAGATACTGAGTTAGAACGTTAACAGGACAAAAAAGAGAAAATTAAACAGTAGATATATTAAGATTCAGGGAAAATAGTAAAATAAAAGTTATGAAAACACATCCTAGGACCTGAGACATTACCTAGTCAAAAAAGTACACTTCATTCTGGACTAAAAGCTTATACATATTTATTCCATGTGGCCAATTTAGATGACACAACTTTGCACGCTATTATGTTTTTAAAAGAGAACCAGCAAAAGAAAAGGACTGTATACTGGAATGAAATTATGGAAGATCATGGGGGCACAGAATGGAGCAAAGATACAAAGAGAGGATTCTAAAAAGAAGAGGGAATCAAAGCTAATTTAGTTCAGAGAAGTGATGCTTCCTACAGAACCCCTAATCTGTGCTAGATTCACTTTCTGTCTTAGCTTTTGGATGTTTTCAGTAAGTCATTCTTTTTCTTCTCTTCTTTTTAAGGACCCTGGTACACAGACATCCCTTCTCAGGAAGCAGAAAACTAAAGGCAATTCCAGCCTTTGGGGGTTTTCTTGCATGTGAATGAGCCTAACTGAACAACAAAGGGCTCTTAAAGATTGCTGTCCACCTCTGACTCCTAGCCAAGATGCATTTTGGTCTGGGATAATACTCAAAAGTATTTATCAATCAGTATAGTCACTCAGACTGGGCAAGTCCTAGAGGCCCCTGGTTGGGCAAGTATTAAACTTCCAGAAGGTCCAGTCTGGGCCCACTCAACCATGAAGCACAGGAGGCCTAGTGCCTACAGCCCACGGGACATTTGGGGGCTCAAAAAAATGTTTTCATTTCTTTTAAAATCAGAATTTTCAAGATGAATCTAGTAACAAGGTGAAGGTACTTAGTGCCATTAAATTCCACACTAAACAAGGCAGAATAGTAAATTTTATAATACATATATTTTCCCATAATAAAAAATGCAGATGCCATTTTGAAAAACTAACTCTATTAAACAGTAGAAACTCATAGCTAAGCCAGGAAATGTTGCTGGCCATTTAATATTCATTAAGATCTTAGGGCAGCAACTGATGGTAGCTATTATACAGAAAGTTTTGCTCAAAATAGGGTACAAGAGTCCAAAAGTACTTCCCAGGGAAAAAAATGAGTATTGTATGCTTTCGTTCTGTGTAATAACATCCATTGGTACATTGGTAATAATTTCAAAAGGGTTAACAGTAACATGGTCATATAACATGACCATAAAATATAATAATACAGTCATGAATAGGCAAGAAGACAAACAGCCAAAGAAATATATTTCTTCAATAAGCTTTTAAATCCACCCCCTGCCACCAAAAGTGAAAATGATCCAACTTGGATTGTATTTGTCTTTATACCAGTGCAGTTGTACAATATATTTTGTTTTATTTTTTAATGGAAGAAGGAGCCCATAATGGCAAAGGTCCTCAGGGTCTAGGAAAGTCATAATGCAGTCCTGAGTCCTGGGAGTCTAGGGAAGGGGCTGGGGCTACTCAGGGGCCAGGGTTCTGGGGAACTCAAGGTGACAGCAAACCAATAAGCACAGAAATATCAGTATTTTAACAATATTATATCTGTACCAGTGCAATGAGCCCCAGTGGTAGGACAGGTCATCTTGCTGCTGCGGAGAATAATGTTAGAGATGCAGCCTCTTTTCATACCTACTGTGCCACATGGCAGGGATTCCTCAAAGTTAGTTTGGAATGCATTCCAGCTTCATTTTTTTTAAAGATTTTATTTATTTATTTATTTGACAGAGAGATAGAGCCAGAGAGCACAAGCAGGGGGAGGTGCAGAGGGAGGGGGAGAAGCAGACTCCCTGTTCAGCATGGATCCTGACATGGGGCTTGATCCCAGGACCTTGGAATCATGACCTGAGCCAAAGGTAGACGCTTAAACAACTGAGCCACCCCGGTGCCCCACATACCAATTTTAAAACATAATTCTCTATTAAAAACTTCCTTAGCTTTCTGTCTCTGAGTGAACTAAGTAAGACATGGAACATTTCTGGGGTTCAAGCTACCCATATATTTGGAAAGGTCATTCAATAGGCAGCTCTATTTAGGAAAACAAAATGACACTTCACATTGATAATGACCAACCAGATGTACCCAAATGGCAGCTGCATGACTGGAAGGAGCTATTAGCCTCCAAAATGCTCCCACTGAGGGCTTGGTCATTTGACTCAGTCCTTGGCATTACCTTTCTTTCCTGCTGTCCTGTGGGCTGATTTCCAACAGCCATATTTAGAATCTAGCCAACACTCTGGCTTACCACTTTTTTCACCCTCTCAAGTCAATGGTTTTGATTCCATTATCGAAATTCAGTCCCATGTCCACATCCTGGGCTCTGTCATTCTCCTGAACTGTTCTACATCTGAAATTCCAATAAATTCCAGTACATCCCCTTTGCTCATTACTTCCAATTCTTCCAGCTCTCTCACCCCTTCACTATTGCCACGCTTGGTTTTTTTTCTCGACATTCTCATTCCTCTGACCCTTCAACTTCCTGAGTTTGCTACTCTCTGCCTGAACTAACTCACTTCCTTACTCATCCTGATTGTGCTCGGTCAACTCTCCATCTTCAAACTCAGCTCGCTTGTCCTTTATCCTAAAAGCTTATGTACTCTTTAAACAGCCAGCCTTGGACCAATCATCTAACGTACGCTCTCTCTAAATTTTCCTCTATTTTGGTTCTTTGGGAGAAGGATGCGGAATTTTTTAAGAGAAGGTATCTTTCATTGAAACTGGGGTGAGCCATAAAAGTATCCAACTTAAGAGGTGGAGTTCTGAGGACGGAGCTTGCAATTCTCTTCCTTTTCTCTCCTTGAAAATGATTTCATAGCTTCCTAATACTCTGTATTTATTTACTCATGTCTAGAGCTATGGGATGATAACTTGCACTCACTTTAGAATTCCTATAATGCTATCCCACTTTACACAAGTATCAATTAAACAAATATAAGAAATGATAATATAGGGGCACCTGGGTGTCTCAGTCGCTAAGCGTCTGCCTTCGGCTCAGGGCGTGATCCCAGCGTTCTGGGATCAAGCCCCACATCAGACTCCTCTGCTGGGAGCCTGCTTCTTCCTCTCCCACTCCCCCTGCTTGTCTCTCTCTCACTGGCTGTCTCTCTCAGTGGCTGTCTCTGTATCAAATAAATAAATAAAATCTTAAAAAAAAAGAAATGATAATATAAAAATTAATAGTTTCAGTTCATGCAAAACATTTGAAATATGAGTCCAGTATTTTAGGATTTCTTCAGTAATTGCATAATTGCAAAGGCTGTAGCCTGAGAATGGTGTAATGTGTTTATGCTAAGTCCACATGGTGAAGTCTCTAGCAAGAAAAAAATATTCTCTTTCTTTTGTCAGTATTTTATGAATCATACACTTGTTTATGTGCACAGTAACTTCTATGTCAGAGTTCAGTCACTATTCTACTGTTATTTAACCACTTGCTGTCATTATAATTTAAATTTTTCTTTTTGTACCCTATAACAATGTAACAAGGTAAGCATTCATTGAATGGGGGCGCTAGAAGCAGTGCTAAAAAACATGCCTCAACATCAATTACTTTGGCAAGGAACTTGGAAGTGAACAAAACTCTAAATAAGCCAAATAACGGCCAGGGCGTGCTGTGCTGTTAGTGTGGAAACAAGCAACATGAGAAATATTAGAAATAATGCTAAAAAATTAAAAGCACGAATATACAGCACAATGGCCAATGATTTATGCACCCTGAGAATACATCTCACATTCTTTATCTTTACGCTTGTGGAGAAATCAGTCCTTTAAAAGTTTGTGGGTTTTTAATTATGTGTCTTGCAACTACCTTTTGTTTAGAGATGCAGCCAGATCCCGTATATGTAAGGAAATGGACCTGAATTGCATTTTTAAATAATATATTTGTTTCCTTGTGGTTTTTCTGATTTTAAGCCATCATGCTTCTTGCACTGGAAAATTCTAAAATGTGTAAAGACAAAGAACTCACCTAGAATCTTACCATCCAATGGCCAACTTTACTAGCATTTTGACAGTTTCTTTGGTTTTTCCTCTATATTTTTGCATAGTTTATACATACATAATATTTACGTATTGTATTAACATAATAAATTTCATATGCATACAATTTTGTATCTTAATGTTTTTCTTAACCTTAAATCAAGATTTATCAGGACACTAAGAACCATCTATGGACATTATAAAGGCTACAAAATAACTCATCATGTGACTGCAACATATTTAATAGAACTACTCCTAATACTAAAACATTAGATACTTTCCAAGTTTTGCCATTACAAATAATTCTGTGATGAGTATCCTTGGATATAAATTTTATCCCTAGTTGAGTTATTTTTCTCTGAGGAAGTTTCTTAGAAGGAAAATTATGAGATCAAATAGTATCTTGATACATATTGCCAAATTCTTTTCCAGAAAGATTAAAACAATTTACAGTCTTCCTGGCAACAGATTAAAGTATCCATTTCATCCCATCTTCAACTATTAAATATTATTATTTTTAAAAATATTGCCAATTTTATTAGCAAAAAAATTTTTATTGTTTTAATTCACATCTTTTAAAATTTGTAAATTGGGATTTTTCCCTATATTTATTAGCTAGTTTTACATTTTCTGCTTTATAAATTGTCTATATATTGTCCTTTGCTCTTTCCCTAGTGTCTTAACAATTTTCCTGCCAATAATATATAATACATATATATTATCAATTAGGTATTAATCTATAAGCTACCATATTTGCTTTCTTTATGGTTTGAATGATCGTTTTTGATGAGAAAAAATAAATAAGACTACAACATATAACGTAGGGTCATGGATCCTATACTTCCCTAAATTGGTTTTACTGTGGTTTCAAAAACTTTTGATTATTCTCATCTGTTTATTACTTCAAATAACTCTTATAATCTCAGAGTTCTAATGGAAAACAAAATCCATTTTTAATATAATTATTAAATTTATGAATTTAATCATAATTAATTTAGTTTTCCAGTTTCCTAAAATGGTTGTTATTCCCTTGTAGTCAAGATTTCTGTCTCAGTTGTCTTTGGGTGTACATTTGTTAAAATAAACTTAATGGCTTCAAACAGGAATTTATTATTATCTTTTTGGAACCTTTCATGGGTTGCAGTCAGAGAGCAGCTGAAGCTCAAGTAGGCTGGACATCCAACATGGCTTCCTCACTCATGAATCAAGCTCATCAGTGCTCCTCCTCATGGCCTCCCCTTCCAGCAGAGTACCTTGATTTCCTACATGGAAGCTCAGGGCTCCAAGACTCGGAAGCAGTCTTCTTCAATCTAGCCTAGACCTGGCATAGTGTCACTGTTGCCATGTTCTATTGATCAAATCAGTTCCGTGGCAGCTCAGATTCAAAAGAGGGGACATCATTCACCTTGCTGTGGGGAAGTGGCTTGTGGAAAGTCCACCATCTTTGAAGACAAACTACCACCTCTTCTTTATTGATCTTTATTTGGTTTAGAATTTTCTTCACAAAAGTATTTAAAATTTGTGTTGCTACAGTAATTTGTGTTTTTTTTCTTTTATAGTTTACTAAGCAGTGCTGATATGAAGCAAAGATATTATTTTTGATATACTTATTTTGTATTCAATCACCTTACTAAATGGTCTGATTTCTACTAATTACTTCTCAATTTAATATCTTAGTTCTCCTAGGAAGATAATCATACTCTCTGAAAATAAAGATGACTTTATTTCCTCCTCTTTTTCTATAGTTAAATCTCTTACCTATTGTACCAGTCAAGACTTCCATAACAAAACTAAGAGGAAGCAGCCTTATTTTGTTTCTGTTGTTTAATTTTTTAAGTACAAGTAAAATGAAGTTATAAACTGGACATATTTTATTAACACGCATATCTCCCAGAGCTAAATTACACCACTTACTTTTACGTGTCAATGCAATACAAATGAATTGAAAGGTAGGTTTTTATTCCAGATAAATTGAATTCAGGGAAAAGGACAATAAAACGAGATGAGGAAGAAAATAACTAATACATTTTGGACACTGCAATATTTTCTTCCTGAAATCTATAAACTTCCAAAACTAAATCATAACCATAAAACATTCCATTGACTCTCACTAATAGCTAATATCTCTAAATAAATATACAATATCATAAATGTCAGCAATTTGTCCTTTCTTCCCAAGCTTGACTATTTACCCTAGATGTAAAGAATCATTTGAAGTACATAAAATAAGTAAGTATCAGAATAAAGCTTTTCAGCCATTTTATACTCACAAGTGGCTGGTAATCATACAGTGGAGCAAACTCTTCAGCATATGTTGTCAATGCATACCTAAGAGGGATAAGTCAATATCTGAGAAAAGAGCGACTCAAAAAAGAATGATATTCAAAATGTTTAGTGTTACATACTTTACATTAAATAAAAACATTTCAAGGAAGATTGGCCCTAATAAAAATGTTAAAACCTCCAACTGTCCCAGACCTTGTTTATAACATTACCTACCACCACAGGATGCCCTTCCTTCCACTACTTCCAATTCAGCACCACTTACTACTCTCCTGTACTAATGATAGGCTACCAATCCCAAGGCCTTGAGCTTCGGTGCATTCCAAACTTGTGGGATTCTCTTTATCACCCACTTTCTGCCCCTCAAACATTTTTGACCCTATGCCCCATGTTCTCTGCTAGATGACAACTGAAAAAGATAACAGAAGACAACCAGGTGGACTGAGATTATATAGCTTTCCCAACTTCCACCCCATTAAACATACAGCAATGCTGAATAAATAAATCCTCCCTCCCCCAAGTCTGTAAGCACAGCTAAGCTCCAAAGGGAAACTCTAAGGTGCCGGAAATGAAGAGGATACTCACTAGAATGGGAAGCCGTAAGATGATGTGCCAAGGCTAGAAGTTGGAGTTTGAACTGTATATGAAGGGCTCGAGACGTGGCCTTGGGTTCACAGAAGGCAAAGAGCTAAACTCCTACTTATAGCCAGGAGCCTGTGAAGTCCGTACCCTCATATAAAAGAAACCAAAGAAACTCCAGCCACCAGTCCAAAGAAACTTGCAAGAAATCTTCTCTGTTTGGGACTCAAGGAGGGAGAAAAATTGTTCTGAGAAATAATTATATAAATTTTAGAAAACCCTACTTCTGTTTCTGGCAATATTATGGGACTAGACAATCAAAGAAACTCCTCTGAGAATTGCACACTTAAAAATATTGGGCACAAGGAAATTTGAACATTTTAGTGCATGGCTATGCTGGTGGGAAAGAGAATTTAACAGGTAAAAGAATTCCAAAATAACAAGGAAGGCGAACTCAGAATGGTTATTGGGTATACGTGCTAATATCTTACCTGGTGGTAACCACCGGTTCCAGAAACCAGGTGTGGGTTCCAGAATAATAGTATTAGCACTACCTGGAAAGTTGTTAGGAATACAAACAACTGGGACCCAGCCCCAGTCTGCTGAATTAGAAACCTGGGGGTAAGGCCCAGCAGTCTGTGTTTTAACAAGCCCTCTACGTGATGTTGATGCACACTCAAGTGTGAGTACCGGCAACTAAAAGAACAAAAATTAGAATACACTTTTCAAACTAGCAAATAAATTCTTTTAAAAGACCAAGCTAACAAAAAAGCAGGAAAGGAGAAGAACAAAAGGAAGAAAGGAAAATCACTTCTGCTCATCAAATTAAAATCATGAAAATAAAAATAAAAATCTTTGCAATCACAATGAAAGTAAAGGGTTAAACTCATCAGTGAAAGTATTTCTCGAATTCAATTGAACGTCAATGTGTATTACATAGTACAACTCCATGCTTCTATACCTAGAATAAAATTATTTTCGAAGAAAATTTGAAAGCAAAAGCATATAAAAAGACACATCCACAAAATATTAACTGAAAGTAAGTTAGTGTTCTTATATTAATATAATATGTAATTGACATTGAGTCAAAATTTATTAGTTATAAAGATCATTACCTACTAATTAAAGGAACAAGCACCAGGAAGATCTTAAGTCAATAAACCTAACAACACAGCATATAGAAGTAAAAAAAAATGACAGAATCACAAATATAAAATGACAAATCCACAGTCAGGACAAGATTGTTATACATTCCTAGATCCCTAAACCCAAATATTTACATATATCCTCCAAAACCATATAGATCAACAGCAAAAGCAAATGAAATCACATAATTACCCATGCCAACAGTATAACAGAGGCTAGAGAAGACTACAAATTTCAGTTTACATGTAGGTGGGAGAACAATCCAGAATCAGTAGCACCAGCTCCGGAGCCCATTCTGGAGCAAAATCAGGTGGGGATTACATGGAAGAGGGGAGAGGGTTGCAAGTCCCTAATGGTGATGGAACACAGAAGGCATCACCCCCAGAAAGAAAGCATCCTTCCCTGATGGGGAAATACTGAGAATAAGTCAGAGACTAGAGGATGTGAACATTGGCTTTCCAAGAAAGTGGACTGCAAAGCATTCAAGACCATAGTGGCAGTCTTGGAAAGGTGCTGTCTCTGGGAAAGTTAAGGGTCCTAGAACTACCCCTCTTTAAAAAAAAAAAAAAAAAAAAAATGCCTTTAATGAAATAAAGTTCACTTCACTGTTCCAACAGTAGAGGGCACTCTTGAACTAAGAGATTGAGAAAACTGCTCAACGTCTCATTGCCTCTCCTTAGAATACCAGATTGCTGCTAGTCCAGGAAAATTGAACATACTTAAAATGAACGGAGAAGTGCAACATTACTGTAAGAAGAAAACAGTAAATGGGAATCAAAACTAAGCTGATGAAAACCCTCTCCAGAAACATTCCCAAATAGTCACAGAAGTCCTTCATCAGTATTTCTGTTCGATGAACTGGATTCTATTCTATGTACTGGAGATTCAAGAAAATGCAGTAAAACAAGAAAAAGAAGCATAAGTGTAATAACTGGAGTGGAAGAAACAAAATTTTCATCTTCCACAGATATAAGATTGTCTACATTAAAAAAATCCAAGAGAATCTACAAATCATAACAACAGGCAAGTTTCACGAAGGTTGTTGGATACAAGATCAATATACAAAAATAGCATACCCATATGCCAGCAACAAGAAATTAGAAAGCATAATTAAAGTGGAAATGTCCCATTTATAACTGCAATAAAATCTCTAATGTTCCTATAGGAATACATCTAACAGAAGGTTTAAAAGACATTTATGACAAAAATTAACAAAATTTGCTAAAGGACATAAAATAACTCCTTTATTTATAGACTCAATACATGTTACACATACACACGTATTTATAATTTCTAGAATGGTTCACAATCTGACATTTTATATATAACTCGATTAAATTATAATTTAAAATTTTTATTGATCAAAAGACACCATAAACAGTGTTACAAGAGAAGTCATAGACAAAAAGATGATATTTATTATAAAATTAAGTCAAATAATATTAGTATCCAGAATAAATAAAAAATTCTTAGAAATCAATAAAAGACAATATCCTATAGAAAAATGGCCTAAGGTTATAAACAGTCAGTTCAGAGTAGAAGAAAACAAAATGGCTAATACTTGAAAAAAATTCAGTCTTAAAAGTGTCTTAACTTCAGTAGTGAAATGCAAAGTAAAACAATAACATACCATTTTATTCATTTTATATCCATTTGGTAAAAATTTAAAATCTCTACAATGTTTATAAGGATATGAAAGTATGAGCATATTCATACACTACTAGTGGCAATATCTTACAAAATTGAAGGTGTATATATTTAATAGCCAGCAATTATATTTCTGAGTATTAAGAAATCCTTGCATAGCATATACTCAGGAAGACACATATAAGAATATTCAATGCAGCTTTATTTGTAACAGTGAAAAATTAGAAGCCAATGTCTATCAATATGGTATATATATTAGATGAGTCTGTAAGTCATGATAAATTGTCTCCCTAAAAAAATGAGAAGCAAATATGGCAAAAATATTAACTTACATTATAACTGGGTAATAAGGAGATAGGTGTTTGAAGAGTATTTCATATGGAAATATTCCATAATCTTAAAATGTTTAAGGGTTAATAGATGACAGTGAACTTGTTTCCATACCTTATTCTCATCCAAAGTTATAACCCAGATGGTATAATTATCAGTCAAATAGAGTGTTGCTTTGGGCAGGCCAATTTGAAAGGCATCTCTCAATGCACTTAAAGCAGGCAGAAACCCACTCCACCCAAGCTCAGGCCCTTCTCCCTCTCTTTATTATCACCTCCCAGCACAGAGTCTGATACAAGGTAGGCACTGAGAAATTGATCAAATGCATGAAGCAATAAAAGTAAAATTAGAATATAAAAAGACATAGATTTACTACAAGAAATCAAAGTAAATAAAGGTGGAAGGTTAAAATATTCAGTGATCTTTCTGAAAATGTAATGTGGCTCAACAATATGGATACTGAATGATGACTGTCAGTGACTCAGTTATAAACCATATGATATAACCCCCCCATCCCCACTTTTTAATCTGAAGAGAAGGGCAAAAATCTTTAAGTGATATATTTCATCCGATTTGAAACAAGATGGCCTTTTGAAAAGAAAACCATGGAAATCAACATAGATCTTCCTCTTAGACATCAGCTGAAGGCTATAGCCAAATAAAGAATATAATGAAAGAATAAGTCCATTAGAAGGGAAATGGCCTTCGGAGAAACTCAAGAAGGCGAGATGAGAAAACTAAGGGAGGCATGGGTTCTTGGCCTGAGGAAGAGGTGTCCTGGCTCATAAACAGACCTCTCCGGAGGTTCCAGGAGCAGAGCTGCAGTACACCAAAGTCAGTGCTCCAATCTGACTTACGACAGCCAACAATAATTTTAGCTCATTGTCTGGAATCATCTCAAGTAAGCCTGTCCCACACTCCACCACTCCATCACTACCCATAGCTGATAGGTCCAGATATCAGCCTCCAGCTCAGATTCCATCAGGGTTCTACCATGGGATTCCTTTCCATGGGTAAATGAGGAAGGGTCAGTCAGTTTCCTGTGAGAAGAACTATGGGATGTAAAGTCCCTCCTCTGGGAGGGAGAAAAGGAAGCCAGGAAGAGAATCCTGGTCCTGATTCCAGTGGTCTCTGAAGCTCAGTTCTTCCAAGGACTTTCCCAGAGTTCCGTGTGGTAATCCAAACTCTTTTAATAAACTCTCCTTTTGGCTCAAGGTAATTTTAATTGTGCATTTTTTACTTAAAACTGAAGAGTCCTATTTTAATCAGGTAATCAGAGTCTGAGGCCATTGATCATTGCAATCTTATAACTAACTCACCTTGTTCTGATTCCAAATACTCTGTACAACATTCTGATTATAGTTTGCCTTCCTTTTTCCTCTTTTTTTTTTCCCCCGTTAGGCTGACACGACTGGTGTGCTCGAACATTTTATTTCTCATTATAAATTAACTAATTAAAATACTGGCTTTTCTTGTGGGTTTAATGAGCATAAGTCAATCTCCATGAGTCAGATAAATTCTGAAGCACAGATAACATGGCCTTTCTGGAAATGTAAAACTGAAGACCAGATGCTGGTAAATTTACCAGTATAATGCCATGCTGTAAGAACACTTGGAAGGTGGACAGCTGGCTTTTGCCCAGCACCACCCACAGTTTGCCACACATGCCCTCTCCAACCTTTAGCGGTTTTAAGTTGGAGAACTACTAAAGGTGATCTACAAGATGAAAAAGGAAAAGAAGTCTGATATTGAAATTATTATTAAAGCCATGGAATTAGTTAAAATGACTACAACTGCCTACAACTACAACTGATATCGAAGTGATTATTAAAGCTACGGTATTAGTTAAAATGGCTACAACTGCACTAACCTCTGTGGTAACATGTGTGAATCTGTGACCAAAAACCCACGGAATCACGGTTTCTTAAACTTGGAAGAACTTTAAAGGTCAACTGCTTCTTTTCTGTTTTGTCCGAAGGAGAGGCAGATATTCCGGCAGCAACAACAAGAGAACGTGACATCTACTCAGCAAATCAGATGGTCCCACCTCAGAGTCTGAACCTGAGTAAGTGACTCAAAGACCCCAAAAAGCAGAGAATTAATTTGGAATAAATCCCCTTGCTGGCAGCAGGAGAGGCAGAGCCCACCATTTAGGATGGGTATAGCCCCTTGGGCTATGGATCCTACTTGACTCTGTGTGGTAAGGGAGAAGGGGAGCTTACAACCTTTCTGGGAAATTCTGTCTCATTCTTAACAGAAATCATCATTCTTTTTTAATCTCAAACTGAGCAGAGATTCCCCTTCCTTCTACCTCTGGAATGAAGCCATGCAGAGCAAATCTGGTCGTTCTTCCACATCTGCTGAATGCCAGGCCTTTTTTTAATGTACCACTAATTTACCCTCAAACTTCCCCAGCTGAGTAATTCTCAGCTCAATATGTTCAGTTAATTTTACTTCTTGAGAACATTTCTCTTGGAGACTTCTGTTCTGCTCTAGTCTCAGGACATGGTTCTCCAAAGCTGCTGCACAGCCAGCACACTGGGGAGCTTAGTCTTGGGGATAACTGCCATGGCTCTCCTGTGAAGGATTTTCTATTTGGTCGGGGGGGGGGTGTCTCTCATCTTTCTCTATCTTTGTTTACTCCCTCATTTAAAAAATAATTAACATACAGTGTTAGATTAGTTTCAGATGTGCAATATGATTCAACAATTCTATACATGACTCAGTGCTCATCATGAGAAGTGTACTCTTCATCCCCCTTCTCTATTTCACTCACCCCCCCTCCATTTACACCCGTAGCCACCACTAGTTTGTTCTCTGTATATAAAAGTCTGGTTTTTTTGTTTGTCTCTTGTTTTCTTTGTTGTTCATTTGTTTTGTTTTGTTTCTTAAACTCCACATATGAATGAAATCATACCCTATTTGTCCTTCTCTGACTGACTTATTTTACTTAGCATTATACCCTCTAGGTCCACCGTAGGTATCAACCTTGAGGAAGTTAGTGGGCAAGAAGTGGAGAGAACAGATGAAATAGAGGACAATTTGAGTCTGCTTTTACTCCTGATTCAAGCCAAGCCCTTGCTAAGTTCCCTAGCAGTTTGGAAGCAGTTCTCCCCTTCCATCAAGAACACACCTGGAAATCCAGAGATTTTAGTCTCTGCTTTTACCACCAAGCAGTCATGGGGCCTTCAGCAAGTCATTTAAACCCTTCACATCTTAATTACCCCATCGGTATCTCTTCCATGAATACTTACAGACTAGATGGATAGATTAATTAATGAGAAATTGGATTCTTTGATTATCTCTGTGCTTTGATTTCCTTGCCTGTACAATTAGGAAGATACCTACTCATAGGACCCTGTATAAATGTTAGGAGGGAACAGATAATAGATAATGCATGTGAAAGTACTTTGAAGGAAATGGAGCACTCTACACATTTCAGCATGAAATGCAATGTATTATAGTTATTAAGGACACAAGCTCTGCAGTCAGACCAGACATGAGTTTAAAACCCAGCTCTGGTGCTTACTACATAAAGAACTTTTGGGAAGTTACTTTACCTCTCTGAGCCCCTTTTTAATGGAGATAGCTGCAATGTCTATCTCAAAGAATGAGAATTAAATGAAATAAGGCACATAAAGCCCTTGGCTCAGTGCCAGACACATAATATGTGCTCATTAACACAAGAAGAAAAAACAATACTGCAATGATACTAATTAAAGAATGGAAGAACATGGTTCTCTTTGCATTTTAATTGAAATATTCAAGCTGCAAGATGATGAACAGACTGAAAGGGACACGACTGGAGGCAGAGGAACTAGTTAGGACACATATTAGCAATTGGATCTGGGTCAGTGACTTCACTCATGCTCAACTATCCACCTGCTATTTGGCATTTGCCCTTCCTCTTACGTTCACTGCCTCAATGAATGGCCCCATTAACCCCATATGCCTCAAAGCCTGGGAATCAACCTTGAGTCTTCTCTACCCTTATAACTAATCAGTTACCAAGCAGATGTCTATTCTTTTCTCTTAATATATCCAAAATATGAAACCTTCTTTTCCTCCACACCACCATCACTAAAGGTCAAGACCTTATCATGTCTTGCGTTGATTAGTTCAACAGCCTTATGACTGCAATTCCAGTCATCTACCAGTCTGCCTTCTGCTTTTTAAACACAAATGTTATTGTTTCTAACCCATACTTGAAAACCATTCACTCTTGCCTTCATGATAAAGTCCAAACTCCTTAAGATAGCTTTTAAGCCCTGCCTGCTTTGTCCCAAACATCGCTCTCCAACTTTAGCTGCTATCATTGAAAACCTGTACTCTGTGAACCAGGCATGCCCATCATGGGTGCCATTCAACATCTGTTCCAAACTTCCTTCTAGAACCTTGTCTTTCTCTGCCTCTTCACTGTCGCACTTCTTCCTCTCTAGAACATACTGATGTTGGGAGGCATAGCAAGCCTCTCGACACTATGAGGATGAAAGTTACTAGCAAAACGTGCAGAAAAGAGAGACAAAAAGACCCTGCATCCTTGATGACATCATGTGGGCGCCACACCAGTCTTAACTCCCTCATATTTCATGCCAGCTGACCAAATTCCTTAATTATTCAAGTTGCTATTAGTTAAGTTTTCTGCTTTTAGCCAAGTGTGTATTCCTTACTGATACAAGAGTATTGGGGCGCCTGGGTGGCACAGCGGTTGAGCATCTGCCTTTGGCTCAGGGCGTGATCCCGGCGTTATGGGATTGAGCCCCACATCAGGCTCCTCCGTTGGGAGCCTGCTTCTTCCTCTCCCACCCACCCTGCTTGTGTTCCCTCTCTCTCTGGCTGTCTCTGTCTCTGTCGAATAAATAAATAAAATCTTTAAAAAAAAAAAAAAAAGAGTATTAACTGGTCATTTTTCTGTCTCATGCATTAGACGATGACCTACTTCAGAAATGGGGTGTCTTTTATCTCTACATTCTGAATACTTATTGTTCCTAATTCACAGTAGGTACTCATTATGTTGAAAGAATGAATTCAGACATGGGGAAAAATAAAATTTCCTCAGGCCTAATAATTTTTGCATAAAAGGCTTATATGTAACGTAACTGCCAAATATAGAATCAAATTAAATACAGATAGCAACAAAGATCTCTGTAATGCTGGAAAGTTCTTGTTCCTGTGAAATCACATCTCTAGCTCAAAGATGCATAGTATAGTACTATCCACTGAGACCCACTGAAGACTTTAGGTAATTATAACATTATGAAAACCACATACCCTTCCAACATCATAGAGAGTAATACAGGCTAATCATTAATACAGGCTCATCATTAATGTACAAGGAATAAAAGGAAATGTCAGGATCGAATAGAAATTCTATAATATTGACATTTTGAAAATCTTCACCACTCACTTGTTTTATTGGCTCATCAGTCCAAAAGTTTGAACTGCTTCTATCCCCAGTGGATTAGCAATGACAAAAATTCACCCATAGGCCAATTAATGGTAGAAGCAGCCAAATAATCACGATAGTTAGAGACATGAAGGTTGCTTCCATTACCAATTGCTGTGGTGTAAAAGTTACTGCTTAAAATTACAACCATTTTCTTATCTCTGATTATTCTGTGGGATGACTGGGCTCAACTGGGTGGTTTTTTGCTCCATGCGATATCAATTAAAGCTACAGTCATCCAGGTACTTGACTAGACTGGAATATCCAAGATAGCTCATTCTCATGGCTGGCAGGTGGTTTTGTCTGTCGTCTGGGAGCTCAGTTGGAGCTGTCAAACACAGCACCTTGGCTCTCCTCCATGTGTCTTGAGCTTCTCACAGCATGTTGGCTAGAGTCCAAGAATCAGAAGGCAGAAACTACCAGTCTCATAAGGTCTGCACTCAGATGTCCCAGAGCATCACTTCTGCCATATTCCATTGATCTAAGTGAATCACAAGGCCAGCCTGGATTTACAAGACAGGCAAATAACCTCTGCCTCGTGATGGGAGCTATGGCATGCACGTGCAGAGAAGGAAGGAATTGTTGATGGCTACTTCTGGAAATTAGAGACCAAATAAGTAAATTGAATAAGGCTATCTTCATAATTTCATCTTGAGGGCCTCACTGAGCATACCTGAATATGCAAATAAACCTGAATGTGAGTTTGGTAGATGTAACCTGAATGGATATTCTAATGTAGTTAAATTCTATAAAGACGTACAGGGATGGTCTGAGTCAGCCATCAATCCACTGTGATGCCAAAACTTTAGATCTAAAAAGCACTACAGTGAGTGCTTTCGCATAAATTTTCTTATCAAATTATTTGAATTACCCTGCAAGGATAGCAATAAGATAGGTTATTGTTACCCACCATTAAAACACTACTGTGCCAAGGCACATAAGTCAAGCCAGGACCTGAGCCGTACCCCCAAATATTAATAAATAGAAAAGTGTCCCACCTACTTAGCCATTTGGTTTCAATGTACATCAGCTAAGGGAGGATACCCTAAATGCAGAAATTATGCAAAGAGCATTAGCATTTAGGTTGACTCTAAAATAATTTCAGCAAATTTGGCCAACTAGAAAAGCCACCATCACTCAGCACCAGCCAAGTCACCCACTCCAGGGAGCTGAGGTGGGTGATATGAGCTCAGGCAGGATTCCTGCCTCACAGGGGAAAAGTACCAAGCCAAGACCAAGATATGTCTTAGGAACCAGTAGCCACATTATTTGAAAAATGGAAAATCTGAATTCAGAAATTTCAAGAAAAGAACCAATACACTTCCCATAATGGCTTGGTGCCCAAGGCCTGGCCTGCCTAAATGTATCAATTAACATCTCCATGTTCACAGTTCCCTTAGTTAACCTATCATTCAGGGAGGCAGCAGAGAAGAGTGGCTAAGACCATGAGACAATCTTAGTCAAGATCCTGGCTCATCACTTACCTGCTCTGAGAGTTTAAACATGTTACTTGACTTCTCTGTGCTTTTGTTTTTCCCACCACAGAATGTAGATAACATAGATGGAACAAAGTCACAGAGTTTCGTAGGAAGTAAATGAGTTAGCATACTTAGAACGGTGCTGGGCACATAATATATACCATATAAGTATTTTTTATTAGTAGTATTAAAGGTATAAGTTATAGAAACCCAATTCAAACTCAATTAAGAAAAAAAAGGAAGGAAAATACCAGCACATATAAAAAGAATACGATCAGGGGCGCCTGGGCGGCTCAGTTGTTAAGCATCTGCCTTCAGCTCAGGGCGTGATCCCGGCGTTCCAGGATCGAGCCCCACATCAGGCTCCTCCACGGGGAGCCTGCTTTTTCCTCTCCCACTCCCCCAGCTTGTGTTCCCTCTCTCGCTGGCTGTCTCTCTCACTATCAAATAAATAAATAAAATCTTTAAAAAAAAAAAAAAAGAATACCATCAGATCTGTCTTTTTCCACACATCAGCTTAGCTTCACTTATAGATGCTCCCCAGCAGAAAGATGCCCTCTGTAACTCACAGACCTGGGAAATGTTAGGGAATCTTGTCCCAAACTTCAATTACTATCCTAGAATGCTTTCTAAGTGGCTTGGCCTGGCTCCTATGGCCCACATGTGGGCTTGTGGGAGGTGGGAGTGAGAATAGGAATCAGCCCATTACATACGGCCCAGCCACGCTACACTGAATGGGAATCAAAAGGTCCTATAATGAGTAAGACGGGAAATCAAGACTGGGATGCTGGTCTGTCTCACTCCTTTTCCATGGTCTTTTCACCATATCACTCTCCACTTCACATTTTCTTTGTTGTTATCCTCATCACCATCATCATAGGGCATTTTCTTTTCTTACTTTTTTCCCCTCCGGAAAAATGTTCAACATCTATCTGGGTGGTATCTTACCAAGAGACAAGCCACCACATAAATGTCTGAGTAGAAAAGAAAGCAAAGGACTTGCACTGTACTTTGAGAAANTACTTTGAAAAAAGAAAAAAAAAAAAAAAAAAAACCTCTTACTATTCATATTCAGTCCCTTTCCTCTGAAGAGTGCCAAAGGTTTTACAGATGCTTAATGCCCCAGTGAGAGAAATAAATTGAAAGAGTTTAAGCTGCAGCCTGAACTCGCTATGGCTACTGTGAAGTAATCACTCCACACACATATGGATAAGTGCTCTACGCCAACAATGAAAACTTAAACTGCCTGAACTACTTTTTGGCCTCATTTAACTTGTCCATTTATGTGACTACAGATGCCTTTCTCCTTAGAACCATAACATTTTAGAGCAGGAATGGACTTTACAGATCATTCGGTTCAATCCCCTCATTTTGCAGATGGAAACAACTGGAACCCAGAGCGGCTTATTAGCCAGCACAAGGTCACACAGCAGGTTCAGTGCAGGTTCAGAAGTAGAACCCATGTCACTTATTTTCTCATACCATGTCTTTCCTGAAAAACCTCACTAAGTCCAAATAGCTGCCCCGTGGTCCAAAAAACTATTAATTTCTTTCTTCTCCAGTCACGTGAATCACATAAGAGCTTAGATGACTTCTGGAAACAAGAAACATTTATGATAAAATTTTGACAATCTACACTAATCACTACCACCGGGAGACGATGAAATTTGGTAAAAATGACCAGACACAGTAGTTACAGCTGTCCTTGTAAGAGGTCTACTTTTCATACTTCTCCATCCTCCAGTTGGTAGTCAGTACTTCTTGGCTGCCCTCAAACTGACACAGGCTCCCATGGGCATGCTTCTTACCCAGCCCATATTCTATGCCGAGTTGGCTTTTCCCTGTAAAAAAAAAACCTAGCTTTTCCTGTGAGCCATTATCCCAGGACCATGCATGGTTACATATGCATATTTAAATAAGCACTTCTGAGAAATAAGGCCTTAAAATTATATTTATGCTAAATCTCATTTACAAAATTGGACCTGCTTGATAAAGCTTTTGTTGTTTGTTTCGTTTGTTTGTTCGGTTGTTTTGGTTTCTGGTTGGTTGACTGTTTAATGGTCACAGATGTGGTCCAAATATTATACGTGGAAAACCTTACTTCTTAGACTGCATCAGCTACAACTGTCTGTTCCTATGGGCAATCATAAAATGATTTTGTATAAGATAATCATGTATCCAGGGCCTTCTGATCATCAGTGAGTTCACTTTCCATAAAGAGCTTCCAAATTAAGTGAAAGTTGCTTCAGAATTCTCAAGAACAAGATAGGAGGGCAAAGCAAGCCTCTTAACTTACTAGATTCATTTTCTTATCCACATTTCCTATGTGCCTTAAAGGAAATGTGTCTCTTATTAAGTTTCTGTGCCTTTAATGATTCTATCCATGTAGTAAAAGGATCCATGTCAGAGACACCACACACATGCAACTGTCCCCATCTGAGACCAGAAGAACACTGTTGATGGCTGAGGTCTTTGGGCCTCCCTCTCCCTCCTTCCATCACTGGTCACTGTTAATTCCTTGGAAACTCACTGAAAGAAATATAACCTACTCTCAAGAGAAACAGTAACTCTAGTTCCAGAGAAGCTCAATCTAGCCTCAATGTATGTAAATCTCAATTTTCAAAATTAAGTCATTGATATCACTTTTAGTATCAACCTTACTGCTCCCTATATTACAATTTTTAAAAACTTATCTCAGTTGGGGTGCCTGGGTGGCTCAGTCTGTTAAGCGTCTGACTCTTGATTTTGGCTCAGGTCATGATTTCAGGGTTGTGCTGGGGGTGGAGCTTGTTTTGGATTCTCTCTCTCCCTCTGCCCCTCCCTGCCCCTTTGCACTCTTTCTCTTTTGCTCTCTAAAAGAAAAAAATTATCTCAGTCTGTGACATACATGGAAGGAATTATCCACAAAGTCCTTTTCTCTGGTTAAGGTCAGGAGTGATAAGTGGTGTCCAAATACTCTAGTTCTGATTTTCAGTATGTTCCAGAGATGTTTGTTGCCAGTTTAAGTAGGAAAGGTGTGTGTCTTCTTCACATTGGTCCAAAATAAAGTGGGTTGGCTATCAGTTAAGTTGTGAGAAAAGAAAGAGACTGTCAAATGCCATCACAATATAATGGATGTTATCTAAAAATTAAGATAAATGCATCTGACTAATGTCTCCTTAATAACAAAGCTATTCCTATATTCTGATTTTTTTTTTGTTAAGAGGTAACTAGAAGTTTAAATTTACATTATGATTACAGCCTTTCTTTTATAAGTTGAAGCACATTACTTTGGTCCATTGAGCAAACTCATTCTTATTCATTGCTTTTTAAAGTTGACATTTAACTTCCACAGCTGTACAGTTGGCAAGAAGCAAAATAATTTTTAATATTAAAGAGAGAAGATTCTAAAACATCACAGCATTCTATGGTAGGGAACACACTGTAATTAGTATACATTAACTGAAAGAAGATATTACATATGGTATTGGTGAAGGACAGTTGCTCATTTATTTATTTCTGTGCTAATAATCAAATAAGACAAACAAGTAATTCAGCAATTCAAACTAATAAGGACTGATTTTCTAAAAGATTATGTCTTCTAATGCATTCACCAGAATAGAACTCAGAACAACTTTTGGTTCTACAGGTCTTGAAGCCCTAAATCAAATAAGCTAGGAAACAGCAACATCTCTCTTCCATTAGAATCTTCTGTTCCAGGGCACTTGGCTGGCTCAGTCAATTAAGCATCTGCTTTCAGCTCAGGTCATGATCCTAGGGTCCTGGGATTGAGGCCCCCATCGGGCTCCCTGCTCGTCGGGGAGCCTGCTTTTCTCTCTTCCTCTCCCCCTCCACTTGTTCTCTCTCTCTCTTTTTCTCTCTTGCAAAAATAAATGAAAGTACTTTTAAAAAATTTTTCTGTTCCACATCAGAAATAATCCATTTGTTCAAAAAACAATAACTGTGCAGTGGCTATAGACACTGGGGATAGAGCTGTGACAGTTTTGCCCTTTAGAGCATGAGTTTAGCAAGAAAAACAGGAATGCAAGTAATCGCAACCAAGATGAATAGTATTAGGATGAAAGAAGCACACAGCGTCATGGACACCCACAGGGGACCTACCAAGTCATGGGGGCTGGGAGTGACAGTAGGAAGGGAAGGTCCTCTGAAGGAGGTGACATTTCAGATGAGACTTGACAACTTCACAATCAAGATTAAAGGTACACACTGCATTTTGCTTCTTCAAAAAGCTCCACTAAAACCCTATTAAAGAGGCTTTAAAAAAATTAATCTACAAGAATAAGGAGAATAGGAAAAGGAACAAGAGAAACAAATTTTGGAAGCTTGAGAGAAGATGAACAAATGGTCTCTGACTTAGCAGAAAGCTGAATAAATTCTAAATCAGCAAGGGAGGATTGGGTTAGAGCTGCTTGAGAAGCTGTTAGAGCTCCAGGCCCTTCTGCCATTCCCCATTGCTGGGTAACTGCCCGTCTTCTCTTCCAGCAGGAAGCTAGAAATGTATTCTCTAGAAAGGGTAAAAGAGAAAGTCATCGATCAACATGGTTCAGTGACCATACATAATGGAAGATTAATATTGATGTCCCAGCAAAATACGCTGATCACTCCAAGAACACAGGCACCAGCCCTTCACCTGTCAGATGGTCAAGTAAGGGCGCTTCCTCTGCGGAATCTGACCAGCCCAAGAGGAAAGACTACTGACACCAGGGCTTCTGCGGGGAAAAACAAAAACAAAAAACAGACCCACCTAGATCTCTCCAGTAAAGCTCCAAGTCAGTAAGCTTCACTCTCAGGCTCTTATCATGAGCAGAAAAGCAAGGACTGATTATCAGGTATCTCAAGAAAGCTTCTAGCATGTACGACAGATACCATACACTAAAATAACAAACAGAAACAAAAAAAAAGCATTTTAGAGGAAATAGAGACTATACATGGAGAAAAAATTTAAGGAAAACAATTATTAACATCCCTAGATAGATAAAATACTAAAGTCATGAAATTAAAAAAGGATCTTACAAAAACAGATTAAAAAAAAAAAGAACTCAACAGTAGGGTTGAAGAAAGAGAGTAGATAGTAAAGCAAAAATAAAACAGAAAGACAAGAAAATTAGAGGACCAGGCCAAGCAATTCAACATCCAAATAAAGGATTTCCAAAAAGAAAGAACACAGAAACTGGAAGGTATAAATCATCAATGAAGTAAATTAAGAACACTTCCCTGAATTGATAGATAGGAGTTTCTAGACAGCACTTATCATGTACACATCAATTACTGTTTTAATTATCTAATGTATATTAACTTGCTTAATCATCACGGCGACCCCCGAACACAGATGCCTTTATAATTATCATTTTACAAATGAAGAAACTGAGGTACAAAATGGTAGGCAACTTGCCCAAGATTCCACAGCTGGTAAGTGGCAGCGCCAGGATTTGAAGGCAGGTAACATAGCCCTGGAACCCGCTACAAAATACCACCACGCAGGAGGGAGCACCACTGTAAAATTTCAGAATATGCTGCAGACAGTTCTATATGATCTTTTCAAAACAGGGGTAGCTATTTTTTCCTTAGTGCATACAGAGCCTCATCCTCGACCAAGAACCCAGGGAGAACTCCATGCAGACTCCTGTTCCCACCGCCACACACAACTTTCTTCCCTCCAATACCTTGTCCTACAAATTTGAGTCACGTCAGAAGCTCTAAATTCCTATTCCTAATTCCCATCTCAACAAGAATACTGCTCTACACTTGGGCTCACCTCCCTGCACCAAAGCTGAAAGAAGTATCCTCAGAGAGTAAGTCAGAAGAGAATGAGACACTCCCCTCTCATTTCAAGGAGCACTGAGCCACACAGCTGCTACCCAATGACTGACAACAGTTGCCCACCACATTTTGCCCTGTTCTAGAATTATGCATGGCAGGATAGTAAGTCTGAAACCAGTCCTTGTGTGCCTGAAGATATCTTTATTTGACCCCCCGTTTCAATAGTTTCAGGTTCATGATTCTTTTCCTTCAACACTTCAGTGCTATACCCTTGCAATCCAGTGTTGCTGTTGGAAGGTGAACATCAACTTGATTTTTATTATTTTCCCTATTTTTGCAACTGTTTCCTTTATTCCCCCAAATAATACAGCTTTAAATTCCTGTTCCACTTGTTGTATCAGGTCTGCTTCCTCTATAGGTTGCCTATGTCCTGTCATTCTTCATGATACTTTTATTCTTTAGATGTGTCATGATATTTTTTAACTGGGACTTCATCAGTATCATTCCTGAGACCACCGGTTACCTCTGCTTTGATGACTACAAAGGTGGCGCATTGAAAAGACAGGGTCAGCGGTGTCTTTGCTGTGAGGGAGGGAGATAGAGTTAAGTGCCTCTACTGCAGGTCTCTGGGCTCAACTGCACTTGTTTTCCTTGGCATTTCTTTCTCCTTTAGATGCACTGCTTAGTTCCTCTGTATCCAAGACTGCTTTCTTGAACTAGAGTTGGGAGAAACAACTCTGGGCCCTACTGGCCATCTGTGCCTGGCATTACAGATTTCAACATTGAGATCAGAGTTTCAGGGAGGTAGACTGTTGGTATCAAATCATCTATTAGGTAGGGCCCTGGTGTCTCGTTTTCTGTGCTGGACTGAAAACAGCATGCAAAGTCAATGAAGAAAAATCTAACTTGGAGTATGTAACTCCATGTTTTCAAACACAATAGACAAGATTCATTCAACTCCTGTCTAAGCCTGGCCAACTGAGATCACAGCTCCCACCCTGGACTGGCCCAAGACTCCATCTAGAGACTTCAACTTTTGTCTTCTCTCTTCTTCCCCCTTCCTGTCTCCCAGCCCTCTCCTCCACTAACCCATCATTTTCTTTAGAGTTTCTCAAAGTTTTGATACAGTTTTCAAGTCTGCCTCTGGATTCATTCTGCCTTTCCATGTCTTTGCTGGAATTTCCAGATTTCAGGGCAGGGAAGGGAGCCAGTGGAATGTTTTCAGCTCATCACTTTCATGGAAGCCAGAAGTCCACCATTCTCAGGGATCATTCTGGGGAAACTCCCTGTGGATCTTTCAGCCCACTTGGATATGCTACAGCCGGCTGTGGGAGACATAGGCCAGGCCAGCCTCATAGGAGGGATCAGTGTTAGGATCTGCACTGTTAGAGCACCTGTAACAAGTGACTGTGAAATGGGGTGGGGCATTATCATTTAGGACACTTCCCACCCTAACCCCAGGCAGACTGCAAAGTAGCTTAGTTCTAATGCCAGACATTTCTCAAACGAAGCAAAACATCAAGACATGTATCCATATCTACATAATACACAACCCAATACTTAGAATTTTATCATGCTTGTAAGTACCCATATTTCCATATCACTTGTCTATATATCAGTACAGAAATTATGAAAGTTTGTCTTATTTAGAAAGATGAATGGAAGACAAATTTCTTTTCTATAGTAACAAGTCATGCTGCCCCCAAATAAATATATTTCTTTAATCAGTAAAAAATAGCAGTGTCCTGCTCTATAGTCAACTCTCATTATTCATAGTAATGTTCTATAAAGTCACCACAAACACTGAATTAGCAAATACTGAACCATTGCTCTTAGGGGAAACACGGGGGTAGGTTCCGGAGAGCCTCTGCTCACAACATTTTCATCAAACAACCAGTATGTAACCTGGTTTTATGTGTGTCTCTGTTTAAAGAGACTTTAATATATATTGTTATTCATTAACAATGAACATGGCCAACAGCATTATAACTCATGCCTGAAGTAAGCTTATCTAACACATCTATTTTCTCCATAAGTCTCATCACAGTCTTGTGCTTGTGACATTAGACAGCACTTTAACATTATACTTGCAAGCCATTTCAGACAGCAAAATCACCAACAAAAAGCACACAAAAAATGCAAAAATCATGGCATAAGTAGACCGTGAGAAGGACACTTGGCGCACAGTATGAGCGCTGAAATGAGAAGGCAGAGCTGTGCTTTGTCCCACCTCAGCCAGAAATGTGCACATCGGGTGGCTCAAGCTTTTCACCACCCTATGCATATCCATGAATGACTCACCCTGAGTACTGATTTTGGTGTTACAAATAAATGTTAGCAAGCAGGAGAGTTTGCAAATATGGAATCTTGAATAATGAGGATTGATGATATTATTAGTATTTGCATACTGATGGGGAAAAAACCCTTTTGTTAAAGGAAAGGAGTCTGTAAAATGCCATGTAAAGGGTATTTTGTTGGCCTTGGTGTGCTCCTCACCCTCTCACTTTCACAAACAAACCTCTTGATTAATTAAGAAATGTTTTGTGCAATCTGCAGCCATTTAGGATCTACTAACATTTTATGCCGATCTGGTGGGTGTCTAGTAAAGAGAGCTCCAAAGCCTGTAGCAGGTAATCCAGTGTCCCTGGAAACAAGAAAACAATTTTTAGAAAACATGTCACACTGACATTTATAAACTTTCAAAGCCATACAAAACTAATTTGGGGCTGAATTTTTTAATCCTTTTTCTAATTTTTCATTTATTATTTTAATTCCAGTGTGGTTAACATACAGTGTTACATCAGTTTCAGGCATACAATATGGTGATTCAACAGTTCCGTATAAAGAAGTACTATTTAGGTTGCAATTGGCTAATGATCTAGTTATTCAGGCGGCTAAGACAGAGAGTGATAGTAGTAAAAGTATGGCTTTAAGTAGGACTAATCAAATAAATAATGTTGCTTGGTATTGAGAAATGGCTTGTGGTTTTTATATTAATAATTGTTGTAATAAAATTGATAGTACCTATAAATTGAGGATATACCTCTTAAATGTGTGGAGAAACACAGGTCAACAGAAGCTTCTGTGTGAACTAGGTTACCAGCTGGAGGTAGGTACAGTTCAACTCGCTCAAGCAATAACAAGTCAAACACCTGCTTCAACTGCTGTTTATGGGAGCAAGAATAACCGTGACAGTGGGAGTAGTCAGAAACTGATTTACTTGAGAAAATGCCGTATCAGAAGCATCAGTTATTAATGGGATTGGTCAGTTTCTGAATCCTCCCTCCAATTGTAACTTGTATAACCATGAAGAAAATTATTACAAATGCATGGGGGGTTACAGATAGTTTCTTAAAGGTTATTCATGTTTGCAACTTTCATGCACTTTGCAAAATAAAATGTCCCAAAAAGTAAATGAAAAATTCAGCATTTTGTCATTGCTTTGATTGCATTTCCCGACAATTACAACCTAAGACAAGATCTCTGGAAAGACTTTTTCATGGAAAGACACTATGCCAAGCTGCAGGACTACAGATATGAGCAAGAAACAGTTCCTACTCTCAAAGAACTATTTCAGGGGAAACACACATATGTATAATTAACTACAATGTAAGTCCACCCATTGTGCAGAACATAAACAAAATGCTCAGAAGGCAAGAATATAAGAGCAATTAATCCTGATCAATGACAGCTTACCTAATTCTTACTGCTTGTCAAGCAATATTTCTAGGTATATTTCATACTTGTTTTCACCTAAACTTCAGGGCAACCTATGAAGTAGGTACTTTTATAATTCCCATTTTATAGGTTATATTATAGACACTGTTTCACAAGTAAATTGTGGAATTGGTGTTCAAAACTAAACAGTCAAAACACTGACCAGAAAAAAATGCATAAAGAGGAAGTAACATTTTAGCTGGACCCAGAATAGGTAATGCTGCTTGGCAAACAATTGAGGGAAAGGGAATTCCAGACAGAGGGAATGGCATGAACAGAAAGCACAGAAGCTTGAGATATGTTCATTATGATTGATGTGTTCCTGTAACGTGTAGCTGGGGCCGCTACACCTCCTCACTACTCATACAAATCCTTTCCTGCATGTGTATGTTCTGTAAGCAAAGTAAAGTAGTAAGACTACCTTTCAATAATCCCAGAGCTCATTGTTTCATCATTCAATAAAGGCTTTCTCTTTATTTTAGCCAATTCTCTGTTTAAATAAACTTGTGCCATTTGTTCATGTGTTTCTGATATCCAAATCTGGAAAAATGGAAGCCACATATAAGAAAAACAGATACATTGCCAAAAATGGTCAGTTACTAAAATATTTTTGTTGAAGTACATTCTGATATTAATTATTGATACTGTTGACATTAAAAAATAGTACTATCTCATAGCAGTTCAACTATTTCATCCTAAATATATGAAAATGGCAATTCCTTATGACATGTTATTAGAAAATAAATAATCAAATTGGTTGTTTCTATGAAATGCATTCAACTAAATACTAACTTTACGTGTTTTTTACTTTCTTCTCAAAGTTAGTATATTTTAATTTCCCTAAGTAAGAAAATGTTTGTAGCAATCACTTTGTAAATCACATCGGACTCGGATACCAGCAGCACCACCACCACCATCCATTCTCCATTAGAGGATTACTCAATAAATTATCAAGCAATTATTACAAGACATGAAAATTGTAAGATGTACTCAAATCAACTGAAGAAGCATCATGAGTAGTATTTAGGGAATCTAACAAACAAAAATGGATGCTGAGGATTCAATATTTCTTTCCATTCCAAACTCTAGAAGATTGTGAATGTGGAGGTTCACAGCAGAGAAGCAGAACTCACCACTACCAAGAGAACCCACGACTTTCTCCAAACCTGAAGACATCCAATGAACCCCTAGGTCACATTAATTGCACCAGATTTTTTTTAAAAAAAAAGAAAGAGATAGATAGATGAAAGAAAGAAAGAAAGAAAGAAAGAAAGAAAGAAAGAAAGAAAGAAAGAAAGANCCCACGACTTTCTCCAAACCTGAAGACATCCAATGAACCCCTAGGTCACATTAATTGCACCAGATTTTTTTTTAAAAAAAAGAAAGAGATAGATAGATGAAAGAAAGAAAGAAAGAAAGAAAGAAAGAAAGAAAGAAAGCAAGCTCTGTTTAGATATTTGGAGACTTCAACTGCAAGAGTATCATAGCTATAGTCAAACACCTTTGGTCCCCTTGGGGTTGGTATAATAAAGCTCTGCTATGACTAGGAAACTATCCTACTCAAAGCAGTTTTAACTATAGTCTCTGGCCCTGGTTCCCTGGTCTACCCCATGGCTCTACAGACCTTTGGCTTCTCTGACCACTACTCTTGAAGACTTCAACCTCCTGAATCACCAGCCACACAGCCCAATTTCCCAGCTTTGACTCCTATACCCTTTTGCTCAACTACTCTTCCTCATAGATTCCCAGGTTCACAAGTCAATGGTAAGAGATACTGTACTGAGCTTCATATTATACACTTTAACAAAAATAAGACCTTTTTTTGGGAAAAAAATTACTAGGCACCATTTTGTTTTCATGTGCAAGGCTGACCCAAAGGCACCTGTCAGTGCCTTCCACAGGCTAATCCCAACAGAAAGCCAGAGGGCAAGGAAGATCACTGAAGCTGTCCATAAAGGTCAGCCTCTGTGGCAGAGTAGGGTTGAGAAGGGGGGAAAGTAGATCTGAAGGGAGAAAGGAAAAACACTTGGCATAGTTTATCTTCATTTTAAGGAAGGAAAAACTGAGGCTGAAACAGAATAAGCAGGGCCCAGGTAAACCAGCAAGAAAGTAGAAGTTCTACAATTCAAAACATGCGGCCTGACTTGTTCATTCATCAGTCCATATCTGTGAAGTGCCAGGCTAGTGTAGTAAACAAACTCCAGAAGCTCGACTGACTATAGCTTAGTGAGTTGCAGTAAATCATGGGGATAATGGTAATGACAAGAGCACATAGCTAGACACTATTCTAAATGTCTTCACATTAAATATTCACGAAAACTCTACTATTCCCACTTCACACCTGAGGAAATAAAGACATGGAAAGTTTCAGACTCTTGATCAAAGTTACAACCTAGTAAGGGGTGGAACCAAGAATGAAAGAGAAGTGATCTGTCTCCAGCACCCACTCTTAACCTCTATTTCCCATATCAAGGGCAAATGTTGTCCTTCAATTTTAGACCTCCCGTCTTCATCAGTATTAGAACTCCAAAATTTTAGCTGGGGACCTGATGTTTCAGACTACATTTTCTAGTCCCTTTATTTAAAAAAAAAAAAAAAGTTTAAAGTTTTTATTTAAATTACAGTTAGTTAACATATGTTGTAATATTAGTTTCAGGTGCACAATATAGTGATTCGACACTTCCATACAACACCCGGTGCTCATCACAGCAAGTGCACTCTAGTCTCCTTTATACTGAAATATGACCAGTGACTTGTCCTGAACAATGAAGCATAAATGGAAGTAATTTATTCAATCTCCAGGAAAGGTCCCGCTTCTTTTTTCCTTTTCCTCCTGCATGAAATGTGGACATAATGACAGGTTTCTGGCAGCCATCTTGGGCTCTGCACAGGGATGGAGGGTAGAAAGCTAGGAGTAGGTTTCTGACGAACTTCCATACCAGTCCTGACCTGCTATCATCCAGACTTTTTACACGAAAGAATAAAACCTTATGTGAACAGCCACTGTTGATTTGTGGTTTCTGTTGCATGTGGGCAAACCAAATCCTACACCATTTTAATGTGAAAAATCACTTTGGTCTAGAAATGTTCATAACCTGACATAAGGGTGGGTAATTTATAAAAGCACTACCATATGTTTAAAAGTCTTTTGGACTTTATAGCTATATATGTACATATATATATATGTATATATATATACATATATGTGTATATATATATCACAAACTGGAGATTGGCAATTTGGTATGTGAGATTGCTAAATTAACACAGCACAAACTTGTAGGATAATCACTAAAATTTCCATTAAATTTGCATAATAAGATCTCGCTTGAGTCAAATGGTAATATAAAATATATCTAATGTATGTTTAGGAAGTTCACTTCATAACATCATTCTTATTCCCCATTTTTCTGAGTATCAATTTTTCTCAAAGTCCCAACTTCTAATCTTGCAAGATGAACTCTTCCTATATGTGTGGCATTTAAGAAATCCCAGTAGTAAAATAGTAACTGTTAACTGGGTAACTGGTACAGGGAAAGAGAAAGTCATTTATAATTTCCCCTCAAGTTCCACATTTGAGGGTAACCAGACTCCTTCTGCTGAGGATAACTTAACACCCAGAAGAATCTCTCTTGGAAAGATTCATTTTAGTTGATCACTAACTGACATTTCTTTCTTATGTTGCTTATAGGGTCCCCAGAAAGCAGACTCCTCTGACCCATACTTTAGGAAGTGCAGGTACTTTCCAAGTCAAGTTCCCTGTGTGATGCCACAGGCTGCTTCAGGAATGAGTCTGACCTCACTCAACCAAGTTCCCCAACTTCAGGGTAACAGTTACTCAAATTCCCTGCTGCCAGATATCCTTGAGGCCCCACACTACAGCAGGACGTAGCTTATCCCATGGGAAAGGAGGGGTGGAACTCAGAATGTAAATTCTCTCTAAAGGACTCTTCCAAATTCCAAACACTCTCAGCCAGGTCTCTTCAATTTCAACCTTTTCTTTCTCTTTTTTTAATCTTCAAGGTGGATGAGAGACCAAGAGGCTTGGAATCAGTTACTGCCCAAATGCTTCGCATGTTCTATGTGACAGATGTGGGACCTCACTTCGGAATAAAGAACTTGGCATCTATCATCTCATATCTTCAGTCATAACTGAAGAGTTTTATTCTACCCTCTTAAGTAGCACTTCCCCTACCAACTGTAGCTTTTCTGTATCATTGCCAAAAGGTCGTCATCATCAACAAGCAGTATAGAGACTTCGTAAAAAGTCTTTATCTTTAAAAAAGGATGACTCTTATTTCGCAGCAGTTTTGCTCTTAGAAATTCTGGCTGTTTTCATGTCTAGGAGAACTCAGTAGTAGTTCCACACAGAGATTATTTAAAGGATCTCAGAGAGTCAGTGAGGCTTGCTCCTCGTCATTATTTTGAACACCTGGGATGCATGGGGTATGATCAGAAAAATAATTTCATTCTTTTTTTCTACTACCTGTTCTATCATTTCTTATAATCACCTCAAATAACAAAACTGTTTCTTGTAACAAAAACAGTCTCAGTTAAGTAACGAATATTAGTGGAATAATCACAAGAGAGACTTTTAGTCGTCTTGTTATCTGAGGGAAGGAAAGAACTAGTGAACTAGAAAATCAGCCAACCCTCCCCACCCAGACACACTTCCATCTACAGACTTCCCTGGCCTGAAGCAGACTAGCTGGAGAAGAGAAAATCTTTCACCTTAAATGAAATTCATCATTTTGATGAGATACTTTAACTATTGAAATGAGACCAATCCACTTGTTATGGTCAGAGAGTGACCATAAAAATTATAAAATCTGCATAACATTTTATCCAGGGGTACAGAAAAGTACTGACTCCACAAAGTAGGGTGAACAGACAGCGGAAACAAAGAATACAGGTGTGTGTACAACTGCATCTTCTAAGTGTCATTTGTTCAACATAACAGTGAACATGCTTCAGCAAACTGATATACTGAAAAATTAAAATCTGGTTTCTCTAAGAGTTAAATGAGGCATGATTATTGCTATAGAAAAAGAATTATGAAGGAGAGTGACGGGATCAAAAAGGCAGATGCCTACATTCATTCCTATCCCAGATCCCTAGAAATGACAGAGCAGATACACACTTGAATCAATAAACCCAGAGCTGCATCAGTAGACATGGAAAGTACTCAGTTGGCCTAACTTTATACAGAATTCCTGAAACAGAAGAGGCAGGTGCACTTGTGCTGATGTTGGAAAAGGAGATCCACGAGAGAATGCTGGAACTGCTGGCATCAACTCCCAGCTCAGGCATTATGGAAACCTGAAGCAAGAGGAGACCCTGACTCCACCAGCCACTCACCCCAAACATCTTTCTTTTTCCTGGTTTAAGTGGTTCTCCTCCAGTGGCATTTAAAATTATTCCATTTACAAAAATTTGATCCATATGCCTATTTCAGGTACTTAGATCTGAATGCAAAAAGCATCTCTAAGTATAGTCTTATGAACAAAACACCATTCTACTATGTCAATCAAAGAAAAAAAATACCTGAACCAATTAAGTAAATGATAATTGAATTTCTCAGATCTGGTATAATTATATCCCTTTATATCCCTTTTAGGGTCACTAATTTCTAAATGTCATATTTTCATCCACTAAAATAGTTCATATTTGAGACTTACTTGGCTATTCTTTATTGATTCATAAAAAGAATGTTAGCACACTTTTGTACAACTCATTTATTTACCATTTTAAAGTCCAAAGTGACTGTAATGCTATTAATACAAATATTAGCCTAATTTGCTCATCCACATTGTCCTGTTAGTTCCAGAAATGCCTTGGCACTGATCCATTAGCCGTATAAGAAAAATCTGTGTAGTAAAATCACTCATGGTTTTCCTTGTTCTTTTATGTCTGACAAGTTCTCACCTTCTATGACACAGCATCAAATGTACCCCACAATTAATTCTTCTCAGTTTTGAGGAAGTTTCCTCCCACAAAAGCAGTCTTACATACTGATTGTGACAGAGGTAGTGTTGTGAGGATCCTTAAGTGAGGGACTTTACAAATGAAGGAAACCATAAGAGAAGAGCTCCTGAGCATTTTAGTTTGCATGGGACTCACTCTGGTATAGTTAAGCAGCACCTGAATAGAGTTTCAATAAAATACCAAGACAAAATGCTATAGTTTAAAATGCTATTTCCCATAATTGCTTAGACTTGTAAAACAATCAGAGAAAGTCAGTGGCTTGAAAGAGTGCTTGTCTGGGAAACTGCATCCCCATGGCCCCACGTGCTCTCCCGAAGCCAGAAGGACCACTGGGGTAGGAATTGGATTATGCCACCACTGAAACCTAACTGGTATGTTTCCATATTTCACCAATGAATGAAAGCCAACACTAGAAAGCCATCCCTGATCCTCTCCTCAATGCATTTCAGTTCACGGGTGCCCCTCTCCACATCTTGATCTTCTTCCTATCATAGCACCATCCATTGTACACTTTGCCACTGTGGTTGTACACCTGCACTTCCCCCACAAGCCTGTGAGTTCCTGATGGACAGTGACCTTGTTTTGAATTGTTTCTTACTCTGCACTTAGCAAAATAATAGGGCCTCAATATATATTTGTGGAATACAGTCTTTTTTCCTTCCTTCTTCCCTTTTTTCTTCCCTTCCTTCCTTCTTGCCTCTTCTTCTTTCTTTGTTTCTTTCCTTCTTTCTTTCCTTCATTTCTTCCTTCCACAAGTATTTATTGAGGACCCACTCTGGGCCAGGTACCATCCTAGGAACTGGAGATACAGCAGAGAACTAAACAAACCAAAGTCTCTTCTCCCATGGAGCTAGTATTCTAGTCAAGGGACATGTGCAATTAACAACTAAAGAAGTTTTAAGTATATACAGTGATTTAAATGCCAGGAAGAAAAACTAAAGTAAGGAAAGGGGATAGGGAGGAATGATGTGAATGGGCTGCTCTTTTATATACAAACGGACAACTAGCTCACTGAACAAGTGGGACTTGTAAGTAGACACAAGCAGAAAAAAATCTGTTCTTCCTCCATCACTGCCCATCTATAGGTATTTGGAGAGGCGAATTCTTTCTTATGCTCCTTGATAAAATATAGGACAACTGCCAGGACTTCTGTGGCCACTCTCAGATAATACAAACATCTTCTGGCTACTTCTGTCCCAAGAGGAGTCTCATTGAGGTAAGTAAAATCCCCAGTACCAGGTACTAACCAAAACTTCATTTGAAATGAAATACTCATTCCTGTAGTTTAGGTCAACTTTGGCCTGGCATACCTCAGTGGGAAAAGGGGGCACAGCTGGCTTCTTCTCAATTGTCCCCCTTAAATTTCTTCCCTACTCCTCAACTCCCTCTGGCTTCTTGAGAGTTTAAGATGTGGGTGTGGGGATATGAGGAAAGAGAGAGGTAAATGCAAGAAAGGTGGAAGTATAATCTTGTTTTGGTTTCCTCTGGGCGTGTCTGATGTCTGATGCTTTCTGGCACTGATGGATGTTCAAAGTTGACTTTCTTAGAGTGTTCTGTAGATGTAGAGATCCCTTCTGGAAACATTCATTGGTTGTATTCCATGACACAGGATGCCACTGTCTGGACTTAACTGTCCTGCCTCAGCCCCTGGGAATCCAGTTACTGTCCCTCCCATCCCTACATAAGAGGCTCTTGGGCAGGTTCTGAAATGGTTCTCTGTCATCTTTCTCTTCTACATCTGCTCCCCAGAAGACAAGTCTCGGCCTGAGTACTCAATTATCCTTGTCTCACCAATGATGTACATGTAGTCCCCCTCTTTCTACTCTGCTGCTTTGGAAAGATCACCAGCGCCTCATATTTCTAACTTCACCAGGCAGATGAGACTCGCATTACACCTTTTCCAAAACCCTGTTTCTACTCTCAAACTTTTCTTTTGGCTTCTTGGATTTCAATCCTCTTATATCCTTCATGTTAATACTGGCCTAAGGGCACCACCTTCAAGGGTCTCACCTAAGTGGCCTAATATTTCACTTCGGCACATGGGGCTATGGAGTTGTCTGGGGTCTTTTGGAGTCCAAATGAAGACAAAGAAAGGCCTATTTAAAATCCTGTTACAGGGGCACCTGGGTAGTGCAGTCGTTAAGCGTCTGCCTTCGGCTCAGGGCGTGATCCCGGTGTTCTGGGATTGAGCCCCACATCAGGCTCCTCCGCTGGGAGCCTGCTTCTTCCTCTCCCACTCCCCCTGCTTGTGTTCCCTCTCTCGCTGGCTGTCTCTCTGTCAAATAAATAAATAAAATCTTTAAAAATAAATAAAATAAAATAAAATAAATAAAATAAAATCCTGTTACAAATAAACAGTGCTCACATTAGCCCCAGTAGCAGCATTTAAGGGCAAGGAGAACTTCATACAGCGGAATAGAAATGCTGGTGGACAAAAAAAGCAACCGCTCAGCAGCAATATTGGAAAAATCCAAAAATGGTAGAAGACATGTAGGAGAGGAAACAGATGGGAATGAGGCTAGCTAGCATGTGTGTGGACATAATTCAGGAAACAGGACAGAGGTTATAGATAAGATATAAGAAACCAATGCCCTAACACATGCCCAAGCCAGAGCAAAAAAATAATCAGGTTCATTTTCTGCAAGGAGGATGCGGTGTTTGGGGGGTAAAAAGACCACTGGGGTGGGAGTGGAACAACTTGGCCCTCGAAGAGACAGTTTGAGAAGCATTTAAGATCTTAGACTCTGGAACAAGAGGGTAAAAATAGATTTTAATTTTTTTTTTTTAAAGATTTTTATTTACTTATTTGACAGACAGCCAGCGAGAGAGGGAACACAAGCAGGGGGAGTGGGAGGAGGAAGAAGCAGGCTCATAGCAGAGGAGCCTGATGTGGGGCTCGATCCTGCAACGCCAGGATCACGCCCTGAGCCGAAGGCAGACGCTTAACTGCTGTGCCACCCAGGCGCCCCAGATTTTAATTTTTAATACACTTTCTTACTGTTTGATTTTGAACAAATGATAGAGCTTCACCTGGCCTCGGTTTCCTCATTTACACAATGTGGTCACTTAGAGTGCTAGCCCGAAGAGTTGTCCAGAGGATGAAATGAGGCACTGTTCATATAACCATCTTATTGAATCGATCCTATCCCATCAGTAGGATGCAATCATGAAGCAACTTCATTTTAATCAAGCTGCCTCTTCCATCCCACATGGATGGCTAGTTCTTTCACTTCACTTAATGGAAATTTTAAGCAAGTCCCATAACTTTTCTAGGCCCCTCAATCTTGAGAAGGATCTCATTTTAGTTATGAAATTTTCCAGTCCAGTGAAATCATCAAAATTGCTAACTGTATTGGATTTAAGTTTCTCACTTTCCCACCTAGGTGCTGCTTTAGGCATGGAATCCTGCAGTAGGTGGGCCTTGTGACTTCACAAGTGTCAGACACCTAGACCCTACGTCCTCTAAGTTCCAGGATGCACATATTAATCTCTCTGATTCTCTTGAAACACTGCTCAACTGAGGAAGAAGGGACATGCAAGACAATGAAATAAATTCTTTGTGAACTCTAGTCTTCAAGGACATAATCACTCGTACTGGCCTAATCTAGTTTAGAATATCTTAGCAGGTTCTGCCTAGATGGTCTAGCATCTTGCTTTAAGATGTGTGTTTTTCACCAACTATTGAGAGTATTCTAGGGTTTATGTCTCTATCAAAACTCTGGGGCAAGAAGAAGAACTCATCCATCCTTCTGCAACATTCAGCATCTCACCTGATATATGAAAATATGAAGGCTCTGTGTCTGTATCCCCCTCCTTTTTACACCTGGGACCTTGGGTGAATCATTTAAAATCAATGGGTCTGGGTTTAGAACTGGAATAATAATACCTTTCTTGTCAACTTCATAACTTTGTTGAGAAGAGCAAGAAAGAAGATGGATGAACGAGTGCTTTATACACAAAAAGTCTAGAAAAATGTAACTTGCTATTAGGATATGAGAATAGCAATTTTGTCCAAAATAGTTGACCCCTTGATCTATTTTCATTCCTATCTAATATATCTGTAAACTGGAACAGTAAGGATAAGGTTTCAATGACCATGAACAAAAGTCATAGAGAAGGTAAATATTATCTATTTCAACACCATCTATTAGACCTGAAGCTTGTTTGCTGTAATGTGTATAATGTATGGAATGAAAGTTTGAGGTTCTTACATCTCATAGTTCACTTCATCTAACTTCCTCCCATAACCCAGAGACCAAGAACATTTTCATTTGGAAATAAAAAATAAATATTTTTAAAGAGTCAAAGATGCTAAGTGCATGCCAGGTAATGCGTGCTTTGCCCAACTTGCTCTTGTCCTGACCACACAACCCCATGGCTCAAGAAAGCAAGGCTAAGCTGGGTTTGGTGGAGCAGGGCTGAATGGCCACTGACAGAGCTGAGCATCAGACTTGGGAACCCTTCCATGTGCTGGCTAGTGACCAAAAAGGCAGCCTGGTGCAAAGGCAAAAGGCCAATGTGGAAACTGAGGAAACCATTAGAATGCCCTTGAGATTTGAGCTGTAGGGCTAAAAGACACTGAGCAGCACAAAATCAGGATGCCAGTGAGACACTGGTGTGTGTGTGTGTGTGTGTGTGTGTGTGTGTGTGTGTGTGTATGGGGGGGGGGAGGTTGTCTTGCTTTAGAACTGTCTTGGTTCCTGTAAGTGTCCTTGATTCCACTTCCAGGAAGCTGCATCTCTATAATGTCCATTTTCCCGGCTATCCTTATCATTCTCTATCCATTGTAACTATAAAAGGCAGGAAGAAACAAGCATGAGCCCTGCTAAGCTAATTCATTCTCATTACCCTGGAGAACTGAGAATCTTCTGGACCCATGTTCAACATAGAACTGTGGATCTTCCTAGGCTTGCCCTATTTCAATACAGCCCGGCCTTTTGGAGCAGAGTGTAATACAAACCAGTGTTCCCAACACATTCACGTCTGCCCTAGGCAAATTACCAGCTCTTCAGCCCCAAGGCCATCCTATAGGGCTGAACTAAGTCTTCAACTAGCCCAAAGTTCTTGACATTGTAGGACACAATTTGGGGGTCTCTGGAGAGGTGAGCTCCTGCCTTACACAAATTGGACAGACACCTAAATAGCCAAGGAGTAACACACTTGTGGTAATTCAAACAGGAAGTACCCATGCAATGAATATTCCTCTTGGAACTGGGTCATACAAACTTTAGGAGAATCATATCAGCGTGTTTTAATAACTCACAACTCTACCACCTTATGACAAATACAAAGGACTTGAAATCAAAGAACTGGATTCAAAGTCTCAATCTTCCACTCCCTAACTGGGAACTTTGAGTAAGCCACTTAACTTCTAGGAGTTTCTCCCCCTCTGTAAAATGGAGATAATACCACCTACTTTACAGGGTTATTGTGAAGGTTAAAGCAGACATGGAACAAAATGCTGTGGCTGCAGCAACAGCATCATAACAGCATGAATAATTTCTTGAGCACTTGCTATGTGCCAGGCACTGAGTTAACCACTTGATTTGCTTCATCTCATTTAATTTCTCCAATAACCTTATGACATGTGCACATTTTACAGGTAAGGTCACTGAAGCACCCAGCGACTAAGTTACCTGTCTAAGTACCCAACACAGCATGGAGGGGTGGCACCAACAAAGAACTCCTCCTTTTATTTTTCCATGTTTCACTAGGAGGAAGTGTCCAGATCTAAAGAAATCAGCAGCAGCTACTTACTGGGGGTTCATCAGTTCCAAGTCGCCAATATGTTGAATTACACAGCTTTTTTATGGCCTCAGGACCCTCTATATCATAGTCTTTCGGATAGGCTTCTCTGTCATGGTGCCTTAAAAAATAAATTAGAATCTGTTAAGGGATGAAGCTTTTTTAAATCACATATTGCATTTAAAATTTTTTTTTAAATTATCCAATGAAAATTTACTGTATTTGTGACATTGTTTTAATTATAAATTCACTGGATGTGGGATATATAAAGTATTTACCATCTCTTTTCAAGTAACACTGAGGCTACTTCCTAAAAACAACTTAGCACATGTGATAAAACTAATAATATCATGAGAACAATACTTATCCAACACAGCAATTACTCAGTAACTTCAGTGAAGTGAACCTTATTTCATAATGAAGATTTGTTACCAAAAGTAAATTCTAAAATAAGACATGGTAGTAAATTAGAAAGGCAACTTGCCACTTTAGCAATTTTTTCTACGATGAATTTTAATTAAAAGTTTTTTTTCAAAATGAGAAAGAGCGAAGTATCTGCTCATATGGATTTATAACATGTGCTTCCTGCTTCTAAAGAGGGTTTAAAGAAAGCTGACAATTAAACATAAGCTGGAAAGAACATGTAGATGGAAGAGGGAAAAATATTCCAAACATCTTGGCTAAAAGGGTGGATAGAAATAATAATAAAGGAGAGATTTGGGAAGAGGGGAGGAAAAAGAAGCAGAGCGGCTTGCAGCAGAAGGAGCTGTTTCTACATAGCTTTCTTGGGTAAGAGAAAGGAAGCTGAACCCCAACATCCCTCAAAAGGGGCCTTACTATTGAGGGATACAGGGCTAGGATTGTGTAAGGGATATTGAGGTATGCCAAAATTCATCCACCCATCCACCCATCCAATTGTCCATTCATTCAGTCAATATTTTAAGTACCTACTACATGCCAGGAAGGGGATGTAATGGGGACAAAGCCAGATGCAGTCCCTGCCTTCATTGCTCACACCCTGATGAAAGACACAAACAAACAAGAACATTCTACAGTGTGGGCGCAGGGTCATGGAAGCAGAACAGCATTCACTCATCTGGATGGGACACTCTAAGTCAGGAGGCCCTTTAGGGCCTGACCCCCCACCTCGCCCCACTGAATTGGGGCTGGGACCCTGCATTGCATTCAAACTACTCCCTTACCTCTCTGCCTCTGAGATGAGAGCAGAACACTGCATAGAACACAGCAGCAAGGGAGCCCAGGGTGGAGCAGTAGAGCTCAGGCATGTGAACCCTCTGCCTTCCTCACATCTGAGCATTAAATTGCAAAACCCTAAAAGCATTTTGGTACCATATCAGCATTTTCTGAGAGTCTCACAGGAAGCTCTCACTTCGGTCTTTAGGGGGAATATTGAACAACATAAAGAACCAAGAGTGGTAGAGTAAATGGGGCCATGGGTTTGAGTCATTGCTCATATCCTAGCTGTGTGACTCTGCGCAAGTCACTTAACCTTTCTGTGTTTCCATTTCCACCTCTGTAAAATGAGGACAGAAATAATACCAGTAAGATTTTTGCAAAATGACAAAAATAAAAGAAGGTCCTTCAAATACTGAAGTATCATAAATACCTATGTATAATGAATATATTAATCCAGCTTTTAAAAATTCTGGTGTACAAGAATTGCAACTTTATTTTTTCCATAATTGTACTTAATTCCTTTTCCAAGTGCTCATATTGCCACGATGGAAAAACCTTAATCTTCGTCAGTTCTGGATCTCTTCCCATTCTCAAGGGCCTGTGTGGTGCCACAATGCCAAGAAACCATCTTTGCTGTCATCATCTTTCCTGTTGACATCGGTGGAAACCTCCTAATTCTCCTGTGGTCTTCCATTATGGATCCATGCACATCTGCTATGCCCTTCTGGTCCTGCCACATAGACTCTTGCCTCGACTGGCACTCTACCACAAGCAGGCCATTATCTAGGCCACCAAGAACCTTCATGTGCCCCTGTCCATCCAGGGTTCCTGGAAAACAGATTCCATTCCTGAGCTATCTCCCTGGCCCCTGAGCTGTTTGCCTGCCCCCCACCCTGCAGTGGGCTTGGGGGGATACGCACAAGCCCCACAATTCAATAGCTCCAAAACCATTACCCTGGGAATGGAGGGCTAGGCAGTGATAGGTCCCCTCTGCTCGAGAATTTCTAAAGCTTTAACCTTTCCAGTTTGGGGTCCCAGACAAACCCACACATTTTCAACTTCTCTGATGCCCTCCATCTTCAGTCCATGAACTCTTCATCTACCATGGGACAGGGTAGCCTGGCTCTTCATCTATTCTTCCAAATCTATGGCATCATCCTAAGACCCAAGTTTTTGAACCCCAAGCCCAAGAAGTTGGTGTTTTTGTTGCCTGCTGGGTCTTTCTTCCCTGAGGCAATAAAACCAGAATATCTCCCTGGGAGCTTAAGAATGAAGAGGAAAAGCACAGTTAACATTTCAAGGTGTGATCCTAGTGCTTACTTCTTCACTAGTCACCATGGGCACACTGCCCAGGGTATAGAGTGTTTTAAAACATGAGAGTGTCTTAACTATTTTTTAATCAGCAAAAAAAGAATATAATCCATCTTAGATTGTATCCATCTTTACACCACTGTAATTATAAACCATCATTTTTTAACTTTTCTAATGGAGGAAGGAGCCCATGAAGGCAAAGATAATTAGTGTCCAGGAGAGTCAGAATGTACCATATATTTTAAGTTGTATTATAACTAGATTATTACAAATGATGCAGATATGTTCCTTTACTTACAGCAATCTCAGTACTAAAAGTCCAGCATTGAAAACATGAATCTCTAATGAAATCTTTCTGTGGAGAACTGAGCTAATACAATTGGCATCCCCTAATGCCTGCCAGTTGCCCACAAATGTTGTGCCCACAGTCTGCAGGCTCTGAGAAATACACAGTTAAAGAAGACCAGCCCCTACTTCTAAGAGACTGCCCCCCTAGCAAAGAGAATTAAACATGTTTAAAAATTATAAAGTATATAAAATATAAATATTTACTATATACTAAATACACATTTAATATGTATAAAAATATAGTAAAAGTGATTAGGGTATTATAAAGAAAATGACAGACTCAATTAATTCTTGATTTTATTATGTCAGGTGAACGCTGGCTTGTGCCTCAGTTTCCCTGAGATGAACTGAGAATCATACACTGAGGAAACAAACGAATCAATGGATTGAGAATCTCAAGTGACAAGTGACATGTAATTGCAAAATATTATTATGTGTAATAATATTGTGTCTATATACCATATGCTTTAGTTGGGTGTTTTTCAATGCTTTGTTAATGCCAATTAAACTTTACAGCATCTTTATGAGACATGTATCAAGGTATTATAATAATAATAAAGTAAAATATAAATAAATATAAATAAATACTTTATATAGCCTTGTTCTCCTTGCTACATGCATTTATTAATGGTCACCATATAACCGGCCATAACCTGTCATTTATTGTAATAGAAATTCATTTTGAGAAAATAATGAAATAAAAATAATAATAATAAAATAAAATTTACAATGTTTCTGGAGCAGTAACTTTCAAACTTTTTGAGCACAGCCCCTACCTCACCGCCCCCACCCTCATCCCATCTTAAGACATTGGCCAATGTCTGAAGACATTTTGAGTTGTTGCATCAGGGTAGGGTGGGTTGTCACTGGTATCCAGTGGGTAGGGGCCAGTGATGCTGTTAAACACCCTACCATGCACAGAACAACCGGCCCCCCATAACAATGAAATATCTGGCTCAAAATGTCAAAAGTATCAAGGTTAAGAAAGTTCCAGGGAACAGTTATATACCAGACTCTTAGATCAGTGGTTCCCAAACCTGTTTCATGGAACAGCAAAACATTCCCTCCAAATTCATAGAACCAACATAAAATTGCCAATTTTTGTTTTGACAAAAACATCAAAAATAAAATGACCATCTACTGTCTTGAATAGGAGGACCTCTAACACCAAAGAAAACTAAAAAACAAACTCAGAGTCCTTTAAACAGAATAAATACAGCCATACAAAAAATTTGCTACGTTGTCTTTACAGTTAGTCTTATCACCTTGAATTAGTAATAAGGTCATTGTTGACCAGTACTGGTCTCGTCTACTGACTGGCTTCTGCAGATATTAATTTGCCCAGACATGAATTTGACAGCAGCTGGTCAGCAGTCAGTTCAAGGTCAAAGCTGCTTGAATACAGGTATTCCATGCTGCTGACTGAAGGAAAAACTATGTCTTCCATGCCAAGCATGCAGGTACTGGTTGACCTCCCTGCTGAGAGAAGGGTCCACAGGGCTCCCTGCCATCAGTGCCAGTATCTTCCTTGATAAGCAGCCTTGCCTTTTCTTAGGACCTTGCTCTATCAAGGCCAGAGCTGAGTGTTGTGACTTTCTTTATATAAGAAATTTTTATGTAAAACATCCTCAATTATAAGAGATGAAGCTTGCATTCTCTACCCTGTTGTGGAAGAGACAGTATGAGTAAGAATAGAATTGGGAATGGGGAAAGGACTGAAAGGACAGGATCAGAGTTGCCAACTGTATGAAAGGAGGTTGAAACTATGACCCTGTTGTCAAAATGCCACTTAGACTGCTTCAGAGGGGATTAAGGTCAATACAATCTAGTAGGTCAAAGATAGCATGAGCAGGTCCTATTCTGGACAAATGCCCAACATATACAGTTGATATGTAACTTCCCACCACCAACTCTACAATCACCTGAACCCTTGAAATCCTGTTCTTCCTATCTTTTCAGACCTAATGTGTCGTCTCAAGTAATGCCTTGTCAAGAGACAAGGGTCTGTTTCTGGGTTCCTCTGGGAGCTTAGGTTTCCTATCATAAGAGCTGGATGACTCCCCATAAAATTGGATCTGCAAGCCCCCCTTGAGTAAACACATATGGACCCTAAAGTGAGTTGCAGAACTAAACAAACATAGTCCAGAGCATTCTCGGGCAAGGACCTGCAGCTCCCCTCAGGCTGCCCCAAGCCAGAGTGGTCCAGCTCCCAGTGGAGAACAGGGTGGGGTCAGGTCATAGGATTCTCCTTGCAAGTCATACTCTAGTGGACCAAATGACACTCAAGTTACACTAAAGTTTACACTCACTTTCCATGGTCCCACATCTGTGTGGGAGAAATGAAGTGGTGGTTTGCAACAAAACATTTATCTCTGCTCCACCTTTCATATTTTTTCTTTATAATTATGCATTAATGAATCTGCCTTCTCATTAGACTAGGAGTATCTCAGATACAGGAATTATTCTTTATTCATCTTTGTGTTCTCAGGGCCTAGCATAGTCTAACACATTATAAATACTCATTAAATCTTCAATGATTGATTGATTGAATGTTCTTACATTGTGTTACTGTCACCTTAATATAAATGTTGAAAGCAGAGGCTTTCAAATGTGTCCATAAAAATAAAAAAGCATCCCAGCTCACTCTGCAAAAGCACACATAAAGAAGAAGTGATTATGCATATAGAGATGCTAGTCCTTTGCAACAAAAACTTGTCTCCAGAGGAATTATAAATCTACTTGCTGAATGGGAAAGCTCTCAACATACATATGCATAACACTGATTGCAATGGGGGTGTGAATCTGAGCAATATCTGACATGAGAACAATGAAAATCCCAGCCCTTCTAGCTTCTAGTTACTTGACAAGAGACACATTTTCTTTGCGGATTTCAAAGATGTTAAAAATGTTTAGTTAAGACTCCAGATGGAAGAATATATTAATTTTAAATTTTAGAATTATTAATGTAATTCACAACTACTCTGTCAGTTATTGTATTTTCTGATATAAATCTAACCCACATGAGAAGAGAAAGGTACCTTTTCTATTAGGTTTTATAAACATCTGCTATCTAGAACTTTAAAAGAAAATTACCCCAGAGAGTCAGCTCTATTTCCTGACACCTCAGAAGCATAAAACCAATAGAATCAAAGGCTACAAAGAAACATTTGACAATGCTCTTTAAAGATTTCATGGGAAAATGATTTACATGCCAAGGTAATGTTATTTTAGTGGCACATTCATCAAACTGACAAATGAAGACTTTTAGAGGTATTTGCAGAGTCATAAAGAAAATCTTACGTCCTTGGGAGAAATGGTGACATTTCAAACTTATGAAGAGGGACTTTGGTTTTCAATGTCTCCTGCTCTATGTGATTTGTGCATCTATAACCTGAAACCACAGAATCTGAAGCCTAAACTGCACTCAGAAGAAAACCATTTGACGAAGGCAGATAAGTGAAGTCATTTTCTTCACTGGACATATACTGAGTGGCATGTAAATAAAACCCATCATTATTATGGATTTTCTTAATAGAAAATCTTCAGAAACTGGAGGCCCTATGGAGAATATTGAGAGGAAACAAAAAAGAATATAGTAGTGAGAGCCTGTGTCTAAACAGTTTAAATGTTAAATGAATGTTGTTGGTCTGAGTAACTGCCAAACACATGACTTTGAAAACAGCTGAAGGGACGCGTATTAGACAGGGTGACACTGTAATTGATTGATCCACCTGGAACACTATCAGAGGGAAATGAGGTACTAAGTACACGGGGAGTGGTGAAAACCAGGACTGTCCTAGTCAAATCAGGATCAGGACATTCTGTTATTCCATGTTTCAACAATTGGTTTGCAATGTTCTTAAAATCCTAGGATGTTTCCCAGGGTTTCTTTGATCCTCCCCTCCAGAATCAACTTATATTGACTGGCCAAAGACACTCTGGGAGATAGAAGAGTGAGACTAAAGAGAGACAGAGTTTTTTAAGTGTATTATACATTGTAATTACAGTAGTCCACAGAAAACCTTGACAGTATATCTTTCATGAGCAGCATGAAGACCAGTTTGTCCCCCTGCAAAACAAAAAGCAAACACCTGATTACTTGTATGAGCTCCTTCCCTATAGTCTTAATACTACTGGTTTAAATAATTTGAATTAACTATTCCAGAATAACATCAAAAGATTATATTATATAAGCTTCGGGCCCATTTTAATGCACACTTTTGTGAACCAATGAGCAATGCATATTGACTAGATATTACAAGGTTCTTTGGTTTCAAAGCAATTCATTTCATTCACATTAGAAATGAATGAACAAGCTGTTCTTCATAAATAGAATCTAAAGTTTAAATATTCTTCCATTATGAACATAGTTATACAAATGAGCATTTTCCCCAAGTCTTCCTAGAAATCATTCAAAAAGCAACAAAGGAAATGGAAAAATTAAAAGCAAACTAAATTTTTGGCAAAGTCAGAAGTTATAATTCCCAAACCACACCGTGTGCAAGGGCTCCCATAAGCAGCCAAGATTCATTCAAAGACAAGTGGAACAAAAGAATTTGTCAAAGACAAGTGGAAAAAGTGAAGATAAGAGGCTGTAGGGAGAAATCTCACTAATGAGATTGGTCAGAGGTAGGAACTCTTGGAGTGACGGCCAAATTATATTTCCATGGTTATGCAAATAAATTCACTGAAAACAATGGAAAACGCTAGATAAAATATATCGTTTTTATTTATTTATTTATTTTTAAAGATTTTATTTATTTATTCGACAGAGATAGAGACAGCCAGCGAGAGAGGGAACACAAGCAGGGGGAGTGGGAGAGGAAGCAGCAGGCTCATAGCGAGGAGCCCGATGTGGGGCTCGATCCCATAACGCCGGGATCACGCCCTGAGCCGAAGGCAGACGCTTAACCGCTGTGCCACCCAGGCACCCCAAAATATATCGTTTTTAAATCCCAACACATTTAAAGTATTTAAGAGCTGAAAGTCCAATGGGGGAACTACCAGGTCAATCTTTGGATGAAAGCCTGTAACCAAAGAGTTAAGTAGAATTTCAAAGACCCCAAACTGCTGATGCCTTCAATGCATTAGCCAACACTGCACATGGGCAATGACTTTAGGGCTAGAAGAACAAAAATCTAGCCCTAGAATCCACCTAGGAGTGAGTTTTATAAGAAAGTCTTCCATATATGATAGTCATTGTGCTCACCAATATAATTTCTCCTTCTTTCCTGGGAATACAAGAGGTTAAAATTCCCAGCTCTCTTGCAGTTAGTGGGGCCATTTGACTAGTTCTGGATAACAAAATAAATATGAGCAGAAATAATATGTGCCCTTTCTGTGACAGTGAAAGCTCCTGTACAATTCTCAATTCTTTCCTCCTCCACCAGAGTAGTCAATGACCTTCTAGAGGACAGAGCCAGAATCAGCCTGAATCCCAGAGTACCCAAGTGGAGGAATGCCCACTCTCCACCAAAAACTTACAGTTGACTTTGTGAGAGCAGGAAATAAACCTTTATGTATTAAGCCACTGAGATTTGGGGGGACTGATATCACAGATTAAGTTTAGCCTATTCTAACACAAAAATCAGTACCAGAAGTGGGGTGGGTGCTACTGTAACAAAAATCTAAAGTATATGGCATTGGCTAAAAACAAGGCAAAGACAAAAGGAAACTGGTATTGCAGGCTAGAACAGCAAAACATTTCATGACTACAGGAGGCAAAGGGTTGACTCATGTACCTAGAGAGACCAAGAAAGAGATTGGGAAAAAGTTCGTGAGCTCCATGTGTGAACTGCGATTGTTTTTTGCCAATGTACTTATAAAAGAGAGAGAGGTAAATTCAGTAAACAGGCTGGTTTACAGGAAGGTAAAGGGAAATGAAGGAGTCCTGAAATTTGGGGCCTGAAATGCTAGAAGCACCAGCAACTTTTAGATCTCAAACAGTAAGAAAGAAAACTCAGAAAGATCTTTTTGAGACAAAGTTCTATCAAAGCTGAGCCTTGCAGCAAAGTTCATCCCATTGTTAGATGCTCCCAAAGAATTAAGCTGCATTTAAGCAAATATCTGTCTAAGGAGATTGTCAAACAGAAATTCCCAGGGTTTCTGATTTCTGTAACTACAGCAGTCTCAAAGTGATATTCAAGGTATTTATTATAGGAGAAAAAGTAAAGAAATATAAAGAAATACAGCAGAACTTTGTCTAGAAAGAATTGCGAGTAAAATTACTACCAGTTGGAATTGACTGAATTCAAACAAATAAACTTATGAAGTTCTTAAAAATTGTTCTTCCAAATAAGCCAGGAGTCGGAATTTAAAATCCTTTAACTCCTCAATATTTAAAATATTCTTTGGAGGAGGGCCTGGGTGGCTCATCCGGTTAAGCACCTGACTCTTGGTTTGGTTCAGGTAATGATCTCATGAGTTGTGGGATAAAGTGCACCCCCCTTTGAGCTCCGCATTCAACAGGGAGGCTGCTTGAAAGTCTTTCCTCTCCTTCTGCTCCTGCCCACCCCTGAGCTCTCTCTCTCTAAAACAAACAAATAAATCTTTTAAAAAAATATTCTTTGGCCCCCAAACTTTTGGAACTAGGAAATGAACTGAGTTCACAGGAGAGCACAGTCTACAATATCCGTTGCAGATGTGGTCAAGAATAATAGAAAAGACCACGCACAGGGCAGAGCCAAGGACTACAGAGAACAATGAGAAAGGGAAGCTGCTTCCAGAAAGCAAAATGGGGGTCTAACAAGGAACATTCCTGACACGAGTGTAGGGCTCTTTAACAATGTGTGCCGGACGGGATTTAAAAATGACTGTGGGCCAAGCAGAGAAAGACAATTATCATATGGTTTCACTCATTTATGGAACATAAGAAGTAGGAAGATCAGTAGGAGGAAAGGGAAGAAGAAAGGGGGGGTAAACAGAAGGGGGAATGAACCATGAGAGACTATGGACTCTGGGAAACAAACTGAGGGCTTCAGAGGAGAGGGGGTGGGGGAATGAGATAGGCCAGTGACGGGTATTAAGGAGGGCATGTATTACATGGTGCACTGGGTGTTATATGCAAGTAATGAATCATGGAACTTTACATCAAAAACTAGGGATGTACTGTATGGTGACTAACAAAATATAATAAAAAATTATTATAAAAAAAAGAAAATGCTAATACAAGAAATATCCAGTCTTACGCATAAGATTAAAAAAAAAAAGAAACACTACAACAAAAACTAATTATATACTGTATGGTGACTAACATAATAAAAAATTAAAAAAAATAAAAAACAATAAAAAATGAAAAATGAAAAAAAAAAAGAATGACTGTAGACCAATGACAGTCCTGTCACTTCCACACTTCCTCTTTCTGAGCAAGAGTGCTTACTACAGTTATCTGGTCCCTGTCCCACCAGTGTGCACTGGGAGCAGAAAATCTGTCCTTTTTCTTTATGGTTTTCTGAATCAAGTAGAGTACAGCTAGTCTGTAGCTAGACTTAGTAGAAAGACAATAGTATAACATGTGGAGATCTTGAAATTTTGACCTGTGACTGGATAGAATTTGGGTCATTATCCTTAGATAAATAGGTGAACATAGTCTGCACATGGAGTGTGGAGCCAGCATTCAGTGACTGCCTAAATACAACATACAGTGCACATGGAACTTTTATAAAAATATAGAAAAAATATTTTACTATGTGTGAAAGATATAACTGACAATTCAATAAAACTAAAACTTTATAACACATTTTTAAAGAAATCCTTCTTTAATCTGAACATACTTAAACACTTCAAAGATCAAAGATCAATATAAACTTAAATTGTTGAATTTCTAAAAGATACCAATAAATTGAAATACCATTTACAGGAATCCATAAGATACAGCTATAGCAGTACCCAGAAAAAAATTCTAAGCTTTAAGTACTTTTATCAATAAAAATGAAACAATGAAAATAAGTAAAACATCTAATTCAAAAACATAGAAAAAAGAACAAGAAAGCCAAAAGAATCCAGAATGATATAATAATTCAAGATAAAAGAGTAGTTAAATGCAGAATTAAATAAGTTAGAAAACAGAAAAAATGATTACGTAAGCAAAATAGACACATCTAAAAAATCAAAGAAAAGGGCAGGGATATATAAACAGAGTAGAGGGATAAAATATCCACACTGTGGAATATTATTAGGCAATAAAAAGGAATGAAGTATTGATACCTGCTACAACATGGGTAAAACTTGAAAACATTATGCTAAGTAAAAGAAGCCAGTCACATAGGACCATATATTATTTTATTCCATTCATATGAAATGTCCAGCATAGGCAAATCTATAGAGACAGAAAGAAAGTTAATGGTTCCTAAAGCTTGAGGGTTGAGGCGATTCAGAAGTAACAGCTAAAAAGAACAGTATTTCTTCTTAAGTTAATCAAAATGTTCTAAAATCTAACCTAAAATGTTCTAAAATTGTGTTGATAGATGTACAACTTGGTCAATACACTGAAAGCCATCGAATTATACACCTTAAAAGGATGATATGTATAGTATGTGAGTTGTATCTTTATAAGGCTGTTAAGAATAGAAGTAACCATCAAAATAGAAGAAAAAATTTAAAAGCACTAAAGACTACTTTCTATAACTCTATGCAAATATATTTGGAAAGCTAGATGGCACACATAACTCTCTATGAAAAGCAATTTACCAAAATTGTCCTCGGTAGAGACAGAAAGTCTAAATAGACAATTCCCAAAGAAGAAACAGAGAAAGGTGTCAAAGAAAAAAAAGAGTTATCCATCAAACAGTATCATGCCCAGATGATTTTACTATGGAAGGAAATTTCTTATTTGTACTTAATGTCTAGCAGGATGTTTGACATGCCTTGGTCTCCTCAGGTGTCAGAGGTACAAGGACATAAATAGGGTCAATAGGACCTATAATGGGTCACGTTACATTCACTACACTCATTTTGACATAAGTGTAAAACAACCACAGGCAGCTTTTCCAAATTATTTATATTTATTGTAAGATTTTTAACATACAGGGGAGTCTGAATGGCTCGGTCAGTTAGGTGACCAACTCTTGATTTCAGCTCATGATCTCAAGGTCTCGAGATAGAGCCTCATGTCAGGCTCCATGCTCAGCCGGAAGTTAGCTTGAGATTCTCTCTCTCCTTCTCCCTATGCCCCTCCCCCTGCTCTCTCTTTCATACAAATAAATCTTAAAAAAAAAAGATTAATATACAAAATAATGCAACTAAAAAAAACCATGCAATCTATCCAGACTAGATTTCTCTACTAAATCACATGATACATACACTTCTTTCAAGGTCTAGAAAGAAGACCACAATACGCTAACCTGTTAGGAAATTGCCTTCATAGAAATTTTGGTTGCTTTGTCGGCATACACCTCTACAATGAGAGCCGGTGCCACTAAGCTCTGAAAGCTAGGGTTATTATGCAGAGAATTCTTTTTTTGTGATGATCTATTAGGAGTTTTGTTGTTCACACCCTTGTTGTGAATGACCATATGTAAATTAGCTAACCTGAATGTGTTGGCCTTAGATATGTTATGAATATGTAACTTAGGCATCATACAGATGATTAAATGCTATTAAGATGCTATAACCCTCACTAGAACTAAAAGTCACAATTCTTGTAATACACAATTGACATCACTAGGGACTGGTAATTATGCAATCAAAAATGCCCACACCTATTACCAAACACTCTAGTGGAAGGGGTAGTAATGCTTTCAGTTGACAACTAACTGATGTGTCATCTTAGTTCTATACGTGAACCCTAGGAGCTAGAACAGCTTCCTCTAGAGAACTTCACTTGGTCTAGTAGGCCTAAGTGCTTCCCTTGAATATTTCCAGAGCATCCTGCTTACCCTGATCCTAGCATGCACAGTGCATAGTATTTGCCTGGTCAGCCTTCCCTACTCCTGTCTCACAGTAATCTTGACATCACTGTCAAATCCCAGACTCAGCAGAGTGCCTGCATCATAGCAGTGGTTTAATAATAAATATGTTTTTTAAATAAATGCTATTCAAAAAAAGAGCTATTTAGAAATAAAATATTTTTAAGTGATCTTTTTTTTCAAAAGCTGATTTAATACTTCTGGCTCCTGCTTGAGCATCTCAGTATTTTTCCAAGTGTTTAAAAAATTTTGACAAGTCATTCATACATTTTAATTTCAAAATATTCTATCACTTTATTTTATTTTTATTTTCTTAAAGATTTTATTTACTCATTTGACAGAGATAGAGAGTTAGAGCACAAGCAGGCGGAGCAGTAGAGGGAGAGGGAGAGCAAGCTCCCCGCTGAGCAGGGAGCCGGATGACATGGGGCTCAATCCCAGGACCCCAGTATCACGACCCAAGCCAAAGGCAGACACCCAACCGACTAAGCCACCTAGGCACCTCTTCTTCCAACCACTTTCTATAAAAGAAAGCTAAATTCTTTGCAATAAATAAATAATAATTAAGTTAATTCTTCCATTTGATTGAACCTAGAACAATCTGATTGGGGATCTAACATCTTACCAAAGAAACAGATAAATTCTTCTGCCAATTAATGGTTAATGCATCAAAACTTGGTTAAGTTAAATAAAGAAATAACACCGTGTGACTCAGAGCATTAAAATGTAATTTATTTCAAAATGAAATAAGGGAAACAGTAGTAAAAGATTAGTGTCTAGCAAAAACAGTAATACGATATTCAAATCTACTCAGAACTTTTTCAAAGCATTGTAAAAATATGTTTATCTAATGTCTATATTATACCTAAAATCAAATTTTTAAAATGCATTGTGTAGGTGCTGGTTGGGTGGGGTGGTGAAAGTTTAAAGTCAAAGTAACAGCCAATGTAGGAAATTCCTAATATATTAATGTGTATATTCTAAACTATTGCTATAAAATTGGGTGTTTGGAACATGGAATTCATTCTCTACTACAATAGCTATCTATAGGATATAGCAGATAGGGTAGATATCTCTAGGATAGAAAATGGAAAATAGTAGACATCTACAGGATTTTGAGCTCAGCACTCCTTTCTCCTGGGTATATCCATGGTTATTGGAGAGCTGACATATTTCCACCTAAGCCTGCCTATTTGGATGAACCCAAATAGATACTTGGCCTGAGAATGCACATCTAAACTGAAAATTTTGTATGCAGAACTGATAATACCTTAAAACCAATCTCTCTTTTTTTTTCTTTTGTAGGATAAAAATGTAAGATACAAATTCCAGAACTGCAGCAGCCATGTTTTCTGTAGTTTTCAATGATAAGATGAAGCAAACACACAAAGCGGAGGAGATAGGAGAAATTAAACGAGACCAGTTTGCATTTGCAAACAGTTGTTCCTAAGGAGGAGCTGCATCCTTGTCTTCCTTCCTATCTGGTAATCAACCATTCCATGAATATAATGAGCTGACTCATTCTCTTGTTTCCTTAGGCTAGTGCAAGCTGAGTATCTGTCACTTGTAATCAAAAGAAGTCTGACCAGTACACAGAGAAAATAGTACGAATAGGTGGCTTCCCTGGCCACCTCAGAGTAGTTTATCGAATAATACTAGTTCTAGTGCTATGAAGAAACTTGAGCCCATGGCACCTGGGTGGCTCAGCTGGTTAAGTGTCCAACTCTTGATCTCAGGGTGATGAGTTCAAGGCCTGTGTTGACCTCCACGCTGGATGTGAAGCTTACATAAAAACAACAAAACCTTGAGCCCTAAGCCTAGGTATCACAGTGTCCACAGACTGAAGCTCACCTTATCAAATTGTCACTAGGCCTCAAGTTCCTCTCACCTCCTCCCTCATGCCCCATACTCTTACCTTCATGTGGAGTGGTCTTTGGTGGCTCCTATGGCTCAGGTGGGAGATGGTCCCAAGAGTAAGTAGAGGATAGGCTCAGGCAGAGGGGCTTGTATACAGCAATGGTCTTTCCTAATCCAAGTGCATGCACATGTGGAAATGCCTATCCCATAACATTCTACCCTACAAAGGTTCGTCTTGCAAGCAGAACTTGCAAGATGTTTTATTTTGGTCGCCAGGTAAGTTAAGCAAAAACTCACATAAAGGTCAAGGCACAAGAACTCTATAACCACAAGTTTTCAGGAAGAGAATTTGATTGAAATTTCATAAAAGAGAATAGCATTGAAAGAAAAATTCAGTCGGGCAAAAGGATGCAGTGTGTCCTGGATTTCATCTTAAAAATAGAAAATAAGGTGCTTCCCCCCCCAAACTACTACATTCAAAGTCATTTGTGGTTAAGTGCGTATGTTGAGGAACGAGAATGTAGGACTAGATTAAAAATAACTGTGGCGTAGGATTTACCATTATAGAACAGAGACAAGAATGAAAGGGTGGTTAATCCGAATGAATGTGAATAACATCATCCTTTTTACCCAACATAAAACTAGCAATTAAAAGGATATTTTAAAAAGACTCATAATAAACCATGAAGAGTGACTCAGACTCTAAAAGAGATGAAGCACTGTGTCTACATTCTGATCATTTAGAGAATGGCTGCTTCAGGGGAAAAGCTATAGCAAATGATATCAAATTTTTTAAAGTAATTTTACTTTATTCCTCTTATGAAGATAATACACGTTCATTATGGAAAATGTAGAAGTGGCAAAGAGGAAAAAAGAAAAAGACAAATAATCCACAAATCTACCTACCATCCAGTAATATGTATTTTGTGTTATGTTGAATGTCCTTTCAATCTCTTTTCAATGCATATCAGCATATACCTTTAACAAAGGAATTCATTACATCCCGGTTTTTTTTGTTTGTTTTTTTACCTATAGTGAGACTGTATCTTCAAATATTCATCTTTTTACTTTTCTTTGCTTAACTTGTAAAATAACCTTTGCTTTAATAAATCTGAGGCATCCACATTTTTGGGGGGAAGATTTAGGATTGTTTTGACAGGAATATGAAGGAAAATAAAGCATAGGCTGATTAACTTCTGACTAACAAGATGGAATTTTGGAGTCCTAAGTGAGATATTTTTCTTGAAATTCATTGCAGAGACATAAAAGGTCGAAATTTCTTAAGCTGCTATTAACAAGACCCAGAAGTTCCCAAACATAGCTCAGATAGGGTGACCTTACAATTTATCTTTTAAAGCAGGTCACTTTAGAGAACGAAAGAAAAGGCTTTGAGTAATTCTCAGGCCAATGGGAGTAAACACTCCCGGGCAAGATCCCCGCATGCGCACACCCTCTCCACAGGGTATTCGATGGAAGCTGTCAGAGTGCCGCTGCAGGGCTGCTGTGTTGAGGGATGAGGTGCCCCTACCACAGGGGCTACGGGCTGATCAGCCTAAATCAGGGGCATGGGGAGGATAAGCATGACATGGGGATCTGTAATGCCAGCAAGAGCCAAAGTGGAACTAAGTCTGTAAGCAGACGCATCGGGTCCTCAACAAACAAAGTGGATTAGTCACAAATTCACCAGAAGCAGGCCTAGAAGTTGGACAAAGGATGAGGTGATCAAGAACAAGGACCTATGCATAATCTGGGGGCCTCATGCCCCACCACCAAAATAACATACAACCTCAGTCCCTCACACGCACACAGATGCCACTGGGGAAAGGACAGTGTGGAGGATGACGGACTCAGAAATAGTGGGCACCATTCTGAGAGACTATTTTAAATTAAACAAGCTGTTTAAACTTGAAGAGACAGATACTCTTTAGTTGGCAAGTTTGAATTTTTTCCTAGTAACTAACAATTGAAAAGCCATGAGGATCAATTTTAGAACATAAATTTTATATGTGCATCTGAGTTGTGTGCAAATTTCTAATTCTGCTACCCACGCGATGGTGAATATATTTGCATGTCATTGGTCTACTGTTACATCATCCCAAATGGTCACATGATATTATAATTTAGAATTGTTTTTTTAAGCACAAGTTATGAAATAAAAATATCTCTTTAAAGTATAAATTCATTTGTCCCTATATGAACTCAAAATCTTCTTAGTACCTGTCAGTCCCTGGTAAGTTATGCACTGCAAGTAGGAAGAGCACAAGTTTAGCTCCCAATTTTAAATTCTTCGCCATTCAAATCAGAAGAAGAGTACATTATACTCCTCTAAGCTCACTTATATAGAGGTGAGCAAACACGCTTCAGTGTCGTCCTGTTGTATCAGGATCATGGCTATTAGAATTGATTCTGGTTTTATTATAAATTTGTGCCATTCTATAGACTTTTACCTATCGGCCTTTCTAAAGTATAAAATAGAGGGTCCCAACCCAGTGCCTTTTGGGTTTCTGTGTGTGTTCATTCTATCTGCTCATTTGTTCATTTTTTTAATGAATGTTAATTGAGCAGCCACTATGTTCTTACCCCTTGCCCTGAGGCTTGCTCTTCTCACTTCACATTATTGACCAAAAAAGCCTCTTTAAAGGCTCTTCTCTTTTCTCTCCAAAGTCTATGTTTCATGCATGGAAACCACATAAGCAAACTTATTTTAAATGTTCATAAAATAGGAGTTAATAAGCATTTGTTTGAGGGCCTGAGCAGTTAAAAGTAGGAGGATGGAGGCTTGGTGGAAGGGGAAGCATTTATGAATTTCAAAAAAGAGGCAGGCTGCACCTTGTGGTTGCTAAAGGGCTTTTTAATTTGTCTTTTCATGTGTTTTGTGAGTGTGTATTGGAGATGTGAGAAGGATGCTGGCTAGAGAGGGTCTGTCACCCTAGTGTGGCCCTGAGTTAGTCCCTGCCAGGTTAGTCCCTGAGAAAGTCGCTGATTAAATACAGGAAGAATGATACAGCAAATTAGAAAATGCATTTATATTTTCTTTGTAAGCACACTAATGATATCTTGTGGCCTTGAAAGTGGGTTCTCTGATTGTGGAGTACCTTAAATATACATGAACTCCCGGTTCAGACAGCACAATAGAGTATAAGTCTGAAGAGCATCACGAAAAGATCTTTAATTTCTTTCCCCAACCCAATGCTTTTCTGTAGTAATCTGTAAAACTATGAACTTCCCTACCCCACAATTAACACTGCATTTTATTTTTCTTCCTTTTTTTCCCTTTCTCCTTCTGTTTTCTTCTTATTATAGAGAGAGGGAGTGAGGAAGGGAAGGGTAAATTGCACAGGCTCTTTAATTAGGGCTTAGACAGGGGAGAAAAGCAATTGAAATATACATAAAATTAACCTGAGCTCTTAAAACTCTAGGTGTCACCATGGAGACTAGAGCATGAACTGTCTCCATGGAGACTTGAATGAATTTTGGGGCTTTAAATTATCATCACTTATTACCTGATGTCGATTTGGGCAATGAAGGGATGAGTTAAAATACATACATAAAAATAAAAGAAGTAGCCTCACATCAGAGAATTTATTAAGGGCAAATCTAGTTGTTCTGGTTCTTAGTATTCCATTATTCCACTGAATGGGAAGATACCCCAAGAGATGATTTCCCCCAGCTCAGAATTTTTCATGGAATCATCTAATGATATAGCTCCACAAATGCTACAGGAATGAATAGAGAAAAATAATTTCTAGAAAAGGCCTCTCTCATTCAGAAGTGTCAGTGTGATGCAGGTGACATGGCCCTGTCCATCATTCCAGCTGTAAGGAAGAGATGGTGCCTAGGCAATGCCTTTTTCCAGTAATGCATCAGGGATACTTTTAACAACCATTCTGTGCATATCACTTTATCAGGTCTATTACATACAACTGTTTTTAATATGTGGAGTGAAGTCAGGCAGACTTGTACTACATGCAAGATAAAGAGAAACACAGAAATCATGCAAATGTTCAAACTATATAATCAGAATTTTTCCCAGTTACAGATTCTACTTGCAAACCTAGAGGTACAGTCATTTAATTGATCAAATACTCAGTTGAGAGGTCACTTGAATGGTATATCATAGATAGTAAGTGAATACTTACTTGCTTATTAAATAAAAATCACTCATAAAAGATTAAAATTTAATAAGAGTTTTAATACATAATAAAATAAGTTAATAGAAAGCAAACAATTATGACCAGAATGCATAAAAACAAAATAGTTGATCAGATTATTCATTTGGAAGTTTATATAATTTGAACTTTATGTAGGTTTTTGTTTTTTCTTAAGATAGATTTTGGTGACTGCTTGGATATGGAAGGGAAGCAAGGATGCCAACAGCACAGCCAGCTCAAAGAAATCAAGTATTTCTCACATTTTATGACCAATTCTCATTATTTAGGTTGTTATATTCTATAAAGTTGTCACAAATAATTAGCAAATACCAAATGACTGCTCCTGGGGAAATAAAGGAGTAGGTGTCTATGAGCCTCTTCTCATATTTTCATAAACCAATCAATATATAACCTGGTTTTATGTATGTTTAAGTTTAAATATACCTTATTTAATATATTCTGCTGATTCACTCACATTGAACTCACAGCCAACAGCACAATAACTCGTGACTGAATGAAGCTTGTGCAACATATATTTTCTCCACAAGGCACATCACAGCCTTCTTGCACATAACACTAGATAGCACTCCAGCAGTATGGGGGCTATATCGATAATGAAATCACCAATGAAAAGCACAAAAATGCTAAATAGATCATGAAAAAAGAAAACCTACTTATTTACAGTATGAGAGCTGAAACAAGAATGCAGAGTGTCACTTTGTCTGATCTCAGTCTGGAGGGTTGAGGGGATGTGGGGGTGGAGAGTGACTAAAAAATTGTGCCTCTCTGCACATGTCCATAAATGACCATGAAACTGCCTTGAGTATTGATTTGGGGTTATGAATACATTTTAGCAAGAAGGCAAATTCACAAATACAGAGTCTGCAAATAATGAGGATCAATTGTACTCCTGGACTTTGGAGAACTATTTCTTTTTCCCTATGAGGTTGCTTCTTTGTTGTCCATTGCACTTGCCTGTGAGTGCATGTTCTATTTTGTGTATCTATGGAGCTCCTATTTGTCCTTCCAAACCCTGCTCAGGAAACCACACACACACACACAAACCTCTTCTTGTTACCTTTACCTCTCATACTCACCTCTATTTTGCACAAATCAGATTATACTGAATTTAATGGCGTTCTCCTTTACAGATCTGTGAAATTCCTTGACGTCCATGACCATGTCCTAATACATGTATATAACCTTTACTGTGCTTACTATGTGCCAGGCTACATGTTTAAAGGTGCTTCACACACAATACCATGTTTAATCTTACAATAATCCTATCATCCCCATTTTACAGTTGCAGAAACAGAGGCCTAGAGCAGTCATGTGACTTGCCATAGCACATGCTGCAGGGTTGATATTCAAACATGGAGTCCAAGTGTTTAACCATTATATTATCCTAAAAGATTAGTATTAGCTGCCATATATTTTTGACTGCTTACTACGTACAGGCAAGGTGTTAAATGCTTTAGACAAATTAACTCATTGAATCCACTTTATCTGTCTCTGTGTCTCCAACACATAGCAAAGTTCATGATACATTAATGTTTGTTGAATTTATTTCTTCCTGTTCCCAACATTCTTTCTAAAACTAACAGCATAAGAACTCTCTACATTTTCAGCAGTGACCAGAATGACTTTCCGTGTTAGACTACTCTTCTCCCCCACCAAATTCCTCATCTCCTTCTCATGTATGTTCTTCTGTGGTTTTGCTCCTGATGTCTACGATGTCCACAAATCATGGTAGGGCAGAAGAGAGCAGAAACACTGCCCAATTGAAAAAGGTCTTTGTCTTTAACAGCAATTTCTAATAGTGATTTATATTATGACCTACATCTTTACAGAGTAACAAAATCATGGAAGAGCTAAGTGTTTTGCTTGAGATCTATGAGGTAACCCCTGTATGAGGCTAAAAGAGGATTTTCTACTTCCCAATATAGCTTTGGATCCCAAGTCTAGCCTCTCACACTGAGTTCAAAACAGGCAGAGAGTTAGTTTTAGGAATGGGAATTAAAAGTAGGGGAGTGGACTTTTAGGAAAGTAGGTAAGCTGTAGAAAGTTTGCAAGACAGAAATTGCAGGGTTCACATACATTACATAATTGAATGGGATCAAGGAGGGTTTAGACAAATTAACTCAACTCCCTCCTGCTGTTCCCTAACGGACCCTTCCTTTTATGAGTAAGTAATGTTATCTCAGAAATGTGATTTCTAGGCCTCTGCAAAAACCCTCACCTCCATCGTCTGTGAGGGTGATCTATGACCTCTGGTGGACAGGGAGCTGCTGCAGCAGGTCTCAGTATGTCTGGGGAGCTGCTCTTGGAGGCTTTCCTATCTCTTCCTGCTGCCCCAGCTTTCACTCTCACCCTCTTTATCTCTCTTTTGAAGATCTTTCTTCCCTTTCTTTTTTCTCCCTTGTCTCCTCTCCTAGTTCGCTCACTTGTCTCATCTTTTTCTTTCTCACCTCTTCCTTTTTCCTTTCTCTGCTCTTCTCTTCCTCTTTTTTCATTCTCTTCTCTGTTTATTCCATCCTCAACATCTTTGCCCTCTTTCTGTTACTGTCCTGTCCTCTCCTCCCCCATCCCTTCCCCCAGCAGCTCGCTCACCAAGAATACACCAACACGGGTTTCGAGTACTTCTTGTGATGGGAGCGGAGGGTGAGGGAGCCCTTGCGCTCCAGCAAGTCCATGGGTCCGAGCTCAAACCAGTATTGCCTACTGCTGCACCAGTCCTGGCAGGAACTGCCAGAGCTCTCCATTGAGGCCGGCCACATTCAGACCTCGGAGGATTTCTTTCCGCACCTATTCTGCTCCCCACCCAACACCGATCAGGATTCGGCGTCTCTCATCTCCTGAGCAACCTGGGGCGGGGTCAATGGAGAGGGCGGGGCCAGTGGAGGGGCGGATCCCTCAAACCTAATAGCTCTGGTTTCCAAGACACAGTTGTTACTCATTAGAAAGAAACTACATTTCCCAGAATGCAACGAGGGGAGCAACCCGCCTATGGAGAGGTTGGGAGGGACATCCTCGGCCTCCTGGAATCTGTAGTTTCACCCTACCACCAGCCTAAACCTGAGAGTGCCCGGCGGAGTTAAGGGGGACCGGCGGGTCAGTTAAGGGCTTAGGGGACCTGAGCCCAGAGCAGGTCTGCTCCGACCATCCTTGCAGAAGTTCTTTTTACCATCTATCATCTGTTGCCACCACACTTTCCACTTACAAGCATGCAAGTTTAATTAAAAGGGAGCAAGAGAACACCCCTCAAACCCTAAAATATGTCATTTATATAGCTTTTCTGAGAAGGACGAGCAGAATCATTCAGCAAATCAGCTAAAAAGTCTGGAGATGAAAAAGCCTTGACTGATTCCGGTTTCAGCTACTTTCTCAACCTTTGTGAGTTTCTTCCTCTGAAAAAACAGTAGGGGATGGGACCAAGAAGGGGGCAGGGTAGACACAAGAATCTGAGGTCCCTTCAGCTGTAACGCTGAAAGACCCAACCTCTAAGGTAGGGTTTAGGGCTCCAGGGCATTCAGCTCCCTGAGACCTGCCAGTTCTCATTTTCACACTTGATGCTTTATGACAACACAAATTCATCACATTATTGTGTTGTTTAATATGTGACGAGGAGATTTCAAAAAGATTACCTATGGCACTGCTTTCAAGAAATGATTGGATAGCTGCTTTGTAGAAGGAAGGTGCTTATTTCATCTTTGACTTTCTAAGAGAGGAATATTTAACACATCAGAATTCTCCTCCCCAGCTGAGTTGAGCACCATAAGAGCATTAGTGGACTTCATCATGGCCATCCCTCTGACCTGGCATGATGTTTAATACATGGCATCATTTCAGAGTATGAATGAACAAATGAATGAATACTGCCTTTGAGTACTGTAGATTTACCTGGGCTTCCATAAATTCCAGAAGTGTCTTACTTTATAAAGACTACATATACACAAAAATACAAACTTAAAAACAGAAATTAAGAGACATTTCACATTACAAATGGATTCTATAGTTTGCAAAAGATTTATTATATAGCACTCCTATAAATAATGAAGTGCTCTTCTGGATCAGTTTTCACAAATTTGATTACACACAACTACTAAGTGCTTCTCTGTGGCCTGTGGTACCCAGTGTGGGTGCCTGTGGTATGCTAAGGCCCTTATTTTACTGACAGCCACAGTTAAGCCATGTTATTTAAAACCAGATAAATAGTCCACTGTCACCAGCAAAATGCTAGTGAGTACTGAGCGCTATTTTAGCCCTTTTCTTCTTGAAGAAATGAAAAAGAAAAATAGAAATTAACTTGAAAAGGCTAAATAAGATCCGTGTTAAACTTAATTCTGCCCAAAGCAACACATGTTGCTGTCACTCCAAAAATATTACCATCATTACTATCATCTGTTTTTTACAATTTTATTTTACTTATGCTTAAAGTGATGGCACCATAATATATACGCGACCAAGATGTCAGGTTTCTGCAGCCAGTTTGACTCAGAGACAGAGGCTGTCCAGAGCCAAGCCCTTTCTGAGGTACATGGACGGGTACTCCAGAGATTTAAAACAAATGTAGCTTATTATTTCAGAGTTCCTTAAACCAAGCTGAAGCCTAGTTTAGTCTATGAATATGCTTTTTGTTATACTTTTTCCCCTTTATACCAACTTTACCAGATTTATGTCTTCTGTGTCTACTAAACACTTTTCAACATCCTTGTGTTGGGATATATGAGATCAACTCTCTGACACCCTCAAGTTCAGACTCCTTCCATTCTCTTTGTATACACCAGTACATTCTGTGGAATTTTTGCTTTGCTGATTCCTTATCGATGAAATAGGAAGAGAACAGAAGGGTTTTGTGAGAATTATGTAAGATAATATATTGAAAGCAGGTGGAACAGTGCCTAATGGATGCTTAGCTCTCAATTAAATTTCAACTACTACTGCTATTGTTACATCCTAACTCTGCCCTTATCACTTGGAAAGGTGCCCTAAAATGTGCTTGTTTGTGTGGAGTTTCCTAAATATACTTTCTGTTTTTCAAGCTTTGTCTGTTTACAAGGGTTTTTCAAATGAGTGTCTTTTTATTGTATTTTAACATGAAATTTAACAGTCTGAATCAGAAAAATGTTGGCAAGATATTTGGATATGTTACCAGTGACAATGATGGTTTTGTATTCATATGAAATCTTTTCTCTTCAAGACCATTAATAAGCTTTATGCTTTTTAAATGTGAAATCACTGATCCTCAACACACTTGAATTATTCCTGTTTTCCTCAAACTTCATCAAACCAATGAAGTGTAGGGATTAAAGCAATGCCTTCTATTTAGATTAATCTCTTTTCACCATAATATCCTCGGGGTAAGAAAATTATAGTTCAAGTGGCTGAAACAAGACTTTCTACAGGAAAGCGCAGGCAGACCAACTCAGGAAGTGGGAACCCCCATCATGTGAGGCTACTCTAATATATTTATCAGTTTTATCAGATTATTTAAGAAGTTGCCAAGAAGACCTGACCAGAACAGCAAACCTAAAACAGATGTAAACCAGCCAGATGTAAATGGCCACAGGGGCAAATCTCTACAACATCTCCTTTCTCTTCCTGTCTTAACAATCATCTGCTCAATTCCAGGAAAGCACCTGCCCAGAACCTTCCAAAGTCACTATCAGCCTATTCTCCCCCCAGCATTAAACTTTCTTCTACCAAATATCATGCAATTAAGCTGAGAAAACAAAAATCTAATTCTGTAAGAAAATTACCTTGAGCTATCTCCATGTTGAATCGTTTAAATCTATAAAAAAAAACCAATTTGTATTTAAATTATATAATACTCAGAAGTTTAAAATTAAGTATCTATGTCCTAATCAAGAAGTGATAGCATCATATTTTTTTAATTCTCCAGGAATAGGGAGCTCCCGTCACCCACTACATATACATCTCGGGGTTCACTTGAGAATGTTTTATACAAAAAAGTTAGAGTCTACCACCAATGTCAAAATGAATGAGACTTTTGGTCTTCCCCACTCCTTCCATGTCCCCACTTCCATCCTCTCCTCCTCCCTCTCACCCTTCTTTTCCTTTTCCCACATTTCCTCCCTTTATCCTTTCCTTTCCGATGCTCTACTCCTTCTCTTCTTCTTCCCTCCCCTTCTTTCTCTTCTCCTTCCCTCTCTCCTATTTCCTCCTCCCCTTCTTCCTCCTTTGAGAAGTGGAATGGATTTCAGAGTCAGAATCTGTTGTTGGGCACCCAAGAGAATCTGGTACAATTCAGTTATGTGAAAAATATGAAAGAAAAATAATGAGATCCAGATACCAGGACCAAAATTATATGAATAAGCTCCCGTTTAATGACCCAAGAACTCTCAAAAGAGTCAACTCTGACAAAAGCTCCAATCTTCTTTCCTTTCCTTTCCTTTAAGTATTCATAACTACCAATGGTCTTTTTTAGAATGAATTTAACCTTGAGTATGCTTTCTCTGTACTTCTAATTTGGTTTGTAAACCTATTAGGCATTGACTTGCTCTCAAACAATTATTATTAATTAGTATATTGACTAAGTGTTGTCATGCAACAGGCATGATCTCTAGAACTCCTACTGTCAGCAGAGAGGATTAATTTATTAAATATTCAAAATATGGTATTCTATAATTCAGCATTTCCTTATTTTGATAGCCAATAAGTGAGATTCTTTGGCAGAACTGTCCATAACTATTATGATAAAATTTTAATGTCCTGGATTAGTAATTACATCCTCTAACATAAATGTAGATTAGGGAGTTCTTTAACATTCTACAGATTGGATATCTTTAATTATTCAAAGACTGAATATCCATTTTCACAAATGATCTAAACCCTTGGTTTCTTCCTTTTCTACCCTCTGCTGCTTTGGTTTCTTGGCACCTTTACTGTTTATTAGCAACAAGAATGAGACCATGTATCTACCAGTTAACCATTCTTAGGAAAGGAGAGGTACTTGAAATTAAGTTCAGTATTGTTGTGGCTTTCTGTTTCTCATGCTCTTTACTCTGCATAAAGGAACACCCTTTCTCAGGGAAGAAGCTCAGAGAAAAGAAACTGGATTTGGGCTCCTTTTGCTCCTGATGGCGATGGACATTTTCCCCTGTCCTCACAAGTCCCACTCCCAGAAGCATGGTGAGCAGGATGGTAAGAAACCCACTGAAAGGCTTCCCCCAGAGGATCAGGTGTGTGGGGGAGGTTTCTGGCTGGTGAGTACACCACACACACAGCTGAGGATGCCCAGTCACCAGTCTGGAGTAGAGGTCGGGAGCTCAGAGAAGAAGCTGGAGAATTTCCAGAACCTTAAAGGACAGTCTGAGTGCTGCACGAGGTTGAGTTTCTTGCGTTTGGCTGGCATATGTCAGACTTGTGGGGCTGTTTCCTCTGTTCATTAAATCTCTTTCTACAGCATCATGTTTAGGTTGCTTTAAACTACAGAGGTTTTCAGACTATTTCAGGATAAAGATCATTTTCTAAAGGGCCAGGGCAGGAATAAAGCAAGTATGATAATGTTAAAAAATAATAACAAAGGAAGCAGACTTAGAGTAAGGATTTTCAAGACCAAACAATCATTTATATTCTTAGCACCCATTCTATGACCAATTAGTATAGTTAACCCTTAAACAACTCAGTTATGAACTGCACACATCCACTTACATGAGGAATTTTTTCAATTAATATATTGGAAAAGTTTTCAGAGATATGTGACAATTTGAAAAAACTTGCAAATTGTAACCTAGAAATATCGAAAAATTAAGAAAACAGTTGGTATGTCATGAATTCTTAAATATATATGTAGATACTAGTCTCTTTTATTGTTTACTACTATGAAATATATACAAATCTGTTAAAGAAGAGTTAAAATTTATCAAAGCTTATGTACACACTTACAGACCATACATAGTGCCATTTGCAGTCAAGAAAATGTGAGCAAATGTAAAGATGCTGTATTAAGTCATAACTGCAGAAAATTAATTGTAGTACCTACTGTACTAAGGTAATAATTTGGTAGCCACCTCCCATTGCTCCTGCAGTGAGCTCAAGTGTCGTGAGCACCCTCTTCCAACGTCCTATGACGCTGAACATTTCCACTTGAGCAGTTTGGCTCTCCAGTAAATTGTGCATCACAGTAAAAAGCCATCTCTCATGGTTCTCACATCGTTTTCATCATGTTTAGTGCAATGTTATAAACCTTGAATAACACCACGGGACCCATCAGAAGTGCCACTAGTGATGCTGGAAGTGCTCCCAAGAATCCCAAGAAGTCATGACATTACAAGAAAAAGATGATTTGCTTGATGTGTACCATAGACTGAGGTCTGCAGCTGTGGTTGCCCACCATTTCAAGATAAAGGAGTTCAGCATAAGCACAATTTAAACAAAAAAAAAAAAAAAAAGGAAAATTTGTGAAGCTGTTGCTGCAGCTTTGCCAGCAGGCATGAAAACCCTGCACTTTCTGTGAAATACCTTTTTTATATCATTTTGAAAATGCAGCTTGTATGTGGGTGCAGGGTTGCTTTAAGAAAGCCATCCTTATCCACTCTAATATGATTCATGAAAAGCAAAGTCACTACATGACAACTAGGGCAAAAGGAAGGTGAAGGATCTAAAGCTGGAGAATTTAATGCCAGCAAAGGATGGTTTGATAATTTTAAAAAGGTTTGGCTTTAGGGGTGCCTGGCTGGCTCGGTTGGTGGAACGTGCGACTCTTGGTTTCAGGGTTGTAAGTTCAAGCCCCACATTGGGTGTAGAGATGACTTAAAAAATAAAAAAATAATAAAAAAAAATAAAAGATTTGGCTTTAAGAAATGTCAAGATACCAAGAGAGGCAGCTTCTGTCAACCAAGAAGCAGCAGACAAATTCCCAGACACCATTAAGAAAATCATTGAGGAGAAAGGATATCTGCCTGAACAGATAGTTAATACAGAAGAAAGTGCCCTATTCTGGGGGAAAAATTGCCATAAAAATGTATTAAGTGGGGAGGGGGGAGTGCCTGGGTGGCTCAGTTGGTTAAATGTCTGCCTTCAGCTCAGGTCATGATCCTGGGGTCCTGAGATCAACCCACATGTTGGGCTCCCTGTTCAGTGGGGAGCCTGCTTCTGTCTCTTCCTCTGCCTCTCCCTCCCCTCCCCTCCTCTTGTGCTCTCTCTTGGGCTCTCTCTCTCTCAAATAAATAAAATCTTTCTTTAAAAAAATGTATTAGTAAGGAAGAGAAGCTAGCACCAAGATTTAAGGCAGAAAGGATAGGCTAACTCAGTCTTTTGTGCAAATGCAGTCTGGTTTATGATCAGGACTGCCCTTATCTAAAAGGCTGCTAACCCCTGAGCCTTGAAGAGAAAAGATAAACACCAGCTTCTAGTCTTCTGGATGTACAACAAGAAGGTCTGGACAACAAGAACCCTTTTTTTCTGAGCTGGTGCCAACATGATGCTTTGTCCCTGAAGTCAGGAAATATTTTCTTTTGATATTGGATGATGCCCTTGGCCACCCAGATTCCCATGAGTTCAACACTGACAGCATGAAAGTGGTCTACTTGCCCCCAAATGCAACATCTCTAATCACTGTTGATCAGGGTTTCCTAAGAACCTTTAAGGCTCAGTACACACACTACTCTATGGGAATGATTGTCAATTCTATGAAAGAGAACCCCAATACAGAGAACATCAAGAAAGTCTGGAAAGATTATACCATTAAAGATGCCATTGTTGTTACTAAAAAAACAAAACAAAACAAAAAAACAAAAAAAACTATGAGAACCATCAAACCTAAAAAACAATAAATTCCTGCTGGAAAGAACTGTCTAGAAATTGTGTATGACTTCATAGGACCCATGACAGAGCCAATCAAGGAAATCTAACCCCAACCCCTCCATTGTTTAAGGGGCAACTGTAATTGCTTTAGTATACATTAGGTGTGGAGAGTTTCCAAGTAACACTAATAATTTCTAGTTAAAGTTTCCCTAATCATAGTGACTCATATAGTACAGTTTTGACGACCAATGACACAAAGCCAAATCTAACGAGTTAGGACAGAAAGAGGAGTTTATGGACTCATGTAAATGGAAATTACAGGGGCAATTCTGGCGTCAAGCATATCTGAATCCCTGGAGTTGATGATGTCTTGGGATGCTATTTCACTATTTCTTGGTTTTGCTTTCCTTCTTGGGTAAGCTTATTTTCAGGCAAATGGCTGAGAATGGCTTATTCTCTCCCCAGTGGCTACCAATTTACATTGCTTCCCTACCCTCTCATAAAGTGTTCCTCTTTCCTCTAGCTCCAACAAAAGTCCTAGAAACTTATTGGCCTGACCTGACTCGTTATTGTTCTAAAAAAAAATCACTAGTGCAAGGCCCAGGGTTGATGTAGTACGCTCCCCAGCTTGATCCGTGTCATGGTCTCCCCTCCAGAGGGAGGTTTGCCCTTTCTGACTAATCTAGACTGAAAGTATGGGATTGGACTAAAGCGAAAAACAGATTGATTCTCGAAATAATGGGAAAGCATGCCTGATAGGCAAAAACAACAGATACCCACTGTAGACAGTAATAATAAAATATCCTATCTATATATCACTTCATAAAATATTTTCAGATATATTCTCTTACCTGGCCCTTACAAAAATAATGTGGGGTTCATATTGGCATTTCTATTTCTAAGATGAGTAAACTAAATCACACAACCAGAGACAAAGCCAGTCTTATATTCTTATCTTTAGACTCCAAGGAAGGTTCTTAATCTTATTCTACTACAGACACTACATATGTATATATATTCTTGCTTTCAGGAGCCTGAACTCTAGTAGGACTACAGTATTATGTCCTTTACTTCTGTAACTTTTGTCTCCTCTAGATATGTCATGGCTTTTCAACTTAAGGCATTAAGTTGTTTGTAAGGCTGGGCTAGCAGTATGTTTCCAAAATTCCCCCCCTTGTTAATTTCCTCTGAAATTATACAATTCCATACTCCCAAAGCTTTCATAAAATACAGTCAAATAGTTTGGGTCTCTCATCCCTTTGCCTGTCACTTGGGATCAAATTTCATTTTTGTCCTGAAGAACATCTGGCTCCCATTTTGCCTTTCGTTTACTCTCATCCATTCTGTGTCTGGATTGATTTTCCTTTCTCAGAGTAACCCCACCCCACTGTGGTGTGTTCACTGCCCCTAATAGGACTAGGGGACTTGCATCTTTCTTCCTCAGATTTCTCTTGTCACTCTAGAATCCAGAGAATGTAAAGGGTATCTGAATTTCTAAAACATTTCAACATAAGCTTTTATTCCACAGTGAAAGGTTAAATGTGTTGTTTTCCCTAAAGTGACGACTTTAGAACAAGTGTGATTTTATGTTCATATAAAATTCTAAGAACACAAATACCAAGATCTCAATATCCTTTACAAAAATATTCAAAAAGCCTGTATCCGTTTCTATCAAGAATTAGTTTTAATATTAAAGGAAACTACCCTGAAATGTATTTTAAATGTAATTATATAGCTCATGCACTGTCATCTCTTCTCATTTACCAGTGTCTATTCTATTTAGTTTAAGATGAACTAAATTTCTATTTCTGACTGAACCTTATTATTATTAAAAAATGCAACGTATTTTCTCCCAGTGTGGATATGCATGAGGAGAATATTTTGTGTAAAAATTAATTGCCTTTTCTTCTTGGCACATTACAAGGAAGGCTATTTTAGAAGTAAAAAATACTAATGATTACTACGATTCACCAATTGGAAAAGTTTCTTCAGTACTGTGACACAAAATTTCCTTCCATTATACTCAGAATGTGGCATAAGTGTTTTTTATTTTCCAGATGGCTATAATTTCTTCCTTTCTATCTACATTTATAAGAGTCACAGAATAAACAAGCCTAGAATCTGAACTCACTGGGAGAGTGAAAGTTATATGGTACGGCATCTTAGCCAAGGCAGAAGGGTACTCCTAGCCTCTAAAATACTGCTAAGGAGACTTACCCTATCTACCTCTACATGAGCCCAGAGGAGAGAGCTCACGATTCACAAAGGCAGCCCGCTCCAGTTTCGTACAAATATAATCGTAAATTCCATCTTATGTTGAGCTAACATGAACCTTCTGCTAGATGCACTTGTTGGTTCCGCTTCTGGAAGATAAAAGATAAGCTTTATTTCTCTCTTGTGAAAGATCCTTTCAGATACATGAAGAGAGTTAACATGCCTTCTCTTTTCGCAGGTAAACAAAGTAAACAAACCTACGTATTTTTCATATTTATTTTGGCTGAAAACCTCCGGATGTGCATCAGTTTGATCATGATCTCCTTAAAAAATGATTCTCAGAAAAGAGCACACTGTTTTACTCTGACCAATGCCAACTACAGTAGGGCTACCACTGTGTCCCACACATTTGATTCTTTGCCTTTATTAGCACAACATAAGCATGGGAGAAAGGAAGAAAGAAAGGATAAGAGACAGGAAGGAAGAGAGGGAAGAAGGGAGAAAGAGAAAACAGAAGAACTGAAACAAGATCAGGGAGAAATAAAAAAATTCAAAATATATGCATGCCCTGGGGCTAATACTTGGATCAGAACTACCATCTTGTGACTAAGCTTTGGACCTCTGGCAAGGTTGAAAGGTCATTATCAAGTGTCCTGCATTAAGCCTGGAGCCTTTGAAGCAACAACGGAAGGGGTCTATGAAAATACAAATTCTCGGGGGTGCATGGGTGGCTCAGTCAGTTGGGCTGTTGGGCATCTGCCTTTGACTCAGGTCATGATCCTGGGGACCCAGGGGTCAAGCCTGCATCCAGGCCCTCGTGGATTTCCCTGCTCTGTGAGGAGCCTGCTTCTCCCTCTCCCTTTGCCCCTCCCCCTGCTCATTCTCTCTCTCTCTCATGTGCTATCTCTCTCTCAAATAAATGAAATCTTTAAAAATAAAAAAATACAAATCCTCTCCAAAGCAAGTATCCCCAATTTACATTCTCAGGATTCCCCCAGATTAAATTCAACAAGGGTGAGCTCACAAGATGTTATTGGGAAACACAGAAGGAAACAAGGTAGGATAAGCAAAAACAACAAATAATAGATTTAAGTCCCCTACTACCAAACACCCCCACCCCAACTCAAATGCTTGAATTATCAGATGCAGCATGTTAGCTAATCTGAATCAAAATTCCAAAGAAACAAATCCTGGAGTCATAAAACCAACTGATGAAGAGATAAATCACTATCAAAAATGGTCAGAGAAATTTTTAACATGAACATGGATGCATTAGCAGTTTCCTCTTACCATGGAAATCTGAAAGCCACAAAAATATGGAAAACAGAAATTCAAATTTTGGTAAAATTAAGAGACTCCAAAATAGTTGTAAAGGCTGCTGAGCCTTTAGGATTCACATGGCAGTAAGTGAAGAGAAGCCTATGAGCAATGTGGCAGCTAGAATCCTAAAATCCATGTCCTCCACCAAGATTTCCTTCCCTAATATGAGGGAGTATGAATATAATAAATGCAATATTACACCTGTGATTACGTTACATTACATGACAAATGAGATTTTGCAGATGCAATTAAGAGTACTAGTCAGTTGACTTTGAGTTAATCAAAAGGGAGATTATCTGGGTGGACCTATCTAACCACATGAGCCCTGTGAAAGCAGAGAGTTTTCTGTCTGGTGGCAGAAGAGAAAGAAAGATCTAAAATAGAAGGAGTCCATTATATTGTACACCTGAAACTAATATAACACTGCATGTTAACAAACTGGAATTAAAATAAAACTTAAAAAGTGAAAAAAAAACACAAAACAAAACAGGAGGATTCCAGGTACTGTTGCTGGTTTGAAGATGGAGGGGCCCAAATGAAAGAAGGGAGAGTGGCCTCTAGGAGCTCTAAGAGTCCTGTGCAGCTGACAGCTAGCAGGAAAATGGAGACCTCAGTGCTACAATTGCAGGGAAATGAATTCTGCCAACAACCAGAATGATCTTGGAAGTGATTTCTTCCCTAGAGATTTCACCGTGCAGAAGTTTTTTTTTATCTTGATGAAGTCCCAATAGTTTATTTTCACTTTTTTAAATAGTATTTTTATATTATATTATTTTCACTTTTATTTCCCTTGCTTCAGGAAACATCTACAAAAATGCTGCTATGAACCATGTCAGAGAAATTACTGCCTGTGCTCTCTTCTAGGATTTTTATGGTTTCAGATCTCACATTTAGGTCTTTAATCCATATTGAGTTTATTTTTGTGTGTGATGTATGAAAGTGGTCCAGTTTCATTCCTCTGCTGTTCAATTTTTTCTACACCATTTGTTGAAGATACTGTTTTTTTCATCATTGCATATTCTTCCCTCCTTTGTTGAAGATTAATTGACCATATAATCCAGGGTTCATTTCTGGGTTTTCTATTCTGTTCCATTGATCTATGTGTCTATTTTGTGCCAGGACCAAACTGTCTTGATCACTACAGTTTTGTAATATAACTTGAAGTGGAATTGTAATGTTTCCAGCTTTGCTTTTCTTTTTCAAGATTGCTTTGGCTATTAGGGGTCTTTTGTGGTTCCACACGAATTTTAGGATTGTGTGTTCTAGTTCTGTGAAAAATGCTGTTGGTATTTTGATAGGGATTGCATTAAATGTGTAGATTGCTTTGGGTAACATAGGCATTTTAACAATATTTGTTGTTCCAAGCCATGAGTTTGGAACGTTTTTCCACTTCTTTGTGTCATCTTCAATTTCTTTCATCAGTGTTTCATAGTTTTCAGAGTACAGGTCTTTTATGTCTTTGGTTAGGTTTATTCCCAGGTATTTTAGGGTTTTGGTGCAAGTGTAAGTGGGACTGAATCCTTGATTTCTCTTTCTGCTGCTTCATTTTTAGTGTATAGAAATGCAACAGATTTCTGTATGTTGATTTTGCATTCTGAGACTTTACTGAATTCATGTATCAGTTCTAGCAATTTTTTTGATGGAGTCTTTTGGGTTTTCTGTATAGAGTATTGTGTCATCTGCAAATAGTGAAAGTTTGACTTCTTCCTTACCGATTTGGAAGCCTTTTATTTCTTTTTGTTGTCTGACTGCTGTGGCTAGGACTTCAAGTTCTGTGTTAAACAACAGTGGTGAAACTGGACATCTGTGTCTTGTTCTTGACCTTAGGGGAAAAGCTCTCAGTTTTTCCCCACTGAGGATGATATTAGCTGTAGGTTTTTCATATATGGCCTTTATTATGTTGAGGTATGTTCCCTCTAACCCTATTTTGTTCAGAGTTTTTACCATGAATGGATGTTGTACTTTGTCAAATGCTTTTTCTGCATCTATCGAAAGAATCATATGGCTCTGATCCTTTCTTTTATTAATATGGCATATCATGTTGATTGACTTGTGAATACTGAATTACACATGCAGCCCAGGAATAAGTCCCACTTGATTGTGGTGAATGATTCTTTTAATGTAGTGTTGGATTCGGTTGGATTGGTTCATTGAGAACAATGGACAATATCTCATGTTCACTGGGGATATAGGCCTGCAGTTTTCTTTTGTAATGGAGTCTCTATCTAGTTTTGGTATCAGGGTAATGTTGGATTCATAGAATGGATGTGGAAGTTTTCCTTCCTTTTGTATTTTTTAGGATAGTTTGAGAAGAATAGGTATTACCTCTTTAAATGTTTGGTAGAACTCACCTGTGAAGCCATCTGACCCTAGACTTTTGTTTGTTCGATTACTGATTCAGTTTCTTTGCTGGTTATCAGGCTGTTCGAGTTTTCTATTTCTTCCCATTTTGGTAGTTTCTATGTTTCTAGGAATTTATCCATTTCTTCCAGGTTGTCCAATTTGTTGGCATACAGTTTTTCATAATTTTTCTTATAATTGTTTGCATTTCTGTGGTGGTGGTGGTGATTTCTCCTCTCTCATTTGTGATTTTACTTATTTGGGTCCTTTTTCTTCTCTTTTTGATAGGTCTGGCTAGAGGTTTATCAATTTTTTTAATGTTTTCAAAGAACCAGCTCCTGGTTTCGTTGATCTAGTCTATTGTTTTCTTTTAGTTTCTATGTCATTTATTTCTGCTCTAAGCTTTATTATTTCCCTTCTTCTGCTGGCTTTAGGCTTCATTTATTGTTCTTTCTCCAGCTCCTTTAGGTGTAAGGTTAGGTTGTTTATTTGGGACTTTTCTTGCTTCTTGAAGTAGGTATTGCTGTATCCTTCCCTCTTAGGACAGCTTTTTATACAACCCAAAGGTTTGGGACCATTGTGTTTTCATTTTCATTTGTTTCCATGTATATTGAAATTTCTTCTTTGATTTCCTGGTTGACTCATTCATTATGTAGTAGCACGTTTAACCTCCATGTATTTGTGGTCTTTTCAAATTTTTCTTGTGGTTGACTTCAAGTTTCATAGAGTTGTGGTCAGAAAATATGCACGGTATGATCTCAATCTTTTTGTACTTGTTGAGGCCTGATTTATGACCTGGTATGTGATCTATTCTGGAGAAAGTCCCATGTGATGTGAAAAGAATGTGTATTCTGCTGCTTTAGGATGGAATGTTCTGAATCTATCCAGTGTGTCATTCAAAGCCATTGTTTCCTTATTGATTTTCTGCTTGGATGATCTGTCCATTGATGTAAGTGGGCTGTTAAAGTCCCCTACTATTATTGTATTATTATCAATGAGTTCCTTTTTTTTATTAAAGATTTTATTTATTTATTTGAGAAAGAGAGAATGAGAGAGAGACAGCATGGGGGGGGGGGGTCAAAGGGAGAAGCAGACTCCCGGCCAGGCAGGGAGACTGATGTGGGATTCCATCCTGGGACTCCAGGATCATGACCTAAGCCAAAGGCAGTCGCTTAACCAACTGAGCCACCAAGGTGCCCTTATCAATGAGTTCCTTTACGTTTGTTATTGTTTTATATATTTGCATGCTTCCATGTTGGGTGCATAAATATTTATAATTGTTAGATCTTGTTAGATAGTCCCCTTTATTATGATATGGTGCTCTTCTTTATCTCGTTACAGTCTTTGGTTTAAAATCTAGTTTGTCTGATGTAAGTATTACTACTCCGGCTTTCTTTTGATGTCCATTTGCATGATAAATGTTTCTCCCTCCCCTCACTTTCAATCTGCAGGTGTCTTTGGGTCTAAAATGAGTCTATTATAGGCAGCATATAGATGGGTCTTGTTTTTTTATCCATTCTGACACCCTATGTCTTTTGATTGGAACATTTAGTGCATTTACATTCAGAGTAATTATTGACAAATATGTATTTAGTGCCATTTTATTACTTGTTTTGTTGTTGTTTCTGGAGATTTTCTCTTCCTTTCTTGTCTTTGTCACTTTCGGTCTTTGCTTTCCACTCAGAGTCCCCTTTAATATTTCTTGCAGGGCTGATTTAGTGGTCATGAACTCCTTTAGTTTTTGTCTGTGAAACTCTTTATCTCTCCTTCTATCAGAAAGTACTATTAAAAAAAAAATCCTGGGGCGCCTGGGTGGCACAGCGGTTAAGCGCCTGCCTTCGGCTCAGGGCGTGATCCTGGCGTTATGGGATTGAGCCCCACATCAGGCTCCTCTGCTATGAGCCTGCTTCCTCCTCTCCCACTCCCCCTGCTTGTGTTCCCTCTCTCACTGACTGTCTCTATCTCTGTCGAATAAATAAATAAAATCTTTAAAAAAAAAAATCCTAAAGATGATGAGCCACATTTTGAGGTACAGAAGTATCTCTAATGAGCAGCAAATGGATGGGGAAGATTGTAAGGTGAATGGTATTAGATGCTACTCCTTATGAATGCCCTAAGAGGAGAGCAGAAAAAGGCTGCTAGTTTAAAATGTCCAGTGAGCCTAGTTCTTACAATTTTGCTAACAGAGGGCATTTTGATCGCTCTTTTTAATGTAAAGTTATGCCCTTTGCTTCATTTTACTTCTTTTGAATTATAATTATACTTGTTTGATACTAATACTGCAACATATACTCTTGGTTATTTATGTTTTCCTGGTGCATCTTGGCTTCTGTTTTTATTCTTAGCCATCTAACATTATTTAGGAGGTGTTCCTTTAGAGATAGAATATAGTTAATCTTTGTTTTTCTTCTTTTTTAAAAAAGACTTATTTATTTATTTATTTTAGAAAGTGAGAGACAGCACATGAGCAGAAGAGGCAAAGGGAGAGAGAATCTCAAGAAGACTCTGCACTGAGTGCACAGCTTGACACAGGGCTCGATCTCAGGACCCTGAGATCACAATCTGAGCTCAAACCAAGAGTCAGATGCTTGACCGACTGAGCCACCCAGGTGCTCCAATCTTTGTTTTTCAAAAAGGAAGTTTAAGCCATTTCCTTTGGTTGTCATAACTTAGTTTTTGTTTAGTTACACTATGTTTTTCTTTCTTTTTAATGGTTTCTTGCTTTACTTTCATTTCTGTCTACTCTATGGACTATGCTTTATTTGCTATAATTTCTATTGACTTTAAAAGTATTCATTCAATTTTTTTTTCCAGTGCGTGCCCCAAAAGTATATATTGTATTTTTAATTTTACTAGCGGTTCTTATGAAGCTTTTCTAACATATTTTTAAATTTGTACTTCCCTCTTTTTCGAGATCAGGAATGGAATGTCATCTTCTGACATCATGTGAGATGACAGTGCTGAGAACAAGGTACGCCATCAACAAATGCTTATTTACTTAGACTGAATTGAAATTAGTTTGTTCTTCAATCTCATTTGAAATTGCTTGAAACATGAGAGTCGCACAACAGCTCAGGCAGCTGGGGATGGGGGTTAAGTTTAAACAATATGGTCTCTGGTAATACAAGTAAAAATGTTTCTAAATGGTAACAAAGCACTGCGAAAATTTCCTTATTATTACTTACTACTCATTGTTGAGAGCCACTGAAGTGCTACATTTTGAAATGTATGTATAAAAATCAGTTCAGTCATTAACAATCAATCTCTATTCCTGTTCAAAGGAAACCAAAGGGAGAACGGTTGGTTCATTTATTTTTCAGTGTCTTTTGCCTCCTTCTTATCTAAACTCCCATGCCAGGGGTGTAGCAGTACCTCCACAATTCCCAGAAGGAGTTTCTGACCACCTGCATGTGGCATCCAGTCCAAGGGCAATTTAACTCTCAGGATATATCATCATCAAGTCCTTCAGCAAGTTGTCCGACTTACCATTATGGCACCATGAATGGCTTTATTGGGATGGCACAGTCTTAAATCACTTCAATCTAAGAAAAAATAATGGAGAGCTGTTTCAAAGGCTCACACAGTGGTTGCATTAAGGTGTGTGGATAAAACACAATGGCCATAAAGGTATTTTGTGAGAAAAGCCAATCATCACTTCAATTTGCCTTCCATTTCCTGCCCATATTATTTTTACAATTGCAGGATAATCTCTATAGCTGATCTAAGGATTTGTTAGCATGACTCCCAGAGGCTTCCGTGAAAGTGACCCCTCCCCTGGCTCTGCAGTACTAAGTTTAAGAATATACTTGGATCAGGATGCAGCAGGACGCCTGCACCAAGAATGATGAATGGGCACTATTCACGGTTAGGTTTACTGTATTGTGTTGTAGTGCCTCCTATATTATATTCAGTGTTGTATTGAAAGATTGAATATACAAATAACAATGACCAGAATATATATAAAAACAGAACTCTGACCTACGACCTGCAACAACCTGCCCAGGAAATCGACCAACCCAGGAAGCCAGCCTGCTATAAGTTAGACCTGCAGGAAGTCAGACTGCTATCTCTAGTGATGGTCCAGGAAGCCAGACAATAGCCCCAGTAACAATTGGCCCCAAATGACCAGGATTTGATTAATGACAGACAGAGACAGTTTTCCTAATATTTGTCCCCAGCCTGCCTACAGCTTCCTCATATCCACAGTTTCTAATCAGGGCCTACCTGAAGCCTTATCTTTTTTCCACCTTTCTACCTGCCTTTGAGTATCTGCCAAAATGCAAGTGACAGTAGCCGGCTCCCTTGCTGTAGACGCTCTGAATAAATAGCCTTTGCTTGTTCTCATTTGGTTGGTCTTTGTTTATTTCCACTATAAAGCTGAGCTGAAGGAGGTGCTTCTGGTGTCAAAGGAGTGGTCCCCAGCACATCCCCAGGCTACTTTACTGAGAGAACAGATCCAGTCTTATGTATTTAATTCTAGATGTAAAGAGAAAGACTATTAACTCTCCATAAAGACTAATATGATTCTCACTTGGGTCTTACCATCTGTAACTACGTACCCAGTGGTGAGGATTTCAGAAGCTGGAATCTCCATCTGGCCTGAATGATGTTGCTGATCTTTGTGATATGTATCGTGGCTGTGCTGACTTCCTTTCATATCCTTGAGATAATTAAACCCTGCTTGATCCACCCAAGGAGTACGTGCCTGGTCTTTGCATCAGTCTGAGCTTACAACTCACTTGGTCAATACAACGGTCATGAACACCCCACATCTCAGACTGGGTAGGTAAGAGTTACATATTTTGGAAGTGAATATAAAGATTTTTGTTTTCTGTCCCAGACTACAATTTATAAATAAATGAATGCTTATGGTAGTATTTCTTAACCTGGGGCCAGGTACCATTTAGGGGAGAAAGGGCAATACACGCAGAGACAGCAGCATAAGAAAGGCAAGGAGGCAGGAACACAGAGAGCAACGCTGTGCATCTCCTGCGCCTCCAAAATAAGCCATATGGTTTACAAACTTCAAATGCACAGTTGCAGCTTCTACAAGCAGAGGGATAAGTGGAAGGAAAAACTGAAGCAAATATCTCTGCCCTAAGGGAAGCCTTTTTAAGACCATTTATTTCTGAGTTCTCTCGAACTAAGGCGACAAGCAAATCTATGCAGACTCCTCTGAGCTCCCAAGATACCCCCATCTGAATGTTGTTCTCCTTCATTTCCACTGCACAAGAACCACGATCACATCTGACTCTAAGTGGAACCTTGACGTAGTCCAGATGTCCATTTTCAATCATCTGAGACCGAAATATGTCAACAAATATTTTCAGAGGGAACATTAGGTAAAACAATCATTTGCTAAATAAGAATGTTTAATTCCCTCTCTGCACTGCCAATTCCCTCTTTGGTATTAATCACCATTGCTAATATTCATGTCACCATCTACAATAGAGCTCCCAATCTGTCAATTTGTGATACATCATTTAAGTAGCAGCAATTCTTTTTTTAGCTTTAAGATTTTACTATCTTATATCCATATGCACTGTAGAAAATGAGAGAGAAGAAGAAGGAAGGAAGGAAGAAAGGGAGGAAGGAAGGAAAAGGAAAGGGGAAGAGAAAGGGAAAGGAAGGGAAAGGAAGGGAAGGAAGGAAGGAAGGAAGGGAGGAAGGAAGGAAGGAAAGGAGGAAAGAAGAGAGGTCATGATTAACACCAACACCACTATTAATATTTCAGTATAAAGATTTCCAATCTTGTTAATGCTGTTATGCAATCACAACATACATACCATTTCATAACTCTCTTTACTCAGTAATATTTTAACATTTTTCTACATCATTGAACACTCCACAATGTAAAAGTTAATGACAGGAGAACATTTTAATGTTTGGGTAGACCACACAATGTCTCCTGCTGTTAATAATTCATTGTTTCCTATTTTACATTATTATAAGGAATGCAGCCATTAACATCCTTAACTAAATCTTCCCCAGCATGCACAATGATTTCCACATGAAAAAAATGTAGAAATTGAATTTATGGATCAAAAAGCTAAACACATCTTTATGACTTTTGATTTCTGTAGCAAAGAGCCCTCTAGAAAGGTTGTAAGAATTTATACTCCCTCTTGCAGTGCATGACTGTGTTCATTTTTCCATATGCTCTTTGTATGAATATTATAGAGAGGTCATTTCCCCCCTTTGCCCCTTCCTGAATTTCTTCCTCTTGCCAACTGTTAACACAATAATATTCCAGAGTTTTCCTAAAAGATAGGTTTATTTGTCTTACCCACATTTCACCACAATGCATCCCAATGACCAGTGATACACAGAATCTGAAGAATGTGACTCTCAGCCTTTCAAGGATAAATCAGACACCTTGGGGGGAAAAGCTGAGTTAAAAAAAAAAAAGCCAGAAAAGATCTGGGGGGCTGGGGTGGGGGTGTGGGTAACAATGAGAAAAATGAAAACTGATCCTTGTGTGTTCATCTGGGAAAGACTTGAAGTAGAATAATAAGTGATTAAATGAGAAAAGTAAATCAGTGTTTTGTACCATCTTCTGGATACAATGTTCAGCCTAGACTTTATCCCTGAACTCCAGACTTACATATGTAATGACCTATTTTGAGATTTATACTTGTTTTGCTATTTTTCTCATAACCACTATCACCAACATACACTCCATTAGAAAAACCTATTCATCCTCCAAAATGTGTCTTGATTTGGTCCACTTTTCTCCATATTACTGCCATTATTGCCATTTCTCATCTGACTATAGATTTTTTTTTAAGTTTTTATTTATTTGACAGAGAGAGAGCAAGGAAGCATGCACAAGCAGGGGGAACAGCAGGCAGAGGGAGAAGGAGAAGCAGGCTCCCCGCTGAGCAGGAACCCCAATGCAGGGCTCAATCCCAGGACCCTGAGATCATGCCCTGAGCCAAAGGCAGACGCTTAATGGACTGAACGACCCAGGCGCCCCATGACTATAGATTCTTAATTTTTCTCCCTGTTCCCACAGTCCATTCTGCACACAGCAGCCAGGGAACATTACATCGTGTCATCTTCCGAATTAAAACAGTATCCAATGGTGTTGGAGAGGTAGACAGGATCCCACTCATCAGTAAAGGCTTATGTGTAAGCCACATAAGGAGTTGTGATTTTATTCTGAGTCAGAGAATTAAAATAATTTAATTAATAATTAAAATAATTTAATGGCTTTCTATGACTCTTATAATAAAATCACAACTCCTTATGTGGTTTACACATAAGCCTTTACTCATGAGTGGGATCCTGTCTACCTCTCCAACACATTGGATACTGTTTTCTCCAATCGCCAACCCAACACACTGCCCCAACCACATTGGCATTGTTTCTATTTTTACAGCATGCTGAGTTCTTTTTCACATTAGAACTGTTGTTTTTGCTGATCCACCCCTTGATCACTCTTCTCATTTTTTTGCATGGGCAGCACTTTTCATCCATCATGTCCCACTTCAGAAAGAGCCTCCCTGACTACCTTACTAATGTCAGCTTCAACCATCAACCCATTTACTTCCCATCACACAACCCTATTTTTTCCCTTTGTTAGAAAACCAAAACAGCTTCGTCTCCTTGGTCATTGTCTTCTCTAGAATGTAATCTTTATGAATCCAATAACTTATTTTGCACTGACCCACTGTAAGTCTAGCACATAGCAGAATGCCTAGCACACTGGTGACACTCAAAAAACTTTCATGAATAAATAAATGGAAGATATATTCATAATCAACTAAAATCATATTTTCTTTGTGGTAACAGATTTTCTCATATGCACATTTACAGTATAAACAAGGAGTTACTTGATTTATAAATACTTTTAAATTTGATGAAAAGGAGTATGGCGTTGTTTGAATAGTCTAAAATCTATTTAATCATTGTGTCATTGGAAATTTAGTTTTACCATTTTTCATTATTATAAGCAGTATTACCACATATAAACTTGAAACTAACATATAATTATTTAATTCCTTACTAAAGTGGCTTTTCTAGATCAAAATCTTTTTATATGTTTCATGAAATTTTCCTGTGAAAATACTAAACCAATTGATTCTTCATCAGCAGTGAACTAAAGTTCCTATGTTCACATGGTATATCAGGTTTCATTCAGCCAAAAGGAACAGAAAACCTAATGGAAACTAGTTAATGAGGGGAAATGTCTCATTTAACAAAGGACCAATGGTAGAGCAGTTTTCAGGATTGCTTGATTAAACGTCTTAATAATGTCATTCTTCTCTCTACTTTGCCCTCAGGCTGACTCCACTCAGGATTACAAAACATCTGAAGCAGTTCTAGGCCAAACATTGCAGAGGTAAAAATGGATCATATCCCCTAGAGTCTCGTTCCTAGAATGAGGAGATCTTTCCCAGATGCCCAATAGTAGACCACCTTCCGTCCTCATTGGCTGGAAATGGGTGACATTCCCTCTTCTAAATGAGTCACTGATAAGGAGAATGGAACTACTAGGAAGAGTAATAGTAATAGCTAAGTCTTAAAACAGTCTGGATTTTACCCTCAAGTAAACGTGAGCATTCTGCCAGTAAGGAAGAAGTTGAAGTGGGTTAGATCTTGGTAGGCAATCAATAGTATCTGATAATTTGAATATTAAAATTTAAAAAATCTTTGACAATTTGTTGCATGAAAAGCTATTACTTAACATAGCATTTATTTGATTACTAAACTGCATTAACATTTTCTCTTGTGTTCTACTATCCTTTTAACTCCTTTGGGAGGTCTCAACTCTTCTTGGTGGCAGAGAAAAAAAAAGAAGAAGGAGAAGGAAGAAGAAAAAGGAAAGGCTGACAGGCTGACATCATTACATCTCAAATTAGTTTACAAAACCCACCTCTTCAGGAGAATTCCCTCTATAATACCAAGTCCATAAATTTCATCCATGCATAGTGACTACTAAGTAGAACAAGGGAGACAAGATGAATCCACAAAACATTCATTATTTGCACTAACCACAACAACGTTAGCAGGAGAATCGATAGGGCTGCAGCTCCCAAGAAGATACTTAAATTTTACTGACAACCCAAGACCACCCCATTGTCATTGAATATTATAACCTGTGTTCCAGAGCTCTCCCAAACTTGTCCCCAAACCTTCCTTGAAGGTAGAACAAGTTGGATTACACCTAGCCTCAGATCCAGTTACTCTTTGACTTGTTTTCTAATGGGTTTTCTATACCATTAATTTAAGGAATATCTGATCCAACTGAGGGTGGAACTTACACAGTTTATTCTAGTTGGACCATCGGCTTCATTAATTTGAACTCCTGATGATAAGTGCTCTGCAATCTCTCCTCATCTTTACTTGTTTTCCTCCATTTCAATTTTAGTTACTGATTAAATACATTTTAATTACATTAACGAAATAATACTTTTCCTTCATTTAAAAAATATTTCTCTTTGAACAATAACACCTAACATGTTCATTGGACAGTTATTGGGTTGTTCAACATCTGCTTATCGATATATTAGCCATTTATATGTTAAAAATAGTGGTTATGTGTCATATAGATTCCCAAGTCTTTTTCTTTGCTTTTCAAACTTGATTAATGTAATATCTATAGATCCATAATCTAATCAGTCTTATTCCTTTATGTTTTCTGCTTTGGGTGACATGATCAGAAAGACTTCCCAATCTGAGATCAGGTATGTTCACTCATTTTTTTCAAGGATCTAAACCTTTTGATTTTATAGTAACTGTCAGACTTTATTTATGTATATAATTATATATTTAGCTAATGAAAATCTTTCAAATACCACAAGCAATTATTTGCAGCAATGCACTAAAGTTGACATGGTAAATGAGGTCTTTCATGCAGGACATTGTCCTAGTGATGGCGTTCTCTTTCACATTTATTTGCTCTCCATGGATGACATCATCGTCACTCACAGCTACTAAATCCACAGCAATAACCACCAAATCCAGATTTCAGGACAACATGTAAAGAAACTTTCCCAGCCCATGAGAAGTAGGAGAAAATCAGAATCAGGAAGATAGAATTGAGGCCCGGGGCAAAAGTACTCACGGGGAAAGGTGAACATTGGGTTGGTTCTGTCATTCAGAAGCAAGGGGTCAGCTCCATTTCATTAATTTTCTGTTTGCTCTGGCCAAAGTCAAAGTGATTCTAGGTATAGTCTCATAGCAAGAAACATGGATACTATCTAGAACCAGAAATAAAGAACTGTGGGGGGGACTAAGGAAGAAAAATATTCTTGGCTTTTCCTCAAAATGTGTATTGGTATGGAAATCAGGAACCAAGGCTCTCAACAGCTAAAGAGGATACCTACTTCACTGTCACAATTACAATTCATAGGCAGAAAGGGAGGGAAAGGTGTTCAAGAATCATTTCCCTAAGTATGTCTTAAATATCCACTTTTTATATAAAGAGATTGGTACACTGCTGCTATTTAAAGAAAAACTATCCTCTTCGAAATCAAAACCTGAAAATAAAAAATGGAGAGATCAATCAGGCTTATTTTCCAGAGCCAAATCAATGAAGTTCTTAAAATAGCCTTACACATTACTTGGAGGGTTTTCTTAGAAATTGTTTAAAAGTGAGAGAATTCAGGACACAGGTGTTTACGGCTGTTTTGATTGTTTTTACTGAATATTGACTAAACTGGTTTAATCTTCCATGTGTTCTATAGGGGGAGGCACAGGGGAAACTGTCATTGACTACTGAAGGTTAAGAAAATAGATACCTCAAACCAGTTGAAAAGGCTTGACCAAGCACACGTAGCTAGAAAGGGGCAGAATCAGAACTGGAAATCAGATTTTCAGATTTTAATTTTGGCACTGTTTCTACTCTGCTGCTCCTTTTACTATAAAATTCTTGTTTTCTAGGATTTTATACTAAAGCTAAATGATAACGGATTTAAAACAATTTCATGTATTGCTAATATTTGAGCACAAAGAAGATAAGGTTGAGGAAATGAGGAGAATCACAGAAGGAACAAGTTGTCATCATACTGTTTCATTTAATCAGTATGGCTTTGAGCCAAAGAGAGAAGAGGAGGGCCCCTGTAAAAAGCTGATGTATGACACCCAAAATTCTAGAAATAGCTATCCCAGATTTAAAAAACAGACTTCTAACCATTTTCTTAGAGGAAGGCATGCAGTGGGTTGTGAAGCTCAACAGAAGAACATGGGCTCTGCCAAGAAGCTGACTTGGGTTCAAGTCCCAGCTCTGCCACTAACTCATTGTGTGGCTTAGGGTTAAGCTACTTATTTAAACCATACTTTTCTTATCCAGTAATGGAGAAGAATAAAGCAGCCACTTCATGGGGTTGCCAAGGATTAAATACAGTAATATATGCAAAGCATTTAGCACAGTGCCAGGCACAAGCTAAACACAGTAATGATCCCTCGCTATGGTTTTGTCATAATAAGGAGCACAGATAGTTCCAAGAGGCCCCTTCATAGTGGCCCAGGAAAGACCTAGCTCCAGAACCTGGAATCCTGCTTTTATCCACTTCCTTGATCTTGGATCAGAGAGTAAACCTTGAGGTTCTATCCAGGATGATCAAAGAATTTGGAGGCAGAGGGAGGTCTGACTCAAATCTGCTGTGTAATCTTGAAGCAGCAATTTCATCTCTTTGAGCTCAAGTTATGAGTTGAAGATACCAATAAGATTTCAGCAAGTTGTTTTGAGGGCTAAGTAAAATAGATGGTAAGAGACAGTATTTTTGCATAAAAAGCCTGTGTAGACTCAAACACCTCACAACATATAATATCCATCACTCCACCTGCAGATGTAGAAGTGGTATCACCATCAGTAGAGCCCCCTCTTCCTATTTTTCAAGTCTCATTTTCCTGACACCTCTCTCCTCTTCCCAGGGCAATTGTAGGCTTCCCTATTTTGACCAAGTCATGTTTGTTCATTGGACACAATTACTCAGGATTCTGAAATGTCATGGTGGTTCCTGCTTTATGCACTAACCAGACCATTAACAGCTACTGAACTAAGCACCAGTTCACAATCCGTGAACTCGTCAAGGTCGTAAGATCCACTTCTCATTCCTCTTTGCAATCTTGGCACAGTCTAACATTGGGAATTAAGTCCAGAAATGGTAGGCTGGGTCAGGCTAAGGAAGCCTTCTGTCCTGAGCAAGCGTCTGAATTTTTCTTCAGAGGGTAATAAAGAGTATTGACATAGAATTGACAGTCATTTTTGTGTACTAAAAAAAATCACTTTGGAAGCTGTGTAGAGGTTAGCAGGAGGCTTGGCCTGGAGGTATGACCTTGTGTAATTGACATCATCAAGAAAAGGGGAAATATGCTAAGAATTCTGCCTAATACAGAAGGCAAATATTGAAAATAACCTTTCAAATGTTTCCATCAATATCCTCAACATTTCCATTTAATTATGTTCAGTTGTATAATACCTAAACATTATTGAAATATTAGCGAACAGAGAAAAGGAAAACAATTCATTATCTATCCTCCACTACCCAGAAATATTTTGGAGTACATGAATCTTTTCAGACTTCTAATGTGTGTGTTGTATGTGTGGAGAGGGAGAAGGAGAGAGAGGAGGAGAAACCTGACATAAAAAGAAGTAAAAACACTACAATATATCAGGAAGAGGACGAGTCAGAGATGAAGGTAATATATATGAGGAAGCATTCTTATGGGGGGGGTGTCAACAGTCTAAAGTTGAGACTTATGGGGAGTGGGCCTGGCAATGGAAGCAGAGTATGTGGTAGCCTTTATTTTTGTTTGCTTTGTGTGCTTTTATATATCTTTTTTTCTGGCTTTATTGAGACACAATCCACATATAACATTAAGTAAGTTTGAGGTATACAATGTAATGATTTATATATATTTATATTTATCACAAAATGATTACGATAGAGTTAGTTAACATGTCCATTACCTTATATAGCTACAGTTGATGTGTGTGTATGTGTAGTAACAACTTTTAAAATCTACTCTCAAATTTAACTATAGTCACCATGCATGCTACAAGTCACCTCTCCAGAAATTATGCATTTTAGAAATGAAAGTTTGTACCCTTTGACCACCTTCACCCATTTCCCCCACCCCTAGCAACCACCAATCTACTCTGTTTTTCTGTTTCTAGGATATTCCATATATATATATAATGAAATGTGTATATATATATATATATATATATATGCACCATATTTTGTTCATTTATCCATCAATGGACACTAAGGTTGTTTCCATTTCTTGACTATTGTAAACAATGCGGCAATAAACATAAGGGTGCAGATGTCTCTTTGAGAAAGTGAGTTCACTTCCTTTGGATATATACCCAGAATGGAAGTGCTGGGTCATACAGTAGTTCTATTTTTAATTTTTTGAGGAACCTCCATACTGTTTTCCATAGTGGCTGCACCAGTTTGCATTCCCACCAACAGTGTACAAGAGTTCCCTTTTCTCCACATCCTCTTCATATTTAACTCTTCTTGTTTTAATAACAGCCATTCTAATAGACAAGAGTTGATATATCATTGTGGTTTTGATTTGCATTTCCCTGTTAATTAGTGATGCTCAGTACCTTTTGATGCACCCACTGAATATCTTCATTTGGAAAAATGTCTATTCAGGTCCTTTGCCCATTTTTAAAATAGATTTTTTTTTTTGCTATTAAATTGTATGAGTTCCTTATATATTTTGGATATTAACCCCTTATCTGATATGTGATTTGCAAATATTTTCTCCCATTCTGTAAATTATCTTTTTGTTTTGTTGCTTGTTTTCTTTTTAGTCCCACTAGTTTATTTTTGCTTTTGTTATTTGCGCTTTGGGTGTCATATCTAGAAAAGCATTGCCAAGACTAATGTCAACAAGCTTTTTCCCCATATTTTCTTCTAGAAGTTAAAAAAACAAAGCCCACAGGGAGAGAAATTATTAGTAATTCCATAGACTCAAAAGGACTCATTACAGGTTTTTTTAAGTTCTCCCACAGTATATTTAAGATGTTTTTCATCATGTAAAAGCTAAGTTATATGCAACATTTCCAGAGATATTCTATTACATAAAGCAAGACACCCTAGAATTTGTAGTTATTTTTTTTGTAAAATGCAACACTAGAAAGGTAATCTACTTTGTCCTGGCCACAGGGAGCGCCATCCTTAGGCATACTATTTCTTAACCCCTCAGGCTATAGGAATATTCACAGATAATAAAAGCTTTCCCAATGTAGCAATCTGGAGCCAAGAATGTAAGTCAAAATATTTATCAATTGTGTGTTTGTGTTCTTTATTAATACATATTGTTCCTATTAAGACATCCCTTTTGCTAGGACTATTCCAGACTGAAGAATGAGCTGCTTGTTCATGCATGATTCTCCATATGGCATAGAGAACTATGTTCAAGGGGTAAAATTAAGCCATCTGTGGTGCTGTTCATATTTTTCTTTTAAACTGGTCTTTTTAATGGTAAATCATTAAAATATATAAACATATTTCACCTTCACTGGAGTTCTTCATCACAACTAAAACTGTGTAAACTACACTGAATGCATAGTCCTTATTTTTTACTTGTTGATGGATTTTGATGACCACACAATCACTTCTCCTTCAAAAGCAAAATGCAATAATAGTAAATAGTAATATCATCAATTCTACATCTATCTCTCTCCACAAGAAAGCTGAAAATGCCTTTGCAGGCTTTTACATGTTTTTTCTTCCAAATGGTTTCTGTTAAATCCTGGAAATGAACAACAAAAGATCAAATTATCAATTCTTCATTCATCACCAAAGTGATGAAGTTGTCACTGCTGGGAAATACTTAAGAGAACATAATGCATACAAGGCCATGTTATTAAATAAAGGCACTCAGAGAACTGACACGAAGTAGATATTCAATAAAAATACATGTTGAATGAATCAATGGATGGATGGATGGTTAAAGACATGATGTAGAACTGAGGTACCTGAATCTAGCTTTTGATTCCCTTTATTCTTGAGAAAAAGTGTTTTCTGGACATTTCAAAATATTGGACTGCTATAGTGGATCTATGGGACAATTATAAAAGATATAACATTCACATAATGGTAATATCAGAAAGGCAAGAAAGAGTCAAAGGAACAATAGAAGATAGGTTGGCTGAGAATTTTTCAAAATGAATGATAGACAGCAAACCACAGATCCAGGAGTCTCAGAGAACACTAAATAAATAAATAAACATTAAATAAATAAATAAAATCTATATCTTGTTATATCATACTCAAACTGTAGAAAATCAAAGACAATGACAAAGTCCTGAAAGAAGCCAGAGGTCAAGACCCACCTTACCTGTAGAGGAGCAAGGATAGGAACTACAGTGGACTACTCTTAAGAAACCATGCAAGAAAGATGAGAGTAGAGTAAAATATTTAGTGTTGAAAAAAAACCTACCAATCTAGAATTCTGTATTCAGTGAAATTATCCTTCAAAAGTGAAGGAGAAGTAAATACTTTCTTAGATAAACAGATATTGAGGGAATCTGTCAAGTTAAAAGAAGTTCTTCAGAGAGAAAAAAAATGACACAGGTCAGAAACTCAGATCTACATAAAGCAGGAGCCTTAGAAAAGTAATAAATTAGACCAAAATCTTTTATCTCTCTTATTTCTTATTTGATCTAACAGATAACAGTTTGTCCAATAAAATAATAGCAACAGTGTATTAGGTGATTATCACTTATAGGTAAGTGAAATGAATAACAACAATGCTATATGGGACAGGAGGAAGGAATTGGGAATACACTGTTATGAGGTATTTGAAGCAGTATAAAACAGAATTTGTCACAAACAGACCTGCCATACAAGAAATATTAAAGGGAGTCCTTTTAGGCTGAAATGAAAAGACATTAGACAGCAACTCAAGTCCACATGAAGAAATAAAGAGCACTAGTAAAGACAACTAAATGTAAAAACAGATAGGTGAATGTAAAATCAGTATAAATGTATTTTAAATTTGAAACTCTGTTTTTATATCTCCTATCTGATTTTAAAAACAACTGCATAAAGGAATGATTATAATCAGTGCTGATGGGCATACAATATATAGAGATATAATATGTATGACAGTAACAGCACAAAGAAGGAAGAAGGAGTGAAAATATATGAGTAAAGTTTTTGTACCCTACTATAATTGTTTTTACTTTGAACTATACTGTTATAAGGCAAGATTTTAATTGTAATCCCTAGGAAACCAAACAAAAATAAAACTCAAAAAACAACTACAATAAAAAAATGACAGCTAATTAAAATGGTAAATCATATCTAATACAAAAGAAGGCAATAATGGAGGAACAAGGAAACAAAAGGACATAAAACATATAGAAAAAAATTAAAAAATGAAGATATAAATCATTCCTTATCAGTAATTACATTTATGTAAACTGACAAATATCTCCAACTAAAAGGCAGAGATTGGAAGAATGGATTTTATTTTTAAAAAGCATAACCCAATTCTATACTGTCTATATAAAAGACACACACATTAGATTCAAAGACATAAATAACTTGAAAGGAAAAGGATGGGAAATGATACACTCTGTATGAAAGAGAACTGGAATGGCTATATAATATCAGGAAAAAACAGACTTTAAGACAAAATTTGTTACTAGAGACAAAGAAGGATATTTTACAATATAAAAGGTCTGATCCATCAAAAAGATACAATTATAAACATATATGCACCTATTGACAAAGCCCCAAAATACATGAGGCAAAAACCGACAGAATTAAAAGAAAATGACAATAATAGAAAATTCAATATCCCACTTTATTTTTTTTTAAGATTTATTTTAGAAAGAGAGCATGTGTGTGTGAGTGGGGGAGAGGCTGAAGGAGAGGGAGACAGAATCTTAAACAGGCTGAGCTAAGTGCAGAGCCCAGTGCAGGGTTCCATCTCATGACCCTGAGATCACTAACTGAGCCGAAACCAAGAGTGAGCAGCTTAACCGACTGTGCCATCCAGGCGCTCTCAACATCCGACTTTAAATTAAAAGAACAAATAGAGGAATGCCTGGCTGACTCAGTCAGTGGAGCATGTGACTCATGATCTTGGTGTTGTAAGTTTGAGCCCCAGGTTGGGTGTAGAGATTATTTTTAAAAATTAAATCTTAAAAAAAAAAACTATAAAGAATAACTAGAAAGAAGATCAACAAAGAGACAGAACACTTAAATTAACACTATAAACCAAATGGACCCAATAGATAACTACAGACACTCTACCTAACAGCAGCACAATACATATTTTTCTCAGGAGTACAAGGAACATTCTCTGGAATAGACCATTATGTTATGCCATAAAAGAAGCTTCAATAAAGTTAATAATATGAAAATCATACAAAGTATATTCTCTGTAATGAGATAAAACATAAGTAACAGAATGTTACTGAATGTAATAAGACATAAATAACAGAAACTAGAAAAATCCACAATATGTGGAAGTTGAACAACACACTCTTAAATAATCAACAGATCAAATAAAAGGGGAATTAGAAAATAACCTAAGATGAATGAAAATAAAAACACATCATGCTGAAAACTTATGGGATTCAGCTAAAACAGTGCTTAGAGGAAAACATATAGCATAAATACCAATATATATTTAAAATATCTCATCAATAACCTAAACTTCCACATTAAGAAAGTATAAAAAGTAGAGAAAATTAAATCAAAATAAGCAGAAGGAAGTAAAGATTAGAGCAGAAATAGGTGAAATAACAGAAAAACAATACATAGATTCCCATTTATTTGTGTATTGTCTATAGCTACTTTCAAACTACAACATTAGAGCTGAGTAACTGGAACAGAGACCATACAATCCCACAAAGTCTAAAATATGTTCTATTTAGTACTTTAACAAAAAGTCTGGAAGACTTCTGGTTTCAGCTTCAACATGTAAAGAGCCTGGAAGTCTTCACTCCCATCTTTACAACAAGATGAAAGGTGAACAAACTGAAACAAACGTCTTTTCTTAGACCAATCAGATAATTAAGATCACATGACAAACTGTGAGACAGCCAAACACAAAGAAGCACATCTGAGATCAGCTTACCTGGAGCACAAGATGCTGAAGTCTTAAACCACTATGAATACTTCACTGATAAACTTGACAAATAGCTGGAGGCTGAGTGTGATTGAGAAATTCCCTGGGGACCCAATCGTGGGGGAACCCAAACATTCTTATGGGCTTTACCTCAAGGAAGCCTACCAGGTTCTCATGGCAATTATCCCCCAAAACACCTGCCGATTTTAGTCACAGGGAGGGATTAAGTAACCATTTTGAAACACACTCAAAGCATTCTCTGTAATAAAGGCCAAAGCTCCAAATAAAAATGATGTTTCTCCACCCTTATATGACCCAGGGAAGGGCAATTAGCCAATTCCAGCCCCTCCCCCATTTAACCTAAGAGGAAAAAAGCAAAAAGCTAAGGAGCACTTCTGAAAGTCACAGCCCAAGGGCTCAGGTCCTACTAAAAGGTTGACAGTCATTCATAAAATTATAGAACAATTCCTCTCCCACAACACCTTAGCACCACATCAACAGGGCTCCAGTATAGTAATAGTGAATCATAACCAAAAGAGTGGAGAGACACAGATTCTATTTAAGAAGGCATTCTTAGGGAAACCTAAGACAACAAGGGAGAAAAAAATAAAAGTACACTGAGGAAACTGAATCCTGTGGCACCTACAGCTATAACATGACATACAGCCCAGCTCCTAACCACATTAACTTAAGGCCTATTTCCCCCTGTTTCAATTATCCCACAGATCACATTCAGTTTTCCACAAAAGATTACAAGCCATGCTAAAATGAAAGAAAATAAACAAACAACCCCTCCCCCCCAAATCTGAGGTGACATAGCTAACACCAGAACCAGATTCAACAGGGGGGTGAGGAAAATGCTCTGGATTACATAATGGTGATGGTTGTATGACCTCCTGACTATATTAAAAACAACTAAATTTTACACTTTAAAAGGGTGAAATTTATGGTATTGATTATCTGTTAAAAATTGTTTTAAAAAAGACATGATTTATAACTTTTTCCTATCTCACTCACACCCACCCAATTTGTGAAAATAACATTATAGAATAAAATAAATGTATGGAAATTATAACAACTGAATGATAAATTTTAAGAGTTATGATTTTTGTTGCATAATTCTTTGCTATCCATAACATTAACAATAAAAGAGTAAACATATTTTCCTCTTTCTATCCAATAAATGTATGCTTAATGTCTGCCTCATCAAAAAAACTACTATATTGTTGGGATACAAAAATGAAGTTGACAATCCCATTAAACAAGGCAATATATGAAAAGCAAAGACTACACCAAGTACAATGGAGTTGAGTTTAAGAACATAGAAAAGCATTTCCAGCTGGGTGATCAAAGAAGGCTTCATAGTGGAGGCAGCACTTTAACTGCACCTTTATTTATTCATTTAACAAATGCTGAAGGGCCCACTACATTCAGGTAACACGCCAGGCGCTCGGAAAACAAAATTAAAAATGAAACGGATTTTCTCATTGTATCATGAGATAAAACTCAAAATGCTTATGGACAAATATGTGTGCTTATTGACATATGCATGGATAACTACACCAAGTATAAAGTAAGGAGCACTCTCGAAGAATGAGTGGATGTCAACAAGGAAGCATAAACTCCTTCAATGGCTCCCTGCAGCCTTTCAGAGAAATTTCAACTGCAAAATATGGCCTCAAGTTTCCCCATGAATAAGCCTCTGATTAAATTCCTACCTGACTTCTCTACTACTTCTTTATTGCATCTATACTCTGTGTTGGTTACTCTGTCCTCTCCTATTTTCCCCATCCTTCTATCCACTTATTTAAGTATTAATTGAGAGCCCCAGGCAAGGCACAGGGATACTGTGCCACACAGGATAAACAGGGTTCTAGCCCTTGTGAAGTTGATATTCTGTAGAAGGATAAAGATACCGAACTAATTAGACAACTGCTAATTACATTTGGCATATGCAACAAGAAAAAAAAATACAAGAGTCTACGAATATGCAATGATAGTTTTAGTCCTTCTTTCCTCTGAGGTATTTGACTTCATGTTTAGTAAGTAGCAAATATTCTACAGTTCCTGGTAAAAACACATATGACAGAGAATGGAAGATAAACCCTTAAAACATTCAGGGGACTGCCATCACAGTGAAGTTGCTAAGAGTTCAGCCATCTGAGGCACGTCACAATATCTCTGCCAAAGTGAAGGGCAAGTTGCTTCATCTTTTACACTCCACCACTGAGAAAGAGACACATGGGTCACTTTGGTTAAGGAAGCAACATATCCTCTATTTGAATGTTCTAGTTTAAGCAATTTACTGAGTAACTCATAGTTTTGAATGGATCCCAGAGTTTCCAGGCAACCTGATCTTCGGCCATATGACTCAGAAGACCCAATGGTAGGGGGAAAAGCCACGTCAATACCCTTAGAGTGTGGGGGAAAAACCTATTCCTCTTCTACTGATAAAGATTATCCTTTCAAGAAATAGTTCTAGGCTTGCTACTGGGCTCCCAAGACTAAATACCTGACCCATAGTGTACCAGATAACCATGCAACATGAGCTGTCCATGGTGAGCTGCCCTGTGTAGCACAATAAAAAACACAAAGGATATAGAAAGGAAGAAAAACCGGAGCTAGGCAATCATGCTCACAGTTGACACTCAGGTGACAGCAAGACTGAATCTGAAATCACTTTACAAACACTGTCAGGTCAGTACAAGTTATTAGTTTGGCCTTGTTTCAATTCCTGAGACATGTTATGTAGGCTCTTTTCTTCTTCACACACATTGTTTCCACTGCTGGTGAGGCTCTTTCCCAGCTTTTTACAGGGCTGGTTCCTTCTCATCTTTCATGTCTCAGCTTAAATGTTACCACCCAAAACAGACTTCCTTGACCACACTGTCTAAAGCTCTGCCCTTACTCCACACTGTTGTCATCTATCACAGTACTTTGCCTTTCCCTTTTGTGCCATGTGTTACAATTTGCTGTTATATATTTGTCTGTTAATTTGAATACTGTGTATCTCTTCCACCAGACTGTAAGTCCCACAAGAAGGCAAGAATAATATCTACTTTTCTCACCATTGTATACCCAATAGTTGGCACAATGTCTTATACACTGCAACACTCACTAAAATTTGTGGAATAAATAAGTACAATAGCTTGGACTCTCATCCTCTCAAGAATGGTATTTGGTCTTCTCCTTATATAAATCCAGTATTCCATCTTTTGCACTGTCCTTTTTGCACATCGATGGTGATTTGGGAGACCTACCATAGAAATTAAAGTGCCTAAAGTCAGAAGAAATTGGGGAGTTACTCTTTGGCATTTTCTTAAAAGTTAGACTATAGGACTCCACTTCTCTGTAAATGCTATACTGCAAGTTAGAGCATAATTTAACATTTAACAAAGAAAGCTCAGCACTTCCTATGGGTGACTTTGACCTAATGTTAATGTTGACCAGTCTCAGCACTGGCTTAAAATATGGAAACAGGAAGAAAAGGAGAAATAAGGTATGTTTTTGTGATAAATTTTCTGAGCTAAAACATTGACTTCAGTAAGATGAAAGAAGGGGAGGTACAGCCTTGTCTCACTTTTAGGCAATTACTGAAGAAGTCTCAGACTGAACCTCTTCTGTAGTCAAAATGAAAATTTACTAACTTTCTAAATGTTTAGTTATGATTTTTTAACCTAACTCTATGGTTTTTATTATTGCAATATTTATACCAAAAAATAAATAAAATATAAAGCAGAAATGAGCCCTAAGAATGTACTCATAATTGGGAACGGAACTTCTTTCATTTCACCATCCAATAGAAGGCATATTACTAAGAGAATTCCTACAACAATTTGACATCTTCAATACATGAGAAACATTCATTGCAGCATGGAAACATACCTATTTCCCTAGCTATTTCCACAGGCAGGTCCTGCACTGGTTCTTTCTCTCTGTGTTTCTCTCAGATATTTTCTTCTGTTCTTTTCTGAAGATTACATCATGGGTCTCCTGGGCCTCTGTGGTAGGAAGGAAGAAGAGGGCAAAGAAAAAGGATGACATTTTCAAACTATCAAATGTCAAGAAAAATAAAATATCACTTACTCAGCAACAAAAACCTCATTATGCAACTAGTATCCTCCCTTCTGTATCCTCAGGGATTCTAATACCAGCATCAACTGGTCATTTAAAGTCATCTTTATGATTAGCATCTTGATAACATTTACCAACTTCCTCAGGTAAAAAAAAACTTCATGTTTTAACTAGGAGATTAATTACAATCGCAGAAAATTATTTTCTTTAAAAATGTTAAAAAGTTTCATATTGACAGTATTAAGCTTAGTCTTGGCTTACTATTGTGTTTTAATACTGATTTACTCATAATGAGGTTTTCTTTATCCACAGAAATAAATAATAATTTATATATATATCATCTTTATAAAGATGATACCATATGCATCTTCCTATCTTTATCTCAACAATTAGAATAATGAAGGGCTAGCAATATCAACTAAGTGTAAGAATAGATGGCATTCATATTCATGGTTTTGTGACTTTTTAAAAAAATAGTACTTGATTGTCTATGAAGTTTTGTTTAGGGAAAATAAACTCACACACCAAGGCAAAGGGCATACCAAAACTCTCCTAAGTTTAATGCACATGTTATTTAAAAGTCATTTATTAATTTCTATTCACTTTTCCTGAAGTGGCCTTTAATAAAAACTTTAAAAATGATTACTACTTCTGTTGACTTTTCTTAAGAATTCATAAAAAGACATTGATGTTGTAGCTTTTTGACTAGCATTATTATTTCCCTTCTATTTGTTAATAAGTTCTTGGATTTAAAATTTTATGATAGTAATAAGGTAGAAGTTTGGCATACTATAACTATATAGTTACAATGTAATATTATCATGAAGCATTTAAAACGGAACAGTTACTCTTTCTCAGTGGTGGAAAGTTTGTTGTTGTTTCATTGTTTTTGTAATAATAGCACATGGTAAGAACATGTTTAGTACTAGTTACACTCTATCTTATGTCACATTACCATGGGAAATGGACTTCAAAAAAATGGAGTAAATAAACAACACATCACAGTGATATAAGTAGAACAATAAAGTGAAGATGGAAACACTGTAAGTTTATTCACCTTTCTTCACAAAAGTATTTACTTGGCTTGTCATTAAAATCACCTTGTCTTCTTTCCTACCAAGGCCCTCAACACATATGTTAGGTTTTTCATTGTAGAATTTTGGAACATCCAGAACATAAAGAATAGGTCTTAATTATCTCTGGTAATTTTATCGTACAGAGATAACTATTAACATTTCAGTTTATATCCTCCTGGTCTATTATATGGATGTATATGTGATTACATTGATATAACATATAATTTATTTTATATATATATATCTATAATTAGGGTTGTCATGTATGCTGTTTTGGTATATCTTTTTGTCATTATATATCTATCTTTCCCCATCATCACATAGTCTTCTAAAATATGAAGAGCATGACTGGGGGAGGGGTATATTGTCAAAATATTTTCACAGATACACTAGAGGTCTCCTAAAGTCACTTAAAAATCAATACATCTCTAAAAAAATATGAGTAAGAAAGAGTTAACTAATTAACAAATAAATAGATCTATGTTTTTATTAACATATACTTTTAAAAATTCTTCTTAAATTACAAAATTGTACTTTGTTCTTTGTGTTAGAAAGTAAAATTCTCCTATAAATACATCTCCCACTAAGAGTTTGGTATACATTCTTCTAGTTTTAATGTGCTTTTAAGTAACTAAATAGTATTTCATCTTACAGATTTACTGTAATTTACTAAATTCCCAATGGTAGGCATTTAAGCTATTTACAATATTTCATTATTTTGCAGATCCCTGAATATAAATCTTTGAGTCCTTCAACAAATCATGCTAAATTGATCATATCCCATTCTTATAGACATATCATAATTAAGTCTCTTGAATTTCAATTCTGAACTTCTTTGAACCTACTTACTTATCTGCAAAATTAGGGGGTTAGATTACAATTCTAATATGCTCCAATTCTAAAAAAATTTGAGTTGTAAACACAGTAGCTCCTTAATAATTGGGTGAAACAATTTGTGAACTCTTAAAAAAACCATGAGCCACATAATTCATTCCTTTCAAATGAGTACAAAGAAGGTGTATGCACATCTAGGTGCATGTATGTGGGGAGGGCATAAACAGAACCATACAGAGGAATTATCTTTCTAGATTATCAGTTTTACTTGAGGATTTAAGGATAAAGTTTGGGTTTTTTCCCTGTTAATACATTACAGGGAGATTTTAAAATCTCTCTAATTTTTAAGATAACTATAAAGTCTTTGAAAAAAAATTATACTTTTGAGTATGGTGCCCCCAGAAGTCAGGATTTATTTGCCACTTTTATTAGGTAGGGATGCAAGGCTTTAGGTGAAGAGGAAGACTTATCAGTTGTAACACAAACCATTTGAGAATTGGTATCGCATTCTTAAGAGTAGAATATTTGAAGTAATCTTTGGCCTTGGAATCTAAACACACATTCACTCACTTCACTGCCTCGTTTGAGAACTTGTCAAGAGACTAAAGTTTGTTTTATTTTACTAATTCAAACCTGTCCCATCTTGCTTTTATACAATTTTGTGAAACTTCTAGATCATTTCTTTTAAAACCAGAAGGCCAGTGTCCAGACAGCAGGTCTAACTTTTATCAACACACCCACAGGGAATATCGTCCATTTATCTTTCTCATTCAATGCTTTACGAATTTTGCAACCAATGTACGGTTTTTAGTTTCACAATCATCAATCCTACTTCAAACGCTCCACACTATTTCACATTAAACAGACCACGAACTTGCTTTTAAAGAGTTTTTAAAAGATACAGATCTCAAGGATTAAGTAAAAATAACTGAACCTACGGCACCCAGATTTCTCTATCACAGAAGGGTGAAGGGAAATCTGATATATGACATTTCAAAATCCAAACGAACTAGAAAGTTAGCTTTTCTCACAAAAAATATTTGTAGCAAGGTGAATGGCTATTGAGAGCAAACTTCGTCAGTCTTGGTTTTCTACCTCCAAAACTGACACACAACGTTCAAAGCACACCAAATGATGGACCAAAGTGAAGTACTCATAGAAAATCTAAAAAAATATTTCTGTACGTCTACTCCCTACATCCAGGTGGCAAATAACTTTCATTTTCCTTTTCCTTCCTTTAATGCATTTATTACATTTTTTAAATTATTATTTTTTTTTTGAAAATGGCTGCTGAGAGGACGAAATTGGCACGCGGGTACAAAAGGAGGTCACCAACACGGTCCAACTGGGCTCACGCCACCCCCAGGGTCTGTGGACCGCGCCATCCCTCCGGTTGGGCAAAGAAAGCGAAGAGGTTCTCTACACGCCAAGGGACTAAAAGCGCAGGAGGACCTGCACTCGCAAAACTTTCCTGCAGAAGCTCCCGGGACCTGGCTGGTTCCCACAGCAATTGAGAGCGGGTGGCTGGGAAGGGGGTGGGGGTGGGCTTCACGCCGACTCTGGCTCCAGAGGAGTGACTTTAGAACCCCTCCCTCTTCGGCCCCCAGTGAACTAGAAATTAAAATAAAATGTGTAAAACAGCGACCTCAAATAACTTTGCAAAGGAATCTGCAGCATCTTCCCGGACGCTTAGAACCTCGGCTACCAGCGAAAAGTCGGGAACTAACCAGGCTGCCTCAACCCGGGTGGGCGGTGGGCGCCACGCCCGCGCGCTCCCCCACGGAACTCCCGCCGGCCGCCCGGCGCTCTCCCGGTGGCGCGCCCGAGCCGCCGCGGCCGCCACCAACATGGCCGAGACAAGCGAGGAGGTGGCGGTGCTGGTGCAGCGGGTGGTGAAGGACATCACCAACGCCTTCAGGAGGAATCCGCACATGTGAGTCCCGCGCCGGCGGCGCCGCCGTCTCCGCCGCCTGGGGGGGTCGTCGGGGGCGGGCAGGGGCAGGGCCGAGCCTCCAGCCGACCACTGGGGGCACGTCCCCGCCCGCGCGACCCTCGCTGGTGGGGACCGATCGAGGTCCGGGGCCCGACTGTCGTCGGCCGCCGCAGGGCCCGCTTTCCGCTACCGGAACGCGCCCGCGGGCGAGTCCCTAGAAGTGACCTCGGAAAATCACAACGGAGCGACTTTTCTCGCTCTCCCTCCCGCCCCTTCCCTAGGACTTCACGCAACTTGAAGGACTTCACGCGTGTGTCCCCATCCTACATCCGTGTAAGGAACACGGCACACACGATGTGGGTCTGTAGATGCTTTGTAAACACAACTCTTTTGAGGTTCACCCCGGACCGGTGGTAAGGGAGGGGGGAGAATCACCGATCATCTTATCTCTAGTGGGCCGGCCGGTTTACTAGCCAGAGGTAGTTTGAGGCTGCTTTTGACTCTCGCCTCATTTGTCCCAAGATTGTGGACGGACTCCGATGAAACATTGCGCTTTGAAGGTGAACAGAGCACTCTCAAGAGTGTAGCTTCTGTAGGCATAGGTTGGGTTTGGTGTAAAGCCCATGAAATCTTGACACTTTATAGCATTAGCTGATTCATAGTTACAGGGAACATTTTAACTCTTTTCGTATCCAGACACTGCTGCCCTCTCTCTAAGTAGGACACCACTACACTGACACGCGCCTCCCTCCCTCCTTCCTTTTCATGGTGCTTGGAGTACTCCAGGAAGATACCAGAAGAGACTGTATTCTTTCTGACACTTCTGCTTTAATGTAACGAGTGGAAAAGGAAGCTATTAAAAGATACGTCTACAGTATACAAAAGAGGAGGGAGAAGCAAGAGTGTATACCCTTCCTCTGTTCCCCACCCCACCAAAAGAAAGATACGTGGAATCCAGTTTTACATTATTTTCACTTTTTCTAATTGTTCTTGAAGGGTTTTTTTTAATATTTTACTTTTTAAACTGGAACACATGAATTATGCTTTTTATGCGTTTTAAACCATAGGTACCAAATCTAGATTTAAATGAAGTGTTCTTTTCCTTTAAAGCGATGCTTATGAAAATTAAGAAGCCCACAGATGTCTTGCTCCCCTGTGGCACACAATTGGAGACCTGTAATAGTGCCTCATTAAAAACAAAACGATGCTGGCCTCAAAACACACCTGCCACCTCTGACAGTGTCCACTTCCTTTTCCCTTGTAACTGCTGCCTTTTTTAAACAGATTGTTTGGAATGATTTCCTGGCAGTAACCATAGTGGGTACTGGGTCTTTTAAAGAATGCTTTGGTGCCTTGTATATCAGTCTTTCAGTCCCTTTTTGAGAATGAGAGCTTTAGTTTAAGAGACAACCTCAAGGAAAAAAAAAGTTGGATAAGTGAACGGCCTATTTTCTCATCACTGATGTTTTTCTTGAGGAAATTATAGCAGAGATTAGAAAGAAGCCTAATAAGTACAATCATCATAGTTTCTCTTCTTTGAGGTAGATTGAAAACACACATCAGGGGCACCTGGGTGGCTCAGTCTGTTAAGTGTCTGACTCTAGGCTTCAGCTCAGGTCAGGATCTCAGAGTCCTGAGATCTAGCCCTGCTCCTGCATTAGGCTCCCTGATCAGCAGGCTGTCTGCTTCCCCCCCTTCCTCTTTTTGCCCCCCCCCCCCGCTTTCTCTCTTTCTCTCTCTCTCTAAAATAAATAAATAAATCTTTTAAAAAAAAATCACTGTTTTATATTTGAAGAAACAGATTGAGTGTTCACTGGCTTGGTGGGTTGGGAGCGCAGTTTGGAACACATCTCAGTTTTTCTGGATCATATTTATTGAAACTCATAGAGGATTTTAATGCCCCAACCATATTTTTAATGGTGAAAGGTCACTAATATGCTATCAGTGCATAATTTAAAATTCTTAATAAACATTTGGGTCATTCAAGATTTAAAAGTTTGAAATAAGTTGAGCATTTGAAATAATTTGAAATGATACTTAGTATAGTTCTGAAGAATTTAAATAGCTTAACTCATTGTTTAATACTAATTTTTAGCCATATTTTAGTATATATTTCCTACAATAACGATACCTTTGATAATATTACTACACAGCATCTTTAAAAATGTCTTATGGTTTGGATTTTTTAAAATTCCTGTACTTCTTCCCCTAAACTAGCCCTCTTACTTCCAAACTAAATAGGCTATATTTCTGGTTAAAAGAAAGAAAAGGCATTGTATATCTCAAAAGTTAGTTACCTAATTACACTTTTCAGTATTATAGGAAAAAGTTTTTCATTCTTTACTTTTTGTTTTCCTTTTTTCTTCAAATACAAGATAGATTTTAATTTTATTAGACAATATCTACTCCATTAAACATACTGACTTTGTTTCTGTAAAAATGCCTAGCCAGGAGGAGTCGAACATGCATTGGTTAAGATGTGGATTTTGTTACTGGTAGAAGTGCATAGGTTACCTTCTGTCAACCTCAATTTCCTTTTGATCTAGTGAGGTTGATGAGAACACAGGAAAATCACCTTGACCAATGTCTGGCCCTTAGCTGCCACTAGCTAAATCCTCTATTTAACCTGAATTTCTGTAATCTCCAGAAAACCCTTTTGGCCAACTGAATGATGAATGTGAAGTACTTTATAAATTGAAAAATATCATACAAATTTTTATGGTTGACTCTTGGAGAATACCATTGGAAAAACAGCTGAAAGCTTGACTCGGACTAGCAATAGCTTAATGTATAGACCTGTGCTAATGTGGAAGACAGCCGTTTATGGCGTAATTAGGGTCATGCCAAAGGTCTCTTGCCCATGAAGTTATTTTTTTATTACTGTTTAAAATATTTATTGAACTCTCACTGTTCATCTCATTACAACTGAGATGTTGTAGATACTATTCTCACTAAATGGAATAGGAAGTATAAAATACAGGTCTTATACTCAAGGCACAGAAATATCTATGATATTTCATAGACACTGTCCTGTCTGTGCTGTCTCGTATGGTAGTTATTAGCCATATGTAGCTATTAAATACTTGAAATGTGGCTAATGTGAATGGGGAACTGAATTTTAAATTTTATTTAATGTTAACTTATACATAGTGGCCGTATGTGCCTAGTGACCACTGTATTGCACAGTGTAGCTCTAGATGGAGACGTAAGACCCACCTGCGTGAACAGTAAATTAACCCTGCAAAGCAGTTTGTGATAAAGCCTGGACTGGCAGCATGGTGAACAAGTGCAATGTGAGTGTTTTAGGCGTAGGAGTAAGGCTTTGTATATCTAGGCTCGGGCTCTTAAGGGAGGTGGGTTATGTGCTGAACATTGAAGGCTGGGTAGGATTTATAGTCTCAGAGAGGGAGCCAAAGACCTGCACAAGAAACTGTAAATTAAACCAAAGTAGCAAAATATGATTGAAAAGATATAGTAGAGTCCAATTATTGAGGTCCTTGGCTATGTGGCTTAATTTCTTTCATTCCATGTGTGCATTCAGCAAAAGAGCACCAGTATTTGACAGATACAATTCTAGTCCCTGGATGTGCAGGTCTAGGAGTGGGGTGAACATATCACACATGGTCCCTGGCCCGGTGGAACAAATCAACACACAGAATATGAAAAGAGCCTGAAAGAATAAGGAGGATATTTTGAAGGAATAATAACAGAGGGGCTTAATTTATATGAGAAGCTCCAAATGTCTTTTGATGAAATTGCAATTAAATTGGGCATGAGGGATGGATAAGAGTTGGCTCAGGGAAAACAGACTTCCTAGGCAGTGCATAGGCCCCAGTGAAAATTTTGGAGGAAGGGAGTAGTAAAGGAAAAGCATATCTTTAAGTTGAATTTGAAGAGTAGGAAACGCAAGTCTTAATTACCTTCTTACACTTGATTATTTATTTAAATAATAGCATAGTTATAAAAATTTGGATTTGGAATCTGACAGTCCTAGATTTGAATGTTGGCTTGTCAATTAGTAACTGGTAGATTTAGATAAGACTCTTTCTTCATCTATAAAATGGGTTAAAGTCCTACTTTATAAGATTCTGTGAGATAAATGAAACACAGAGCGCTCCCTGCAACACTTAATAGTAGCAATTTTTATAGCTGTTTTTAAAATAAGGCCAGTAATATCATTTCAGTGATACATGAAGTTAGTACACTTTAGAATTGAGAAAGCCTTTGAGGTTTCTGAAATATCTTAATTTAACCACTGGCAAAGTTTTAATTATCAATATGAAAGGGTCCGTTCCTTTAGATATTTTGCTAACTTTACTTTTTAGTTATTCTAGAAAGAATTCCAGTTTGAAGGGGAAAAAACTATTTTTTTTAAATATTTTATTTATTTATCTGAGAGAGAGAAAGAACACAAGCAAGAGTGAGGGACAGGGAGAAGGAGAGAGAGAATCTCAAGCAGACTCTGTGCTGAGCACAGAACCCGACTTGGGGCTCGATCCCAGGACATGACATGAGCCAAAATCAAGAGTGAGACGCTTAACTGACTGGGTCACCCAGGCGCCCCCAAAATAACTATTAGAGTAAGAAAATTTGAACCATTTCCTGAATCCTTGGGCTATGTTTTCTGTGTGGTCACTCCATATTACAGGATTCAGTTTAGTATTTGGGGACCATTCTTCCCTCCCCAAAGGGAAACTGGGTGATGTTACTTTTGAAAATAATACGTGGGCCTGCTCTAATTGATGATGCTTCTGAAAAGTGCAGACAAGAGACGCTGTCCAAACATGAGGAACAAAGTCAGTATCCTTGTTATAGGAACTTTGAACTTCATTTGGAAGCCAGTGGATCTCCACTGTGAAGTGAAGCACTCAGAAAGCTGTACCATGCTGTGTAGGATCTTTTTAAGTAAATGTGTTGGTTCATTCCATGTTCCTGGTTTTTTTTTTTTTTTTTTTTTTGGAGCAGCCTTCAAAAGTAACCTAAAAAGCAAACATCATGGTATCTCTTTGAGAATATTAGAATTTTTTCATCATCTCAAACCTTCATGTCTTTAATAATACTATGACGTTGGTGATGCAGGTAGTTATTTGAGGGTCCTTGTTAAATATCAGGGATCTAAATTGCCAGAAACCTAAAAATACAAAAGACTATAATTTGGTAGTAGCAAAAGAGTCAGAAATTTCTCTTGTAACATTATTTCACAAGGAAATAACCGGAGATGTGTTTGATATTTATAGCACATTCCTTGCAGCCATTAAAAATATAAAAATTAATTATATAGGAAGATGTTTAATGTGAACTGTTAAATTTTAAAGGATTGTAGGATCGCAACAACGTGGATGGAAATAGAGTATATTATGCTAAGCGAAATAAGTCAGACGAATATGATTTCACTCATGTGGAATTTAAGAAACAAAAAAGAAGAACATAGGGGAAAGGAAGGAAAAATAAGATAAAAACAGAGGGAGGCAAACTATAAGAGACTCTTAAATGTAGAGAACAAATGGTTGCTGGAGGGTAGGTGGGTGGGGGATGGGCTAAATGGAGGATGGGCATTAAGGAGGGCACAATGTAATGAGCACTAGGTGTTATATGTAAGTGATGAATTCTACATCTGAAACCTATACTACACGGTTTGTTAACCAACTTGAATTTAAATAAAAATAAAGAAAGGGGGAAAAAAAGGATTGTAGAAGAGCATGTCTACTAAATACCACTTCCGTAAAAACACTAAGAAAAAAAGGACGCATACCTAAACAGTAGTGTAGAAGGATGTCAAAAAGCCTTTTGTTTTTTCCCCCCAGTTTTCTAACTTTTCTTGAATATAAAATTAGAACTTAAATAGCCAAAAATCAGGGCACCTGGGTGGCTCAGTCGTTAAGCGTCTGTCTTCAGCTCAGCGCGTGATCCCAGAGTCTTGGGATTGAGCCCCGCATCGGGCTCCCTGCTCCACTGGGAGCCTGCTGCTTCCTCTCCCACTCCCCCTGCTCGTGTTCCCTCTCTCGCTGGCTGTCTCTATCTCTGTCGAATACAACAAATAAAATATTTTTAAAAATAAATAAATAGCCAAAAATCTAGAAGGAATTAATCTAAATCCTACTTGCTTCCACTGATGTTTTTATCTTTTGTGTCATGGGTTTTGGGCTGACTGTTAAGAAATCCAGATTTTTAATTTAGCATTAGTAGTGTGACCTTGGGTAATCATCTTAACCTCAGTGGACCTCAGTTTCCTTGTCTGATAAAATGAGATACTGGGGGAATGAGGTCCCTTCCAATTTTAAAATTATTCTGGAATCCTATTCTAAATTGTCTGAAAAAAAGTGGACTATGACCTGAGGGACTCAGCATTGGAGAAGTTTGAAATCAAACACACTGTTATTTGGAAGCTTACTGACCTACCTATCTTTATCAAGTACAGGTTATATTTTTAGGAAGCAGCAAAGCACTGTATTTTAGGGTCAAATCACTTGACAAAGGCTTAATGTTTTTGCTTTACCTTCCCATCTGTTAAATAACTTTTCTGGTTGGCCTCAGGCCTTTAAATGAATTAAAGATAATACACTTCGTCTTTGCCTGTCACTTGGTAGCTTACCACATTCTTTACCTTGTAATATTTGCTCTTCCTAAGAGGCATTATTATTCCTGTATTTCAGATTAGGATACCAATGACAGGTGACTTGCCACATTCCCTTTTGACTGTCAGTGGTAGAACGGGGGCTAGCTAGAGCCCTGGGTCTTGGAAGATTGAACGCTTTTGTCTACATCCTACTATGTCGCATTTAATGTTTTGCTTTCCCTAGTGCTTTATACTCCTTGATACGGCCCCTTCCATGGACATAACTGTCAGGTTTCTCAGAATTTGAAAGCTGGAGGAGACCTAGCAGTCCATTTCCCTTATTTAGAGATGTAGTGCAATTCCACCAGTTTACACATGAGGAAATTAAGGTCTGTAGAGGCCAAATGATACATATATATATATATATATATTTATTTATATATGTTTATATTTATATATATAAATTATATATATCTTTATAAAATATTGACAGAGCTAGGACTTGGACCCACTGCCTTAGAAGGAAGTCAGAGATAATGCTCTTTTGGAGAGTCAAGAACTGATATTCTTTGACGACGATTTATTTGAATATTCTCACTGAAGTGCATGATAAGCAGCCTCTCAGGAGCAGTTACTGATCATCTGTTGTATCAAGGCATTCTCGTTTTTTAAAATTAATTCTCGGAAGAATGGTACCCAACTGAAGAAGTGTGTTTTTTATTTGTGGCCTTTCATTTAGGCACTGAATTATTAATTGGGCATTTTATTTTTGACGTAAATAATCAGTAAGGCAGGTTTTTACATTGTAGTTTAAGTAAGTGCCCCCTAACCCCCAGCAAATGGACTGTACCCAAAGGTAGGATCTATTATTCTTGTTTATTCTTGTTACTCTAGCATTCATATTGTTGACTTAGGCAGTTCTTCGAAGTGTTGTAAGTGGTTATTAGATCTCAGAGAACAGACTTTCTTAAAATAATTATGCTGCGTTTTTTTTAATTGTAATTCTAGTTTAATTTTTAAATGTTCTATTTTATATAGTAAAACCTGCATACCAGAAAATACAAGAGATACAGACATATGTTAGGGATAGTTCTGGGTGTGGCTAGGTGTCCTAATAGCACTATAGGTAGATGTCACATTAACCAAATACAAATGCAAAAACATTTTGAAAAACTGGATGTTGAGCTCAGATGCGCTCTCAGCATTGCTTCATGCTTCCTACAAAACTTTATTTATACTCCTGAAGTGGCAAAGTGTTAACATTTTATTATAGATATTGATACAGTTTTCATCAAAACTATCAGCACTTTGAAGTCTGGGACCATCTTGTTTTATTCATTTTTGCATTTTCAGAGCCTAACACAGTACCCAATACGTTGTGGTACCCAGAAAATGTTCAGATAGTACTGATGTGGTATATCAAAACACCTCTGAATCAGTTAAACCATTTGTCAGGACAAAAAGCCTTAGCTCTCAAAATCTACTTCAAGTGAAATCAGCTTGAAGGAATGATTTGTGACTTAACCCCTAGAGTACCCTTGTTTATTCATGGCTCCCTGTGTCATAAATGAAGCGATCAGTAGAAAGGTTACCTCCGAGCTATCTAGTGTAGAATTTCCAGGAGAGATTCTGTTGTACTTCCACAGCCTCCCATCAATTTGGGATGGTAGCCTAACAAAAAAAGAGGGCTTTTCTTATAACCTGTAATTGTACCTGTGTCCCCCTCTTGTGTCTACCAAAGTGCTGTGTTCTTGGTTGGAGAATCCCAGGGACGTAATAGAAAATGTCATACATAAACTGTCTGAAAACCAGTTTTTTATTTCTTTAATGTAGGCAGTTATCACATCATCTTTGTAATTGAAAGGCGTGTGCAGTTTTTGCAAAACCATTTTTATGTTTGCTGGTTCGTTTGTTATGTAAGTCAGCTGCTATACATATCGTTTATTAAATCTCCACCTCAAATGTAAATTTTCAATTTAAGGTGAGGTGGATTGAAGGACATAGATGCCACCTTAAATGAAAATGACCTAAATTCTGAAATGTATTTTGTGTTCTAGCAACATTTATCAGTGTACATTTATTTTTTTAATTCAATGAAGCATAAAAGATTATAAAGAAGAAAAAATGGCCACAGTCTCATTGACAAGATAACTTCTGTTGATAATTTGTTTTTGCTGCACATATATTACTAGGCAAGCATAAGTACCTTTGTTGACATTTTTTAAAATAGAAATAATACATACACATGATTAAAAAATTTAAACTGTATAAAAATAAAATTCTTTGTCTCCCCCAAAATTGCTTTGGATTCTTCTTCGAAAAAAATTATACAAAATGCTTTATGCCATACTTTAGAATTTTGCTCTTTTTCTGGTTTTATGTATCTTGGCGTCCTTTCCATACCAGCATATGCAGATGCCTCATTTTTGTGCACCCCTACCACGTGGATTAGCCTATTTCTTCTACCAGTCTTATATTGGTACATATTTAGATTGTTTCCAGTTTTGTTGCAGTGTTGCAGTAAACATCCTATTGACATATTTTGGTATAGGCTAATTTGTGAGCAGTAGAATCACTGGGGCTTGGAATATATGCAATTTCAAAGACATTTTCAAATTTCCATCCAAAGATGAGACCAGTTTTCATTTTTGTCAACAGGGAGTCAGCGTACTAAATTTTCCTGGATCCTTGTCTGTATTAAAAAACATTTTTTAAAATTTCTACTAATTCAGCAGGTGAGCTAAATAATATTTTTAAGAAAGGGAAATATGGGGGTGCCTGGGTGGCTCAGTTGGTTAAGTGTCTGACTCTTGATTTCACCTCCAGTGATGATCTTAGGGTCCTGGTACTGAGCCCCACATCAGGCTCCACGCTCAGCAGGGAGTCTGCTTGAGGATTCTCTCCCTCTGCCTCTCCCGTCCTTGTCTCTCTCCCTCTCCCCTCACAAAAAATAAATAAATCTTTTAAAAAAAGAAAAAGAGAAAGGGAAATATATTACTTTTTAATGTCTGTAGGATTTGAAAAATGTTGAAAAAACTAATAGTCTTATCTTTAATTCTTCTTTTTGTTTTACATATTAAGAGATGAAATTGGCCTGATCCCATGTCCTGAAGCTAGGTACAACCGGAGTCCCATAGTCCTGGTTGAAAACAAACTTGGTGTGGAGAGCTGGTGCGTCAAGTTCCTCTTACCGTATGTCCACAACAAGCTCCTTTTGTACAGAATGAGAAAGCAATGGCTGAACAAAGATGGTGAGTATGAATTCTGTCTTTCTCCTTTGTTTTTTAGAAACAGCATGGAATACAGGGGGAAGAACCTTCTCTGGGTGTTGGCATTCCTAGATTTTGGTTCTGGCTCTTTCATTCACTGCCTGGGTAGCAGCTTAACCTCTCTGTCAAATGAGGAGTTTGGACCTGTCAGTAGTTTTCAGATTTTGCCTCCATAGTGATACAGGATTCCAGGATACCTCCTGCAGCCTGGACAGTAAAACAGAGCAGTTCTGATTTTACCTTTTTACGTATCAGGGTTACTTATGAAATTTTATTTGAAGAAGACATTCTATGACTATAAAAGAAAGTTGGAAAAATACTGAAGACGACTCTAGTTCCTACAAGCTCAGATTCTCTACTTTCTAATCCTTTAGGAACTCAATAAGCAATAGAACTCATTTTGGTAGGAGACCAAATGGGATAACGGAGGCATGATGGAGGTAGTTACACTGTGACCCAGCTCAGTGATTTATGGAGGTGCTGTTGTGCTTTGAATCCCAGTTGAGCTTTGGCCCTCTGTGTCTTCCTATGCTGATGTAAGCAAAAGAAAACCCTCCCAGCATTCACTTCTTTTGCTCCTCTGAGACCGTTTTTGCTACATGGGACAATCTCTATTCATCCTACCTGGTCTCTTTTCTTAGCATTCCCCCATATGCGATATTAAGCCTCCATGTGTATGAATTCCCTTTACTTTTTAGGTTAAAAAAAAAAAAAGTAGAGGGGGAGGAGTTAAGATGGCGGAGGAGTAGGGGACCCCTTTTTCAGCCGGTTCCCTGAGTTGAGCTGGATAGGTACCAGAACAGCAGGAACATCCACGGAATCAGCTTGAGACGCAGGAAGATACATCTGGATCTCTACAAATGAACATCTCCAGCGCTGAGTATTGAGGTAGGAAGCGGGGAGCCGTGAAACCGCGCACAGATATCAGAAGATAAACAAGGGGGAGGGAGCCGCCGTGTCAGGGCCCCGGGAAACGGTAGCCACCTGCACGGGGGAGTGGGCGGACCGTGGACCCACACCCTTGAGACAGCAGACTGAGACCGTGAGCTGGGGGGCATGCGCTACCAAGCATCACACGGAATTCCGGAACTCCGGTGTGCTCACTGGATCCAGACTGAGACTGGGAGCTCAGGGAGCACGTGCGGGGCGGCTGGCGGGCCACCTGCATGGGGGAGCAGGTGGACTCGCGGATGGCACCCGCAAGACAGCAGACTGAGACCGGGAGCTCTGGGAGCGCGCGGGGCGGCTGGCGACTGGTGGCTGGCGGGGTTAGAAACACAAAGGACAGAGACGCGCCGGCCCTGGAAGTGAGGGCTGGGATGCCGGGTGTGGGGCGCACCGCCCGGGATGCTGCAGGATTGAGCAGCACCAACAGAAACAGAGTTAAAGTGGCCAGAACATCAGTGGAGAATGGGCCGCAATCCCTCTGTTCTGTGACAGAGGCTGAATTTCGGCCGCTGCTGCTCTGACTCTCAGAAGAGGCACAGCAAACCACCAGGGAAAGCCGCCAGAGAACAAAAGCCCGGAAATACCGGCTCACAGGGTGCCCATCCCCATCCCCCCTTGCGGGGGACATGGAGACTCTACCCAAACAGGGTTTCCTGAGTATCGGCACGGCAGGTCCCTCCCCCAGAAGGCAGGCTGAAAAATCAAGAAGCCCACAACCCGGAGTGCCTGAGTGGCGCAGTCATTAAGCGCCTGTCTTCGGATTAGGGTGTGATCACAGCGTTCCGGAATGGAGTCCCTCATCGGGCTTCTCCGCTGGGAGCCTTCTTCTTCCTCTCCCACTCCTCTGCTTGGGTTCCCTTTCTTGCTGACTGTCTCTCTCTCTCTCAAATAAATAAATAAACTCTTTAAGGAAGAAGCCCACATCCCTAAGATCTCTATAAAACAAGGGCGCACGGCCTGGGTCCCAGTCAACACTTGGGCTCTGGACAACCCTGCAATCTCTCTTCATCAGAATGACGAGAAGGAGAAGTCCCCCCCAGCAAAGAAAAGATAATGAGTCTGTGGCCTCTGCCACAGAATTGGCCTCGGCCACAGAATTAATACATATGGATGTATCCCAATTATCAGAAATGGAATTCAGAGCAACAATGGTCAAGATGATGAGTAAACTTGAAAAAAGCATCAGAGAAAGCGTTGCTGAGAATATAGAATCCCTAAGGGCAGAAATGAGAGCGAATCTGACAGAAATTAAAAATTCTATGAGCCAAATGCAGTCAAAACTAGAGGCTCTGACGGCCAGGGTCACCGAGGCAGAGGAACGCGTTAGCGAATTGGAGGATGGGTTAGTAGAAGAAAAAACGAAAATAGAAGCTGGTCTTAAAAAAATCCACGCCCACGAATGTAGATTACGGGAGATTACTGACTCTATGAAACGATCCAATGTCAGAATCATCGGCATCCCTGAAGGGGTGGAGAAAAACAGAGGTCTAGAAGAGATATTTGAACAAATTGTAGCTGAAAACTTCCCTAATCTAGCAAGGGAAACAAGCATTCGTGTCCAAGAGGCAGAGAGGACCCCATCCAAGCTCAACCAGGACAAACCTACGCCACGGCATGTCATAGTGCAATTCGCAAATATTAGATCCAAGGATACAGTATTGAAAGCGGCCAGGGCAAAGAAATTTCTCACGTACCAAGGCAAAGGTATCAGGATTACGTCAGACCTGTCTACAGAGACCTGGAATGAGAGAAAGGCTTGGGGGGGCATTTTTAAAGCTCTTTCAGAGAAAAACATGCAGCCAAGGATCCTTTATCCAGCAAAGCTGTCATTCAGAATTGATGGAGAAATAAAGACGTTCCAAAATCGCCAATCATTAACCAATTTCGTAACCACGAAACCAGCCCTACAGGAGATATTAAGGGGGGCTCTATAAAGGTAAAAAGGCCCCAAGAGTGATACAGAGCAGCAAGTCACAACCGATACAAAGACTTTAAAGAGAAATGGCATCATTAAAATCATATCTGTCAATAATCTCTATCAATCTAAATGGCTTAAACTCTCCCATAAAACGCCACAGGGTTGCAGATTGGATAAAAAGACATGACCCATCCATTTGCTGTCTACAAGAGACTCATTTTGAACCCAAAGATGCATTCAGACTTAGAGTAAGGGGATGGAGTACCATCTTCCACGCAAATGGACCTCAAAAGAAAGCTGGAGTAGCAATTCTCATATCAGATAGACTGGATTTTAAACTAGAGGCCATAGAGAGAGATACAGAAGGGCACTATATTATTCTTAAAGGAAGTATTCAACAAGTGGATATGACAATTATTAATATATATGCCCCCAACAGGGGAGCAGCAAGATACACAAGCCAACTCTTAACCAAAATAAAGAGACATATAGATAAGAACACAGTAATAGTAGGGGACCTCAACACCCCACTATCAGAAATAGACAGAACACCCTGGCAAAAACTAAGCAAAGAATCAAAGGCTTTGAATGCCATACTCGACGAGTTGGACCTCATAGATATATATAGAACACTACACCCCAGAACCAAAGAATACTCATTCTATTCAAATGCCCATGGAACATTCTCAAGAATAGATCATGCTCTGGGACACAAAACAGGTCTCAGCCAATACCAAAAGATTGAAATTATCCCCTGCATATTCTCAGACCACAACGCTCTGAAATTGGAACTCAACCACAAGGAAAAACCTGGAAGAAACTCAAACACTTGGAGGCTAAGAACCATCCTGCTCAAGAATGACTCGATAAACCAGGAAATCAAAAAACAAATTAAACAATTTATGGAGACCAACGAGAATGAATACACAACGGTCCAAAACCTATGGGATACTGCAAAGGCAGTCCTAAGGGGGAAATACATAGCCATCCAAGCCTCACTCAAAAGAATAGAAAAATCTAAAATGCAGTTTCTATATTCTCACCTCAAGAAACTGGAACAGCAACAGAGGGACAGGCCTAACCCACTGACAAGGAAGGAGTTGACCAAGATTAGAGCAGAAATCAATGAATTAGAAACCAGAAGCACAGTAGAGCAGATCAACAGGACTAGAAGCTGGTTCTTTGAGAGAATCCATAAAATTGATAGACCACTGGCAAAACTTGTCCAAAAACAAAGAGAAAGGACTGAGATTATTAAAATTATGACTGAAAAGGGAGAGGTCACGACCAGCACCATTGAAATTGCAAGGATTATTAGAAACTTTTATCAACAGCTATATGCCAAAAAACTAAACAATCTGGAAGAGATGGAGGCCTTCCTGGAAACCTATAAACTACCAAGACTGAAACAGGAAGAAATAGATTTCTTAAATAGGCCAATTAACTATGAAGAAATTGAGTCAGTGATAAACAACCTTCCAAATAATAAAACTCCAGGCCCAGACGGTTTTCCTGGGGAATTCTACCAAACATTCAAAGAAGAAATAATACCTATTCTCCTAAAGCTATTTCAAAAAATAGAAACAGAAGGAAAGCTACCAAACTCATTCTATGAGGCTAATATTACCTTGATCCCCAAACCAGGCAAAGACCCCCTCAAAAAGGAGAATTACAGACCGATTTCTCTAATGAATATGGATGCCAAAATCCTCAACAAGATCCTTGCTAATAGAATCCAACAGTACATTAAAAGGATTATCCATCATGACCAAGTGGGATTCATACCTGGGATGCAAGCATGGTTCAACACTCGCAAATCAATCAATGTGATACATCATATCAACAAGAAAAGACTCAAGAACCATATGATCCTCTCAATTGATGCAGAAAAAGCATTTGACAAAATACAGCATCCTTTCCTGATTAAAACCCTTCAGAGTGTAGGAATAGAGGGTACATTTCTCAATCTCATAAAAGCCATCTATGAAAAGCCTACTGCAAGCATTATTCTCAATGGGGAAAAGCTGGAAGCCTTTCCCTTAAGATCAGGAACACGACAAGGATGCCCACTCTCGCCACTATTATTCAACATAGTACTAGAAGTCCTTGCAACAGCAATCAGAAGACAAAAAGGGATCAAAGGTATCCAAATCGGCAAAGAAGAAGTCAAACTGTCTCTCTTTGCAGATGACATGATACTCTATATGGAAAACCCAAAGGAATCCACTCCCAAACTATTAGAAGTTATAGAACAATTCAGTAAGGTGGCAGGATACAAAATCAATGCCCAGAAATCAGTTGCATTTCTATACACGAATAACGAGACTGAAGAAAGAGAAATTAGGGAATCCATCCCATTTACAATAACACCAAAAACCATACGTTACCTTGGAATTAACTTAACCAGAGACGTAAAGGACCTATATCCTAGAAACTATAGATCACTTTTGAAAGATATTGAGGAAGACATAAAAAGATGGAAAAATATTCCATGCTCATGGATTGGAAGAATTAACATAGTTAAAATGTCCATACTACCCAGAGCAATCTACACTTTCAATGCTATCCCGATCAAAATACCGAGGACATTTTTCAAAGAACTGGAACAAATAGTCCTTAAATTTGTATGGAACCAGAAAAGGCCCCGAATCTCCAAGGAACTGTTGAAAAGGAAAAACAAAGCTGGGGGCATCACAATGCCGGATTTCGAGCTGTACTACAAAGCTGTGATCACAAAGACAGCATGGTACTGGCACAAAAACAGACACATCGACCAATGGAACAGAATAGAGAACCCAGAAATGGACCCTCGGCTCTTTGGGCAACTAATCTTTGATAAAGCAGGAAAAAACATCCGGTGGAAAAAAGACAGTCTCTTCAATAAATGGTGCTGGGAAAATTGGACAGCTACATGCAAAAGAATGAAACTTGACCACTCTCTCACACCATACACAAAAATAAACTCCAAATGGATGAAAGACCTCAATGTGAGACAGGAATCCATCAAAATTCTAGAGGAGAACATAGGCAACAACTTCTATGACATCGGCCAGAGCAACCTTTTTCACGACACATCGCCAAAGGCAAGAGAAATAAAAGATAAAATGAACTTATGGGACTTTATCAGGATAAAGAGCTTCTGCACAGCCAAGGAAACAGTCAAAAAAACTAAGAGACAGCCCACGGAATGGGAGAATATATTTGCAAAGGACACCACAGATAAAGGACTGGTATCCAAGATCTACAAAGAACTTCTCAAACTCAATACACGAGAAACAAATAAACAAATCATAAAATGGGCAGAAGATATGAACAGACACTTTTCCAATGAAGACATACAAATGGCTAACAGACACATGAAAAAATGTTCAAAATCATTAGCCATCAGGGAAATTCAAATCAAAACCACACTGAGATACCACCTTACGCCAGTTAGAATGGCAAAGATAGACAAGGCAAGAAACAACAATTGTTGGAGAGGATGTGGAGAAAGGGGATCCCTCCTACATTGTTGGTGGGAATGCAAGTTGGTACAGCCACTCTGGAAAACAGTGTGGAGGTCCCTTAAAAAGTTAAAAATTGAACTACCCTATGACCCAGCCATTGCACTACTGGGTGTTTACCCCAAAGATACAGACGTAGTAAAGAGAAGGGCCATATGCACCCCAATGTTCATAGCTGCATTGTCCACAATAGCCAAATCATGGAAGGAGCCGAGATGCCCTTCAACAGATGACTGGATTAAGAAGCTGTGGTCCATATATACAATGGAATATTACTCAGCTATCAGAAAGAACGAATTCTCAACATTTGCTGCAACATGGACGGCACTGGAGGAGATAATGCTAAGTGAAATAAGTCAAGCAGAGAAAGACAATTATCATATGATTTCTCTCATCTATGGAACATAAGAACTAGGATGATCGGTAGGGGAAGAAAGGGATAAAGAAAGGGGGGTAATCAAAAGGGGGAATGAAACATGAGAGACTATGGACTATGAGATACAAACTGAAGCCTTCAGAGGGGAGGGGGGTGGGGGAATGGGATAGACTGGTGATGGGTAGTAAGGAGGGCACGTATTGCATGGTGCACTGGGTGTTATACGCAACTAATGAAGCATCGAACTTTGCATCGGAATCCGGGGATGTACTGTATGGTGACTAACATAATATAATTAAAAAAATCATTTAAAAAAAAAGTTTAAAATGCACCCCCCCCAAAAAAAAAAAGGTAGAGTACTCATCCAAGACCGTGTTCTTAACTGTTTTTATAAAGCTGCCCCTTCCCACATACAGCCAGCCGTACCTTCCAAAGTGCTCAGTATGTCTACAGGCTCATTTTGAATAAGAACTTTGTTTCCTAGAGAATTTTAATTACCAGTTTGGTAGCCATTACCATGAGCCTACTCATACCAGAAGCTGTTCTAAGTACTGTGGGGATAAAAAGATGAATAATACATGTTTCTTTTACTCAAGAAGCTTACAGTTGGGTGAAAAACAATCTCTTTGTGGAGTGTTGCAAAAGGCAGGACATAGTGATTTCCTTGTATTCCTCTTAGCATTGTCCTTAACATACTGTTACAATAGCACTTTGCCCTGTTTAGACCAGTAGAAAAGGAATCTGACTCAAAAATTTAACATGAAATAGTTTTTTTTCTGTGTGTTTCACTCAATTGGTCCTCTGATATATGTCTCTTAGAAGGCTATGCCTATGTTTATGGCATAGCTTGAGTTTTTGGCATAAACTTAAACGTATACGTTTAGCCGTAAATTTAAAGGCAATTTATTTATCCATTGTTAGGCGCTCTTTCATTTTCCCTTTCATCACCCTAAAGTTGTTAGTTTGTTTATGAAACCTGTATAAGTTTCAGTAACATTAAGGTACAAAATAACACCATATGAATCCATCAAGTTTTCTTTGTTTTGTTTTTTTGCCAAACACAGCTGTATTGTGTATGTTCTGGCATCTAAAAATGTATAATTGAGCCAATACATAACTAGCTTGGGGAGATGGGGAGACAGAATGATGCTCTTGTAGTAGTGAAGAAACAGCATAAATTTTAAAATGTCAAAGACTGCTGTTAACGTTTCAGGTCATCATTTTTTGCCCATTCATGTACGTTAGCCTAGCCTGCCCTCTCCCTGCAGCCTTCCAGGTCCTGCTCTCCATTTCCCTGTGTCTTGTCTCTCTGGACGCTGCCTTGCAGGCTTGGCTGAGTGTCCTCATGATGAAGTTGTAGTCTTAGTCGGCCCAAGAAGAGCAGGCAGAAGACCAGTGGTTACGCTCACTCCCACAAATAGCTGGCATCTGAATGTTGCATTCTGGTGTAACTGTGTGTGAGTACAGGAGCAATTATTCTAACCTATATCCTCGCGGAAACAGTTTTTAATTTCACTTTTTCGGTGGGTGGTGACAGCATAGTTTAGCGTAGTATCACATACTACTCAGGTAGTGTATTGTCTTAACAGTAAAAACATGGACGTGAATTTCTGATGTGACAGAAAAAAGGTACCTGAAAATGCTGATTAACATAAGAGAATAATACCAAACTTGTGAATCAAAGCAGTTATTACACAGAGCTGAATAGTGCTATAAAAAAAAAAAGTAAAAAATTTAAGGAAAAAGCAGTTATTTTGTGAAAATGCTGTACCTTTCGAGCTGTATTTGTAGAAAACATACATACGAAGAGCCAGGTGAAGAAGGCTCTCAGTTTAAGAATTTCGGAAATGTCAGTGTCTGTGTGATTGATCATGGCCAAATCCGAGGCATCACCCAGGAATGTATTCTGTAACTGAAGGTGACCTTTATTCTTGGGAGAGATTATTCTCTCTTTAACCAAACTGAATTCATGCTCTCATTAATGTGCTGAATTCCTCAGATGTTTGGAAAGCATCTGTACTGGTTAGAGTTCTCTAGAGAAACAACCAGAAAATTTTATGTAGAGAGAGATTTATTGTGACAAATAGGCTGACATGATTGTGGAGGCTGAGAAGTCGCACAGTCTGCTTTCTTGAAGCTGGAGACCCAAGAAAGCCAATGATAAAATTTAGCTTGAGTCTGACGGCCTCAGACCCCGGGAGAGCCAAAGGTTTAAATCCCAATCCAAAGGCCAGAGAAGATCAGATGAGATGTCCTAACCCAAGCAGACAGACAGGAAGCAAAAAGGGGCAAAGACCTCCTGCTTCCTCCTTTTGTTATGTACAAGCCCTCAACAGATTGGATGATGCCCCCCTTTTTGGGTAGAGCAGTCTACTTCATGGAGTCTACTGATTTAAATGCTAATCTCATCTGGAAATACCCTCACAGACAAACTCAGAAATAATGTTTAATAATGTTTAATCTGGACACCCTGTAGCCAGTCAAGTTTAACCCTAACACCAAAGTTAACCATCACAGCATTCCTGTTCGTTACTTAGAGACTGATATTTTGTAAGTCTGCTGCAGTAGTAGCCGTATTTGGTTTGGGAGAGGAATGATACTGTAATTCTGATTTTTGAGAGATCCATGACAAAACAAGAGGCAAGAGAGAAGTCCACAGCATTGGAGTCCTGACCAAGTGGAGCTCTGTCCCGCACTTGGACATTCTCCAAGTGTGTCCGCCCATCATTTTGCCTCACTGCTCTCTTTTGCACAGCCTCTGCCAACTGTGCTCTCTCTCACCTGGACAAATGTGATTACCCTACAGCTGGTCTACCCTGTTTTCAGTCTCGTTTTCTGTAATCCATCATGCCACTAGCCAGTCATTTCAAACAATGCTTCTCAGCAGGACTTCTTAGAAACACAGTTTGAGAGATGCTTTTCTGAAATGCGGATCTGTGCGTCTTACTTTGTGATGCATAGGGTCAAGGTGGAGTTCAGACTCCTTGGTATGGCATTCGAGGACCTTCACAGTCTGTCCCCAGCCTTCATTACCAGCCTTTTCCTCTGCTTTGCATTCAGCATCAGAGGTTGTATATGCTCAGCTCCCAGGCTGATGTCAGCCCACAGAGAGATTTTGTTTTGACTTACATAATGTTTCTTAAACTGTTTTTAATAAGTTGGGTAAACATTTAAAGTCAGGATGAACTTCTAAAGTTAGGATGGAAATCTGGATTTGTCTTCCCTTGAAAAATCAGAAGCGGTGGTTACATAAATTTCTGCACAGCTGCAATGGGCTGGGGCTCCTAGCCTCTGCTTTTCTTGACCAGGTAAGTGTCCTTCAGACACTAAGGCAGTGTCAGTTGCTACTTATCATCAGGTTTGCTTTGCTACTTTTTTGACGTTCACTTGAACCCTAGAAGCATTAGAGTCTGCAGCATCTGATATCCTGCCCAGCCACAACATACACTGTTGAGTCCTTGGACTTCGCTGTGTCCTCCTGCTTTACTTTACTTCCATGCCTTTGCTAAGGCTGGGTTCACATCTCATATTGTCACCACTGTTGTGATTGCCAGTGTGCGCATGTGTTCGGGCGCGCACACACACACACGCACACAGGAAGGCTGTTCGACTGCTTCAGGAAACAATAATTACTTCTCTTCACTCCTACGGGAGTCTTTTATTCAGACTGCTTGCAATAGTAGCACTTACCACACTTTATCGTAGTTGATTAAACATTTTCCCCAGGTAGATTGTGAGTTTGTTAGAAAGAGGGATTTTGGTTTGTCTTTTTTTATGTCCTCAGCTCCTTCATGTTTTCAATAGACATTTGTCAAAACGGAACCAGAGTTTGGTAAGCAAGAGATTTTAGCTTAATCTGGCTATTGATTCAGTGACTGTATTCTGTAATAAAAGGGCCTTTCTGGTGTTTACCACATAGCTTTATCTCAAACTTCTCTTCTTGTGGTCATTAGAATGCATTTTGGAGAAAGAGATTAACCAAATCAGTTGACCTTGGCTTTATTTCTAGGTGCATGAAAACATATCTCTGTCAGAGACAGTTGGCAAACGCAGTGACCATTACCAGATGATTGCTGGCGTTGGGCCATTTCTGGAATCCCATTGCAGCAAAGAAAGAATATTGATTTTTCTCTGACTTTTCTATAGCATCCTTTTGTCCTCTCCTTGTCACTGTTGGAATTTAGCTACTTTCCTGTGTATAATATGCCCTGATTCATTTTCTCCTTGTAATGTGATGATGAGTTAGTCATATATTGAAGTGATTTAACAAAGGAGCGTTCATTTGCTGGTATTTGTTCTGGTATTTGCAGAGAGATCTGTTTAATTTCAAGAGACCATAGGGATATCAGTAGCTCACATCTTCTGGGTAACAAAGAATATGGTATATGGTTGATAAAATGTAGAAGTAAAATAGATACCATCAACTGTTGATCATACATGTTTATCTTTAGATCTTGGTACAGTCCTGACTTGAAGAGGACAAAGTAATTGTAGACAGTGTGCTAGGGTGGAAAGAACATCTGCTTTGAAGGAAAACATCTGGCTGTAGACTCCGTTTATCGGCATGCTGAAGTCACTTAGCAGTGATTTTAGGCAAATTATTTAACCTCTTCCTATTTCTTCACCAAAAGAAGGGAATTGTGAAAGGTTTCAGAGGGTTGTTGAGAGGATCACATGAGTTAGTGTGTATAAAGCACCGAGCACAGTGCCTCGCACATAGTAGGCTCTCAAGAAACACTAGTTTCCTTTCTCTGATTTAACCAGAACCAGTGGGGAAGAAAAAAGGAAAAATACACATAATTCAGGAATGATTCTTTAATTATGTCCAGTATTTCTAAACTGGTTACTTCTCTTTCTTTGGCCCTTTCCCATTTCTGACATTTCACTTCCCCCTCACCTCTTGGGTCTGACTGGAATGCTCCCTGAAGGAGGTCCTATCTGAACTTGAGTCCTGAGTGAGGAGGAGTTGGCAGGTGGTCAGAGAGGAGGGGAAAGGGGCTTGTGGCTGTGTGTGTTTAATACACAACCCCCGAGGCTGTTGATGTTTTGAATCCTGAGATTCTTAGAAGTTGAGAAATAACCTGCTCAGCACTCGCCGCTTAGCCAGCTCGGGAGATTGTTTTCCTCCCCCTGGTGGCATCCGGTCCCAGTATAGCTTGTGGAACTGGGCTAGGAGCTACAGGCTTGGAAACTGGAGTGATCACTGAGTGCTTACTGTGTGTCAGGTATGGTCCTAACACTTCGTGAGTGTGAATCATTTCATACCCCCTGAGGTAGTACTATTATTAGTATTATTAGCTCCATTTTACATCTGAGGAAGACATAGAGTGAGGAAGACTCAGAGACATGAGTGACTTGCCCAGGAACTTCCCGGTACGTGTTAGAGCTGGGCTTTGAGTCCAGCAGTTGCTGTTGCTCTACGAGGCAGGGTGAGCCCCTCTGATAGAGGAAGCCTTACTTTGATTAGCTTTCCTTTCCACACAGCCACAGAATGAAAAGTGGCAACTTAGGTATCTTCTGTGTTTACTAGCTTCTGCCTTGTCCTGCTATATGGAAGTATCTCTGTGATGGAGGATGAACTTGTCTTCAATTATGAGTGGGAAAAGAGAGTTGTGTTAGAAGTAGAGTTGAGCCTTCAGCAATGCAGGGATTGGGGCACTAGACTCACCGCGCCTGGTGCATTCAAAACTGCGTATAACTTTCGGCTCCCCCAAAACTTAACTAGTAAAAGCCTTATTGTTGATCAGAAGCCTTACTGATAACAGAAACAGTCAACACATACTTTGTATGTTACATGTATTATTTCCTGTATTCTTACAGTAAAGTAAGAGAAAAGAAAATGTTAGGAAAGTCATAAAACACATTTACAGTGCTATACTGTATTTATTGAAAAAAATTAGTATACAAATGGACCTATAAGGCACAAACCCATGTTGTTAAAGGGTCAGCTATACAAACAAATGGCGACTACCATTGGTTACACACATTTCTTTTTAATGCCAAAAGAGAGAGTCCAGTAAGTACCAGGTTATCTAGGTAGTTTAATGGATTTTGGAAAATTGTAGACTTGAAAAGAAACTCTAGAAGTCTTTCCATCATGCAGAGGCATTTTCATATAGCTACTTAACATGTGGGTTTTTTCATTCCTTATTTTATAAGTTTAGAAATTTAGATAGTTTCACTGTAAGAACAATGAATGGCTTCATTTCTGATTTCTTTGATTAATGTTGAAAGCATTCCTTGGTTGGTAAGTAGCATGGTATTTTGTTGAACAAATTTTGGTTGAGCATTCACTGTGTGTCAAATAACTGGAGAGCTGGAATGAATCTCATTGGCTCACAACAGAGATTGATGTTCTCATTATCCTTGTTTCACAGATAAGGAAACTGAAGTTCAAAAACATTAAATTACATAGGCAATTAAGTGGAGAGGCTGAGATTCAAACCCAGGTGGTGTGGCTTACAACTCCTCTATGCTGTGCGTGTACATGGAACTTCTTTTGAACAGGGGCCATATTTTTCTCATCTTTGTTGAGTGAATGAGTAATCTGAAGATGTATTAGAGAGGACCTGCCTCCAAAAACTGTAGTCTCATCAAGAAGAGAATATTTATACAATATCAGTAACAAAGTAAGATATGCACAGAACATAGAAATAAAGATTGCTTCCAGGTAGGTAGGTCAGGGGAGACTTTATGAGGAAAGATTTTTTATTTTTATTTTTTTGATATTCAGATATAGGAGGACATTTCTGGCAGAGAGAAGATCAGGCAGGTAAATCTGAATTATCCAGAGAAGGTAGTCAGATAGGAGTTGTGTTTAGAGAATGGTGGGGTTTGGCTCTGATGGAGTATAGCACATGAAGGGCAGGTAGTAGAAGGGAGGCTGACAAGGAGGTTGTGGCTTCTTGTTTCTGACCAGGTTCTAGTTTTCTGGGGCATTTCCCCAGTATCTTGTGCTCTAGTACCTACAAGCTTTTGGAGAGCACCCTGTGTGAACTTCCATGCCTCTTTATCCTTGCTCACACTTTCCAGTATACAGTGTTCTTTACCACTTTATTTACTTATAGCTTTCCCTGGGTACTCCAGTGAGAATTAATTTTGACTGCTTTGGTGGTTCCCAAAATAAGGTATATGTTTCCAGTTCATAATTATTTCATTTTGTCTTATATAATTTTTTGTATGTTCTCTCCAACTAAAGGGTAACCTTCTAGAAGGCAAGATCAGGTCTTAGTTATCATTATATCCATTCGGTCAGTCCTAAGGTCCCAGGTTAATATTTGCACATAATTAATACTTGGGATATTGTGGAATTAAATTACGGTATAGAAAATTATAGTTATTTTTCTTGGTAAATATTAAATTACTGCCAAAAGCTTCTTAAAAGTAAAAGAATGAAGAGGTTAATTAGATTATTCTTTATAGACATACTGTGTTTATGCATATAATGACTTGTAATGAGGAAGATAGAGGTCAAGAATGTATGCTAATCCTATCTCTAATTTATTTAATGTCATAGGAATGAAATCATAGGCTCACAATAATTTATAATTTCTTAAGATTGTTGAGAATGAAATCATTGATTTTTTTGTTCACTTAGAATATTTTAAAATGACTATAGAGATATATTTATGCATGTTCTTATGTTTTAAAAAGTTTATTAAACACTGAGATGTCCCCATTATTTATTATAGACAGGTATTTTAATTGCCATGTAATTGAGGTATTAAAAACAGTCAGATGCCGACTTTGCCATATACCAATTGGGTGCCCAGGGGCAAATTATTAAACTCTCTAAATGTCAATTTCCTTATCTGTAAAGCAAAACAAGAATATCTTGAACCATAATCATGAGAACTCAATGAAATAATGTAAAGGACTTCCAGTGGTGCCTGGTACACTACTGCTAAATAATTATAATTATTTTTATTATTTTATTTTACCTTGTGTTTAATATGAGGTTGGTAGAAGTTACCTTAATTTCATGCCCCTACATTGATCATCTTAATCCTAAAATTCTCTTTTCAGTTTTAGTAAAATGAAGACAGTATGTATAACTATATATAAACAAGTTTATGGAGGTTATTTGAGTATATGGGAATTCTGTCAATACCATGATAGCCAAATAGCTAGTGAATATTGAATAGGCTGTTAAAAAACGAAAATAGAAAATACTAAACAAAAACAAAAAAGTGTTCATAGTAATGATTATAAATTAAAGCTGTAAAATAAAACAAAGTATAAATTTTTATCTGATGCATTCATTTTTTGAATGGGGTTATATTAGAGTTACAGGGACGTAAGTGCATTCCTGTTACTTTTGGCAATATGAATAGATACCGTTCATTAGAAGGACAGTTTGGAAATGCTTAGTAGGAGCCATACATATATTGTTTGACGTAGTAATTCAACTCCTGGAAATATGTCCTGAGAAAATAATCTATGAGATAAAAAGTGTGTTTATAGTAATATTAACTATAATGGTAAAAACAGGCAAAAACCTAAAAGAATGATAAAGATAAATGATAGTATATTACACTAAAGGATTGTAATGCAGCTGTTAAAAATGCATAATATAGCAATATTGGAGAATGCATGTCAAATAATATTGAATGGAAAAAAGAGAACAAAATTATGCATTTATTATTGCTATGGCTTTGTAAAAATGTGGGTAAGAAAGGATAATCTTTGCAGGAGAATGTAAATAAATTGTGTTAAATGATTGAGTGGGTCTTTTTTCCCCTTTTGAAAATTTGCACATAGTCAATTATTGAAATATTTGTGGAATTAAAAGAATAACAGTATGGAAATTATATTTCTTTTCTTTGGTCAACATTAAATTAGAGCCAAGAACTATTAAAAGAATGAGTGAATAGTCTTTCTAGGCATATTGTATTGTAAAGTTGTTTCAGTGTCAGCGTTTAAGAGTTACTTTTATCATAAAGTAGAAAAAAATCTTGAGGATAATCTTTATATTTCTGGCAGCTTAGAACAGCGTATTTACAATTAAAATTACTATGAAACATGGTATATACATTAGTATAACATCAGATATAGAAGATATACAGGGCCTTAAAGAAATGCCAAGCTTCAAATGGTAGGACTATTTATAATGTGAATTCTCTTTATTTTAGAACTGATAGATGTCACATGCACCCTGCTGCTTCTGAACCCAGACTTTACCACTGCATGGAACGTAAGGTACGTCATTCTCATCAGTGATAAAATGAAATTGTTCAAATTTCTGAAGACCTATAAATCCCATACATTGTTAGCTTTTTGAAAAATGAAATATAAACCATGTATCTATGGCATTTTATGTTTATTTCTTCTACCCGATCTTCATAATATCTCCATGACAATTCTGACTTATACTTTGCTCCTTTGTGCATGTTTCTGTCTTTTCTCCATAAACTTTCCTGTCTGAAATAAAAATTATCATTGCAAATTACAGTATACCATTTGCTTTTATTTTCCTTCCTTTTCGGGGAGTGGGGCAGCCAGCATAACTGGTTGGTGTGTAAGGCGTTGGGTTATATATTTGTGAAGTGCAGTGGAAAGTGTGTAGGATGAGGATTCAAGGCCATGACCTTTTAGTGTCAGTTTAGTCACTAGCATTGTGACCTCTTTGGGCCAATCACTTGAAGTCTCTAGCACTCAGTATTTTGGGAAGGGGCCACGTTTTATTAATATCTTAGTTCCTTAACCTAGTTATGTTAGCTTTAAACACAAAATACTTTATAGAAATACCAAAGTTCAGACCAGGTTCATTTTTTATTTTTCATTGAAGTTTTTTCAGTTAAACAATATGTATAGTTTGTTTTTTTTTTTTTAAATGGTGGTCTCTTAGACTAACACCAATTCTTTTAGAGGAAAGCAGGATACAAGTTCTAGATGAATGAAAGTGAAGTCCTGTTGAAAGCTGTGAATACATTTTAAATTTTCCTGTAGGGAAGAGCCATAGGTTATGGTTCTTAATCTATAAAGATTACTTAAACAGTACTTTATTTAATTTTCTGTATATTTTAAGCAAGGTTACATTGTGAGTTAGTGTTCTATGATACCTACTAAATTTTTATCTATGTAATTCTATTATATGTCTTTTTAAGTTGTCTTTTGAATAATTAATGATCACATTTAGTATAAGGAGTAAGAGAAGTATAGAATGAGATATAAGGCTTTAAAATTTACATAATTTTAGAATTCTGATTTTTCTTTAATGAAAGCACAACCACAGGTAAGGAAAAGACTAATATTCATGAGTGGCTGGTGTATTATAGGGACATACTACAGCTTTATTCATGATCTCATTTAAGCCACACAATATTGACAGCATTTGTTCATTCATCAAATATTTACTGATTACTGTATGCTGAGTTCTAGACACTGGGGATAGAACTATGAACAAAACAAACATACCCTGTCCTTGTGGAATTTTTATTCTAATAGGGGAAGAAAAGAAACAAAGACATTACTAAGTAAAATACATATTAGATTAAGTGGTGGTTAAATCCTGTGGAGAAAAAGTGGGAAATAAGAACGTAGGGAAGACCAGAAAGAGGATGGGAAGAAGAGTATTGCAGTTTTAATTAGGGGACATCTGAGCAAAGACTGGCATGATTTGGGGAGCAATCTGTGGGTTCTGGGGTAAAAGCATTCCACGCAGAGGGAACAACAGCAAGTGGGAAGGCTGTCAGTGGTGCTGAAAGTGTTCCTTGGTGTTCTGGGACAGCAAGGCAGCCGGTGTAGCTGGAGTAGTGTGAATGAGGGAGAGAGTAATGGACCAGACCTCCTAGGGTTTTGTAGTTCTTCATATGCTGCTGGAGGAACTTGGACTTTTAGTCAGGGTGAGATAGGAAGTCATTAAAGCTGAGGAGGGGCAGTATCTCACGTAGGTCTAAAGACTCTGGCTCCTTTGGAAAGTAGACTGTAGGAGTGCAGGGAGTGGTTAGGAAGTTAGGCAGTGGTTGTGGTAATTTAGGTGAGAGATGCTTGTGACTTGAAGTAGAACTTTAGCAGTAGAAAAGGTGAGAAGTAATGATTCTGTATTTAATGAACTATATAAGCTTTGACTGTATTTAATAAACCTGTTTTAAAGACAGTGATGTACTAGATGCAGGAAGGAGAAAGAAGAGGGTCAAGTTTGACTCTGGTTTTTGGCCTGAGCAGCTGAAAGGAAAGTTGCCCTTTACAGAAATAAAGCAAGTCCTCTGCCTGGAAGAGGAGCAGATTGAGGTGGGGAGTGCCAGGTGGAAGTCAGGAGTTCAGTTTGGGACATGTTAGGTTTGTGGGTAGGTAGTTGTGTATGAATCTAAAGTTGAGGCAGGAGTTCTAAGCCAGATATAAATTTGGGAATCACTAGAAAACGGGTGGTATTTCAGGCCGTGGGATTGTTTGAGGTACCTATGTAGCTGCTGGAAAATTGGGAATTACATACATGGCTCATATTGGTGATTCACATTGTATTTCTGTTGGACAGCACTGTTCTAGAGTTTGTGGGATGAGGAAGAATCAGCAAAGGAGACCTTTAGGAGGGTGCTATGAACTTATCACTGAGAACTTTTTTGAGGGTTGGGACCATGTCTTTTTGTTTTCCTTTGTTTTCCTTGCATCTAGCACTCTAGTGCCTGGCACATACTTAGTTTGCAGACTGGGCACTGAAAATAATTCAGTGAAAATGAAATGAGGGTAATAGAGAAGTAGGAGTACCATTTTTATTCATGTTCTCCAATTCCTCATTTCCTTCAACAAGAAAAGATTCTTACTAGCATGATGCATACATATATAGTCATATATACATATATACACACATATGTAATTTATTGTGTATTTTATAGGGCAGTTCAGTGTAGGAAAAAGAATCTAGTCTTAAGATATGTGGATCTTAGATCTTTTTCATTAATTAACTAGCAGCTGTCTTTAGGCAAAACCTTTAACTTCACAATAGTTTTAGTTTCTATATCTGTGAAATAAAAGGTTTGAACTAGGTAATTTTTTAATGATTCCTTTCCAACTTTTTTTGATTTTGTGTGGTTTGGTTGTGTAAAGGGAAAATTGCTCCATAAATCTAACTTCAGTGATATTCACAGCAGTTGATTTTGAAAATTAGTCTAGTAAGATGATTAATAAAGTTTTGTGCTAGATGAATAAAAAGGAAACCTTGATTTTTAGAAAGATCCATTGTGGATATGTGTTCTAGTAAGTTTTAATTTGTATTAGTCAAACTAATTAACATGAAGACATAGAATCAGGAGTACATTTTATGCAAAAACAACCAGCTTTAGAAATAAATTGGCCTAACCTTATAAGGTCTCTTGCAAATCAGATACTCAGCACTTTATGTTTAATTGTTGGTGTATTTCTTCTGCAGTAACTGGGAAGCATTGAGTGATTTGACTATATTTTATAAACTGCTAAATGATAGTATTAATATGTCAGTCATTCATTTTATAGGTGTTGTGGTCTTAGGGAAAAAACAGAAGCAAGAATAGGTTTTTGAGCTGATTTCCTGTAATTACAGTAAATGACGAGTATACTTTTAAAAATCTACCTGGTTATAGAAAAAATGGTACATTTTTTTTGCTTTGAAATTCAGTGTATTATTTCGTGAAAGAGCTCGACTTCATAACAGTGTCCTATTTTTTCCATCAGTCTGTGAACACAGAGTAAGCAGAACCTCTTTGAGTAACTAAAATAGCTAACACCAGGCATCAGTGATCATGTCCTTTACTCATAGCCTATTAAAATTGGTGACTTTATTTTTTGCAGATTTGATGTTTGGTTCTGGCAGTTTGAGTTCACAGACCTTGAGTATAAGTTACTAAATCTCCCCCAGCTTCAGTTTTCTCATCGGTAAAACAGATAATACTAGGTTGTGCCATATAAAATTGTTGTTTTTATAAAACAAAAATAGTTCAACCTAAGCATCCAGATCCTGGTGTCTAACATTATTCTTTAATAAAAGGAAATAGGCTTCTTAAAGAAATACCTGATTCTAGGACCAGGGCAGGAAATCTATAATATTCATCTGGAACATTTCAAAGAGCCGGAATGTAAGGAAGTGCTCAAAAAACAAAATGATGGAAATAATGTCAAAGGGCTTCTAGTGGACAAAGCTGGAACAATTTGAGCAATAAAATAACATAATATTGGGTTATACCCTAAAGTGTAAAATGGATGTTCATACTGACATAAATAATTGAAGAAACAAATAAATAGTAGACAACAGACAGATCTCTCAAATAGAAGGATTCCAAATAATTTATCTAGGCAACCCCCTTCATGGAGTTGAGGTACAACTCCCCTCCTTCTTAAAGTGTAACTTCCTTCCAAAAAGTGCAGTGGAGAAACTGGACACAGACCATTTAAGCCAGGTAATCAAAGTCAGCATCAGCAGTGACAGGTCATGCTGGTATTTTGTGCTCCTGGATATGATGTGATAAAGATGGCACTTTTCTTTTGTGATCTTTTCCTCCTCAAACCCTAGTCTAACCATAAGAAAAACATCATACAAAATACCTGATTAGTACTCATAAAAACTGGCAAGGTATATCTGAGGAGCCTTTGGAGACATAACCAAATATAACGTCATAGATGGGATGCTGGACTATAGAAAAAGGACATGTGGCAAAAACTCAGGAATTCTGAATAAAGTATAGACTTCTAATAGTGCTTTACTGGTAATGATTCATCAGTTATGACCAAGATACCATAATAATATATTATTAATAAGGGAAGCTGAGTACAGTGTATATCAGAGTTCTCTGTACTACCCTCAGAACTTTTCTGTAAGTTTCAAACAGTTCCCATATTAGAACTTTTAAGATTTTATTTAGTTATTTTTTTTAAATAATCTCTACACCCAGCGTGGGGCTCAAACTTACAACATGAGATCGAGAGTCTTGTGCTCTAGCAACCGAGCTAGCCAGGTGCCCCAAAAGTTTATTTAAAAAAACAAAAAACAAAACAAAAAAACAATTGAGTATCAGCAATTTCATATATTTCAACATAATACAGGATTGTTTTGAGGATGAAATTAGATAATATATGTAAATCACTTAACACAGTGCCTGATTCAGGAAAAATGTTCAGTAAATGGTAATTTTTATGAAGATGACTCTTACCATTATTGCTATTTCAGAAAGAGTAACTAAAGATTCAGGGAGGAAAAAGATGGCATTTGTTTATTCAATCATACTATGTGCCAAGTACTGAGCTAGCCAGTGGAGATTTTGCCGTGGACAAGATACACATAGCCCCTGGTTTCCTACAAATTTTAAATCAAGTGACAACAGAGAGAAACCATAATTAATAGCTTGAGCTCTATAGAGAGAAGACAGAAAAACTTAAAAAATTAAGATAAACCAGGGATGCCTAGGTGGCTCAGTCAGTTAAGTGTCTGCCTACGGCTCAGGTCCTGATTCCACAAGCCCAACATCAAGTTCTCTGCTCAGCAGGGAGCCTGCTTCTCCCTCTGCTTGTTGCTCCCCGCTTGTGCCCTTTCTCGCTGACAAATAAATAGGTAAACTTCGTAGAACTAAAAAAGCCCTCACGTAATATGCCACAGCAAGGTTGCACATACAGCATGGCCCTGTTCCCTACCACCCCCTCCTCTTTACTACACAACACACATGGCCTTTTCCTTTCCTACATACTTCTCCCCCATATTTATTTGACCTTTGTTTTATTCCTTTGTCCTCTTGTTTGCAGTGTATCACCTAAGCTTTCAGGATGAATCTCAAAACCCAGCTTAGTCAATGTGCCTGAAAATAAAGCCACTTTGATTTAAGGCAGTACTCCATTTTCTCAATAAGAAAAATCCAAAAAAAAAATTTTAGGCTAATATCAATATGTAAACTTAAAGGTATGTGCATGAAATAAGCAAATGTCTTAATATGATACTTACTTTTTAAATTTCGTTACATACCTTTAAATAACATGTGAAGTATTTTAATTTATAAATTCATTGTTTTCCTACTCACATTTCATTAAACAATTTAATTCAAATGTCTCACATGGTTTATTGACATTAGTGACTTTGTCGTCACAAGAGTTATTTTTTTCAACTTATCCAGCCGTTTTCCAGAGCACATCATGTTTGCATGTATCTAGCTTGTTTGAGATACATATAGCACTTTTTTAATCCATGTATGACTGAAATTTTTCTGAAGATAGATCCCTACTTGAATGCATTTGAGCAGTTGATTTTCTTTTATTATATCTCTTGGTTAAATGATAGCTATAACGTAATCATTTACTATATTCCTTTTTCAGGTGATCTTTAAAAATTTTGTTTATGGGGCGTCTAGGTGGCTCAGTTGGCTAAGCGTCTGCTTTCGGCTCAGGTCATGATTCCAGGGTCCTGAGATCGGGCCTCATGTCTGGCTCCCTGCTCAGCGGGGAGTCTCCTTCTCCCTGTGCACTCTCACCCCGTTTGTGCTCTCTCTCTTTCTCAAATAAATAGATAAAATCTTAAAAAAAAAAAAAAAGATTTAAAAAAAATTTTTTTGTTTATGATAATATTCAGCACCTACAGTGTTCAATCCTGTCCCCAGGAATGTTTATTGAATTGATATTTCTTTTGCTTCTTTTTTTATGATTCTATCAGGTGATCTTTTTAAGCAGCCACATGTACCATTGATTGGGGTTGCTTTAGGGTAAGATATCTTCCCAAATAATGTTGAGCAAAATAAATTAAGAGAGTACCCCTAGGGGCATCTGGGTGGCTCAGTGGGTTGAGCGTCTGACTCTTGATTTCAGCTCAAGTCATAATCTCAGGGTTGTGAGATGGAGCCCTGCGTCAGTCTCCACGCTCAGCCTGGAATCTGGTTGAGATTCTCTCTCTCCCTCTCCCTCTGTCCCTCGCCATGCTTGCTCTCTCTCTCTCTCTCTCTCAAAATGAATAAATCTTTTTTTTTTTTTAAAGGAGCCCTAATTTAAGAAACTTCTTAAAGTTTCAGGTATAAAGTGACTCCTCTTTTCTGAAGAAAATTCTATTTCCCCATAGATATATATGGGAGTATAGGTAGGCAATTGTAATAAGGAAAGGTTTTAAATCTAGTAAATGGAAATTAGGCTTAATACAGTAAATTCTGTACCATTGTGGTTTGTAAACTTTGTGCATCACCTGGAGCACTTGTTCAAAACATTGCTTTGTCACTAGTTTTTGATTCAGCGGATCTGGGATGAGGCCTGAGAATCTATATTTCTTATAAGTTCCAGATGATGGTGATGTTGCAGTTAAGGACCTTACTTTGAGAAACACTGAATACAAAGAAGTTAAAATATATATAGAATAATATTTTGCTTCCTTTTACACTGTAAATCCTGACTTACTGTATAATGAAACATTACTGATTTCAGAAGAAAAAGGATGCAGGACTGTAAAAGTAATTGGCTGTTGCATTAAATATTCTTCCAATGACACATAGATTCCTGTACATTGAAAGAAAAACAGTCAATAAACCCATTTGTTAAAGTATCTATAAACCTCCTCAGTATCACTTGAAATTATATCCTGGAGTGAAGTGCCTGACCTAAAATGATCATAAAACATAAATACTTGACATCACTCTTCAGTATTTTCACTAAAAAGGAAGTTATTTTCCTTATCAAATAAAAATTTAGAAATAGCACATTGCTGTTGGAAAGAAAATGTATAGTGGTAATTAGGAACTAAATTCATCTAAGTAGGTGAGGCATATGATCTGGGCTCTGTTCTTCGTGGGATTAAAGTTCTCTAAAATAAATGAATTATCAACCTTACCACAGGAAGGACTTTTTAAGATTAATAAATTCTAGTAAATGACCTAATTTTATTATAATAGATATACTGAAAATTAACTGGGAGTTTAATCAGTAATATCAGAGCTTATTATCAAAAACTTACCTGAGAAATTAAATCAAAACCTAAATTGTATTTACTTGAGAAGTAATAGGTGGAGAGCTCTTGCATGACATTCTTTATAGTTACATGGGAGCTTTGAACACTTTTAAAACAACAACAAAAACCTCATGTTGCTCTTGTATTTGTATTTCAAAAAGGAATGGTCTAGTGTATCCAGGGCCATGCAGGTAGTTCACCTGGTAATACATCTTTTTTTTTTGCCAAAGGATTTTTTTCCCCCTAATTTGAGAGAGCACAAGCAGAGGGGAGAGGGAGAGGGAAAGGGAGAAGCAGACTCCTTGTTGAGCAGGGAGCCAGCCCCATGCGGGACTAGATCCCAGGACCCAGGGATCATGACCTGAGCCGAAGGCAGACGTTTAACCGACTGACCCCCCCAGGTGCCCTGGTAATAACGTCTTTTGGGCACTTACCCTAAGGAGTAGTAGAAATGAAAGCCGTCTTAAGCACAAAGCTCTGTTTCAGAAAAGCAGAAGCTTGGAAGCAACCTAAATGTCTAACCAAAGAGGAAAAGTTCATTAAATTAAATGAAAACTATTTGACCGTTTTAAATGTTCGCTTTAAAGATTTTATAGAACCATGGGATAACTCTTAAGCTTTAAAGCAGAATATAAAATTATATGTTAAAATGTATATGCATGTGAGGAAAAACAGAAGGGAAAATTGAAAAATAAAAATAGTAATTTTGTTAGGGTAGTGATTAATGAATGGTTTTTTCCTTACATCTTAATCATGCTGTGTGTGTTGCTCTTTATGTATTTTTTGGTAATGAACCATATCACGTCCAATTTAGGAAGCTAGAATTCTTGACTAGTATTGGATCTGCCCTACAGATACTGATGTGTCAGGCCTTGTAAGTTTAGGAAAGGAAACAAACCAGGAAACCTCTTTGCCCTTTCCCAAATAGGTAACTAAAGTTCTACTACTGATTTAAGAGCTTCTGTTTTTGCTTATTAGTCCTGTTACTTTGAGATTACGAGAATACATTCTGATTACCTTGTGTCATACTTACGAGAGTTTCATGTTTTCTTATTTTTTTTTCTTCCCAGTGAGGTTATGTTAATAGCCATGCAGTATGTTTGGATGGAAAGGTAGAGTAATGGTTCTTTTCATTTTTCTTTTACAGAAAAGAGCTCATCCTCTCTGGCACTTTAAATCCAATTAAGGACTTACATCTGGGAAAACTGGCCTTAACTAAATTTCCAAAGAGTCCAGAAACATGGATTCACAGGTGTGGTTAATTTACACTATAGGATTCTTAGGATTCAGAATGGCTGGACAAACAACAGTGTCAAGCAGGGTCACATATTGGTTCAGAGTATGAATTCTAAAGTCAGGTTACCTACTTTTAACTCCAGATGCCATCACTTGCTCCCTGTGTGACTTTCAGAAATTATTTAAGCCCTTTAAGCCTCAGTTTTCTCATTCGTAAAATGGGAATAATAATTACACCTATTTCCGAGTTAAAGGTTGGCTTTACATGAAATAATGTATATTAATACTACTACGGTGCCTGGCACATATTAAATACTCAGTAAATTTTAGCTGTTACTCATTATGAACTATCTGAGCAGTCATAGAAATGGCATTTAGATAGTCAACTATAATGAGCAACTTGGGTTTTATAATTCATTCAGGTGTGTTTCTGGTACGGATGGTTGTGGTGATGGTTGTGGTTATTAAAATTAACAAAATAAGGAGGATAAGGGCAGCTCAGGTGAGTGTGTAGGCTGCACTGAAGTTGCTAAGACTGTAAGCGCAGAGAGTATTTTTAGGTTAAAGGCCGGAGTCAGCAAAATGCACGTGGGAACTCTCCTCACCGTCCTGGCTCTCTAGAGCATATTCCTCTTGGACTCCATGCAACTACTCAGTTTTGACTAAAATGAGATGGTGTGGGCTGGCTTCTTGGGGTCAGTGGGGAAATTGTTTAAAGAACTCTGTTTTCAGTTCACTAAGCCACTTACAACTTTTCTTAAATCCTGAGCATTTTTAGGATGTTCGTCAGTTCAGGGGATCTCACTATAATCTTGCCTTTGGCTAGCATTGCAAATCAGCTACTTCCCTGCTGGTGGGTTTTTCTTAGTAGGAATTGGGATGGCACTTCAGAGACTCCTGTGGTTGAGTGTGTGGAGGTTTGGAAAGGAGTGGAGGCAGGGCAGGGCAGTATTGCATATGCATTCACCAATTTATAAGCTTGTCTAATATTTTATATAAATCAAGCTTTTGTTTTATAAGTTAGGTAAAAAACTACTATTTGAAAATGACAAAATGAGTTTTCTTACTCAATTTCTAGTAACCTTTGGGTTGGAAATTTTTAGTCTAAAAGAATGCTGCTTATGAGAAAATATTTGTAAAAACTAACCACATTAAGTGGATAGAGATTTTTTTTGGTGCTTTTCATTTAAATATGCTAATGAAAATCTTAAATAGACAAGGGAAAAATTTGTGGATAAAGACATTTTGAAACCTCCTCGATGGTTTAACTAATTATATTGTATCTGTGTCCTTCCAGATTCTATGCTATAACAGAACTTCTGCTTAATGAAAGCAGTCATAATGCAGCTTCTTGTTTGCAAGCAAATACACATAGGGTGAGGCATGCACATGTAATTAAAGATACGAACCATGCCTCCTTCTCTGGTATTTACCAGCCATTAATTAATATCCCCTCCACCACCACTACCACAATCCCCCCTCCACCTACACACCTTGTCTTTACATTTTCTGGCCAAATGGAGTTTTTGAATTGTCATATTGGAATTGGGGCATTCTCTTTCTGACAGATGTTAATGTTTTAGAAAGGTTTCTCTTTCCTCTTTGTCCTTTCTTCCCCCCTCCTCCCCATCCATGATGCTGAAGTTAATTACGTCTTTAAAAACAAAAACAACAGAATAGTTCTACTCCCCCAAAATTGGGCTCAGAGACAGGGATTATTTTGCATTGTACAGATGGAGATTAAGAACGAAGAAAACTGATTGTTTTCCTCTCTGGTTTATGTTCTTTCCTCCCTCTCATTCCCGCATGTCCCTTCATAGACGATGGGTGCTACAACAGCTAATTCAGGAAACCTCCTTGCCTTCCTTTGTGACGAAAGGAAACTCGGGAACAGTTCCTGCAGAAAGGACACAGAGACTGATCCGAGAAGAGATGGAGGTTTGTGGTGAAGCAGCAGGAAGATACCCAAGCAACTACAATGCCTGGTCCCATCGCATCTGGGTTCTCCAGCACCTGGCCAAGCTAGACATCAAGGTAAGGCTGTTCTTCGTCTCCCGATGCACATTCCCTGTCTGCCTTTTAAATCTTTTGATAATTCTTCTTCAGAGGAGCTTTTAGGGAGGAAAGTAGAGGAGCTAATGGCCTAGCAGCCTGGGGAGGATCTAGCAGCTGATACCTCCAAGGAAACCCTGGCACTTTAAAAAAAGTTTGCATTCCTCTTGAGTGCAGTTTCTGGCACTCTTAAGGTGAGTACATCAGTAGAATGAAGGCAAGTTTAAGCAGTAAGAAGACTGAGCATAATTCATTTTGCCCCGAAACAGGAAGGGATTATTAGGCCTTATAGCACTGGAGTTGTTCTTTCTTAGTGGTCTCTGGTTATGTGACTTAATGTGCTGAATCAGCTGGCTGCCTTCTCACCATCGCCTCTCCTGGGCAGGGAAGAGAAGATCTCACCCGGTGTTCCCACACTTGCCTATGTCTGTAAATTACCTTAGGATTTCTGAGTCCCACCCCAGGCCTACTAAATTGGGGAGAGGGTAGGATTTAAGATCAGTATTTTTCATGGGGCTCAGGGGGTTATCTGGAGGCAGAGCTGGGTTGGAAGCTGTCATAGCCTAGTCCGTTCAGTTTAGAAATGAGGAGATCAAAGTTTTGAGAGTGTTAATGGCTTAGACTTAGCCACAGTTGCATCACTTACTATTCATCAGGATGAGAACCACATATCCTTTTGCTCCTTCTTATCTGCTATAGCTTCTCTATATTTTTCTTCACTTCTTATGTTTCAGTGCCATAAGAATGTAGGGTACTGCTCTGAAAGCTGCTCAGGCTTGAGATAACATAAAGGGGTCAAAATACCTCAAGTGGTACTTTAAGATTAATTGGGAAGCTTTCTCTCATTTTGTTCACCAGCCCCTTCCTCCATCCCCCTTTCCAGGTTCCCTCTCCCCTCTCTGTGTCCTAGTCAGAGATTTCCTCGAGGGTAAATAAGAGTTTTCATTTCTGGGGAATTTTAAGCCAACAGTTCGGGAAGAGTAGCCCTTGTCCTCCAGTGTATATTGCCTTTGTGTTTCAGAAGGGAAGGCCCCTTAATGGAGTGGAAGGAGCAAAGACAGAATCCTACATGGCTTCAGATTTTGGCCCTATTAGCCATGTGTAGAAAGTAAGGCTTTCATGTTTCATCTTGAAATACCAGCTCCACTGTCTGCCTCAGTGGGTTATTGTGAAAATTATTTGAGTTAATGTGTGTAAGGTGGGCACCTAATAGAGACTCACTAAATTTTAGTTCCTTTCTCTGTTCCCCACAGATAGAACGTTTAGGTAAAACTGGCTCCCAGTTTGCTCGATCAACTCAATATAATTTATTCATGAAAAAGTACTGAAACTCTTTCATTTCCAGACCCTGACCTGTATGCTGGGTGTGGCATAATGACAACGAGATTGCTCTCAACAAATTGGAAATCTAGTTGAGGAAACGGAAACCAACACTTACAAAGCAGCCTGATGCAGGAGCTGAGGGAAGCACAGGGTACAGTGGGAGTACAGAAATGGTTTCTCATCCAGGCTGGGCTCACTGGAAGCAGCTGCCAGAAGGAAGGCTGCTACATTGTCAGGAGTCCAGAGGAACAAGTTCAAGCCATCTGGTGGGATGTGGGAGATAGGGAGTTCTTATGGACTCTGGTCATCTCAGCTCCACAGCTTGATAGTGTGTAGGGGGTGGAGAGGGGCATGGGGAGCACTGAGGAGAAAGAGAAAGGCAGAGTCCAGGTGAGCTGAGAGGTCTTTGGAGACTTCCTGCCTTGATGTAGACCTTTTAAAGTGGCATTCCCATAAAATCAAGAACACGGGGCCAAGGTGAATTTCTTGGTTTCTTGAGACTATCTGATGTTGAAGATGACAACTCATTAGTGGTGTGTTGACTCAGCTGCCTGGGTCCACTCCTAGGCTCACCTATTGTCCACCGGCTTTGCCCTGCCCTTGGTTGAACTCCATGCTCTTCCTTTCCCCTCTGCCACTCACTCTCAGTGAGAGTGCTGAATTTGCAAAATCCTCTTTCTGTTCTTAGAAGCCACTGGTCCCAGCTAGGAGATCATGCCCTACCATGCTTTGTCTATTGGGGAAGTAATCACAGAAGTACCACCAGTCTAAAGCAGCTTAAAAATATATATAAAATGAGCTGGCATCTTTTTACTTAGGAAATTGAAAATAATTTTTTTTTAAGATTTTATTTATTTATTTGAGAAAGAGCACAAGCTGAGGGGAGGGGCATAGAGAGGGGGAGAAGCAGACTCCCCACTGAGCAAGGGAGCCTGACGTGGGGCTCGATCCCAGGACCCCAAGATCATGACTTGAGCCGAAGGCGGACACTTAACCGACTGAGCCACCCGGGAGCCCTGAAAAAAAATTTGTTTTTTCTAAAGTGCTGGTATCCAGCATTGATAAGGCTATGAAAACAAGCATTGTAGAAATTAGTGTAATCTTACTGAAGGACAACATGGCAACATTTATCAGACTCTACCAAGAAAGCTGTGTTCTTTCTAATCTAGTAGTTCTGCCTGTAGGACTTCATCCTAAAGAAATACCAGGATATGTAGTATGGTGGTGTAGTAATTAAACTCAGTGTTCATACAGACCTAATTTGAATCCCGACTGTACTAAGAAGTTTCTTAACCTCACTGGCCTTCAGTTTCCTCATCTGTAAAATGGGACAAATGATAATTCCTACCTCATTGAATGATGTGAAGTAAATGGGAAAATCCAGGTAAAGTGGCCGTCAGAAGTAATCTTACTAAGTGTTCAATAAACATGGGCTATTATATTAAATATGAAAGTCTGATATATGAAAATACTGTTTATAATAGTGAAAAATTAGAACCAGTCTAACCCTCCAATAATAGCAGATTAGTTACATTGCAGTTCATCACAAATTAGAATATTTTGTTGCTACTAAAAATTATATTTTGGGAGATTATTTAAAGAAAAAGTTCACTATAGGATAAGGATCTTTAAAACGAAATATGAGGTGGTCCTAATATAATTTTTAAATATATTATTAGCTTTGAATGAGATTTTAAAGTGTTTGGAACAGTGCTTGGTATGCTCTAACTGCTTAACATATATGTACACACATAGGGCTGTTACAGATATATTGGCTTGTGTTTTCCATAAACATGTATTCGTTTTGTAGTCAAAAAAAGAATAAAGAATTGTGAACAGTGCTAGAGGGTGGAATTAGGAGATGTTCATTTTCTGTTTTGTTTTCTATGATGATTGTTTTAGGCAGACATTTATTTAAGTAAATTTTAAAACAGTCTCATTTATGAGGGTGGGGTAAAAAGAAAGACTCAGAGTTGAACAGAATTTATTACTACTACCCAGTTAAAAGTTGATAATGGTATGTCACCTGAGAAAGCACACAGTGCCATTTCTGTAAAAAAAAGACATACAGATGGCCACTCTGTAAAGACATAAAAAGATGTTCAACATTATTAGCCATCAGGGAAATGCAAATCAAAACCACAGTGAGATATCCTCTCATACCAAGTAGGATGGCTGAAATGAAAAGCAAGTTAAAAGTGCTGACAAGGATGTGGAGAAACTGGAACCCTTATACATTGCCGGTAGGAATGTGAAATGATGCAGCCACTGTGGAAAATGGTTTGGCATTTCCTCAAAAAATTAAACCTAGAATTACCATATATGACCCTGCTGTTCACTCATAGGTACATAGCCCAAAGAACTGAAAACTTGTTACAGCAATGTTTGTAACAGCGTAATTCATAATAGCCAAAAAAAAAAGTAACAACTCAGACATCCAATATGTGAGGAGTAAATAAATGCAATGTGGTATAGCCAAACAGTGGGATGTTGTTCGGCCATAAAAAAGGAACGAAGTCCTGATACGTGGATGAACCTTGAAAACATGCTGTTGAAAAGAAACCAGATTCAGAAGGCCACATATCCTATAATTCCATTTATATGAATTCAGAATAGAGCACATTAGTGGGTTCCAGAGGCTGGAGGGAATGTGGATTTAGGGGACTCCTAATAAGATAGGGGTTGTTTGGAAGGTGATGAAAATGTTCGGAAATTAGACAGCAGTGATGGCTGCACAAGTCTGTGAATATACTGAAAACCACCAGTCTATTTTTCAACTTTAAAAATTGGTTCTAAGGTACATTAGAAAGAATAAAACTTCAAGAACAGCTAAGAAATTATTGGAAAAAAATAAAAATGAGGAATGTTGTATACCAGTATATATCAAAATGTTTGTAAAGACAGAGTCATCTGTGGTACTGGCTCAAAAATAAAAACAGTTGGAAAATCTAAGGCCCAGAAGCAAATCGCAGTATATAATGTGTACAGATTTCACTGATGATAAGTATGGCATTTCATGTAATCAGAGAAATGATTCTTTGTTCAATTTGTGATGCTGATAAGATTGATTGACCTTTTAGAAAATAATTGTTAGGTTTTAATCTCCATACCAAACTGTACTCTAAATGGAATAAAAACATACCTGGAAAAAAATGGAATTAAAAAAATTAATTGTAGTAATATATTAAGAAAAGTATTTGCAATTTAGGGACTTAACATCTTTATAAAGATCTCTTACAGGCCCAAAAGAGGCATTAATGACTATCACAAATAGTAAATTAGGCAGTTACAAAAGAAGAGAATTAGGCAAAATAGGTAATTTGTATAAGAAGAAACAGGAAAAATAAGGGAATAAGAACAATTATTTAGCCTTAATGATAAAAGGAAATGAAAACGAAAATGACATGATTTTCCAGTTATCAAATTAGTGAAGATTAAAGTACTGGTAGGGAGTTTAGGAAATATTTAACATGTTCTTTCAGTAGGAATGTAAATTATACAGCCGTTCTGGAGTGCACTTTGACAATACGTATCAAGAACTTTACAAAATATTTCTCACTGTTCCAGTAAATGTACTTCTAGAAATTTCTCCTAAAAAAGTAGGTTGTGCACATAGACTTTATTATATATGTTCATAAGAGTGTTACTTTTGTAAGAGTAGAAACAAAATGAAGCAACGGTTAAATCGTGATAACCTTTGGGATGAAATATGCAAAAGTTTAAAATTATAGAGTGATATTTAATGACATGGGTATATGCATATTATTTAAATGGAATAAAAATCAGTATAAAAGAGTGTCCCAAATTTGTGTTACAAATGAACTGCACACATGCATACATAGAAAAAAGCTGAAAGATTGGTGATTGGCCAGAATGGTAAGAGTAGTTCTCTCTGGCCAGTAGGATAATGGGTGATTGTTTTTGGTTTTTTGTTATTTCTGGAGTTTTCTACATTGATCATTTTGTATCACTTTCATAATCAGAAAATAACCAAATGTTATTTTTGAAAATTTCTAGGAAGGATGGCATATATAAATAGGAATGAGCATTTTCAGTAGTCTTTGATTTTAAACCTGTTATCCTTCTGTGTCAGCCCTGCTTCTGTAGTTCTCTTGTACTTATTTGTTCACTCATTCATTTTTTATATGGAGTGTTGAAAAAGAATAATGGTATGTAAGTTCTATCATACACAGGTCATTGATTCTGTCAGTACCTTACATTTAAGCCATATCTCCATGCAGTGACTTTAAGATCACTTTAAAAGTAATTGCTGTCTGTTTTTTAAAATCATTGTTTATATCTCTGTACCTTTTGATTCTAGTAAAAAGTGCCCTGAAATTCCTGTTAAGGTTTCTTTTCTCATTTAGTATGCCTCTTAAACATATCTAGGGAAAAGAATATAGTGAATTTTTCTCTTAAAAATTCTGAGAAAATTTTTAAAGAAATTAAATTGATGTTGAACATCTTTCATATATGTGCTATTTTTGTCTCAAAATTAAAATAATTGAAAATTTTATGTATAGAAATATGTAGTAAGAAATAATCTAAAGGTTTTTCGTGTTATGTAAATTCCTTTAAAACATGTTTTGTACTCTTTTCAATCCATACTAAGAAGCCCTATCAAAATTAAAAAGCTGATGTATTATTGCCTAAATGTCCTGCAGGTTAATTTTTCAAAGATGTGATAACCTTAACGTTAGTATGTATTTTTCTAAGGTAGCAGTTTATCTGGTGCTATTTTGCTCACTGTTTTAATCAAATGAACAGTCTTGGTTTCCGTTTCTCAGAGATTCACCAGCTCTGGAAGAAACTTATTTGTCTTTGAATAAACTCATTAGAATTTAAAGGAGATGTTTAAAGCATTTCACTGATATAAATCGACTGTCCTTGCTGGGAGTAATCTTGTCCCTCTGTATGAGTCACTTAATTCATTAAATTGTTGAATTCATTCATTGACCCATTCATAAAATACTTATATGTTCACTCTGATGCCATTGGGTATAGAATGATGAAAACATTAATTAGGAATGACTAAATATCTTAAACAACTTGTAGAGTTTAGTGGGGATGAAAAGATGTATAGAAAATTTTATAACATGTGGTAGAACACACAGGAACCATGGAGGTTCAGGAGAGGGAAAGATTTCTTCTAGGGAAGAAAGAAACTGAGAAATGGAGAGGGGATCTTGGTACAAGAGAAGGCATTTGCCTGGGACCCTTGAAAAGCAGGTGAAGGAGGAGCCCTTGGGCTTTGTGCCATCTGTATTGTTCACTGCTGGCAAGTATATGTCTCTTTTTCTTAGCTGGTCTGAAAATCCTCTGATGGGGCCCTCAATATAGCTTTTGCTGATCAAAATTCATTTGCATTTGCTACTTGTCCAAGACACTGCCAGAGTATTTTTTCATAACTGCTGCTTTTCTTTTTAACCATTCCATTTGAAGTTGCTAAGTTTGCAGGATTGATAATACAAAGACCTAATTCACTGCTGAATTTTGTCTCATCTACTTAAAAAAAATCATTAATCATTGATGTTAATTGAGTTTGAGATGAATAGTGAAAATCATGCACTCTTGAAAATTCCTGTTATTCATGCATCATATTTTTTGTACTAAGCCCTTAGAATTAATAGTGAACAAAACTGACAGTCTCTGCCCTCATGGCCCTTACAGTGAAGAACAAATAATACGTTGAGTCGATTGTTCAACAAATAATGTTAGATATTGTAATGTTCATTAAATGTTATAGTTCATCAAATAACCTTTGAATTTATTTTTCTCTTCAACATCACTCTTGTAAACCAACACCCTAATGTTCATCATTATTTTAGAATTTGGCTTTTCTATGTGTGTGCCAATCAGAACGTGATTGATCAAGGTCCAAAGAAAGAATGACAAATAAGTCCTTAAATTCTGTGTGTGTGTGTGTGTGTACGCACACATGCCTTTTATTACTTTATCAGGGAAAGGGGAAACTAGCCTTTACTGAGCTTCCAGTGAGTGACAGCACTGTGTTGGACATTGTATACAAAATATTGGTAGAAACAGTGTTACCAAAACAACAACAAAAAAAAATTCAAGGAACAAATCAAAGAGAAATCCAAAGCATTAATGGAGAAGGAAATTCCTTTGGTAGTTCCTCTTCTCACTTCCCTTTTTTCTTCCTGCAAGATTCTTCTTGATGAACTGTCTTCTACTAAACACTGGGCATCCATGCATGTTTCAGACCACAGTGGATTTCACTACCGCCAGTTTTTGTTAAAGTCTTTGATTAGCCAAACTGTGATTGATGGTTCTGTATTGGAGCAAAACCCTTTGAGAAGTGAGCCAGCTCTAGTTCTTCCAAAAGATCAAGAAGCAGCATCTTCAACAGAGGAAGCAAGGATAAATCTTCCCCATCTTCTAGAAGAAGAAGTTGAATTCAGCACTGATCTTATTGATTCCTACCCAGGACATGAAACCCTTTGGTGTCACAGGTAAGAGGAGGGAAAATATTTCTGTATGCATGGAACTACTTGACTTTTTGAGAGCTGTAGAAGGTCTTATGCCTTATGCCTGCCTGCTCAGGTAAACATGGTAATTGATCATGGAGTTTTGCTTGAATTCAGAGGAGTTTATGTTACCATATCTTCCTCCTCATGATCTTCAATATGAGATTCCTCATGCAGATCTTTGCCTACTGCTTAGGATGGTGATATTCAAGCTTGACTGTCCAACAGAATAGCCTGTGTTACTTCTAAACTGAAAACAAAAGTTTCTGGATTCCCTCCTTGGACAGATTCTGGTATTTATAGTATATCTGGGACGGAACGCTGCCATCTAGTCTTTAAAAAACAATGATAAACCTTAACAGGTAAATTTGATGCAGAGTCGGGTTTAGACCATTGATTAGACCATTGGTTAGACCTTGAGAATAGTTAAGCTTATTGATGGTCTGCAAATTAACTTTCCTTAAATATAAGCTCTTGACACTTTTTGTTGTTGTTTTTAAAGTAAAGTGTGCTTTGGGAGCAGGGCAGGATTATTAGGAAGCAGTGAAAGAAATTAGCAGCCTCAGAACCTGAGTTCTGAGTACATTTGACAGCAAAGTAACTGTCATGTTGGAATGAAGTCCAGGTGTGGGAACCCCAATTGGTTCTTTTTTGAGGCATCTCCATCTCTATAAATACAGAGTCTACTTCAGACTAAAGGGTTCTGTTTGTAAACAAAGGACTTGCCTGTGCAGGCAGGAGGTAGGCATTTTAAATATTCGTCTGTTTTTAAAATGGTTGAGATTTGCCCCTTTTTGCCAGTCTAGTCTACCTTATAGGCTATTTGAGGAGATGTGTTCAGCTGCTATTCCATGCTGCATGTATTTAGAAGATGGAAGACCATCTCCCCTCTTTGGCACCTTCATAAAAATTTTTCTTTTTCTCGTAAAAACAAGACATTTTTATTCCACATTTTCTAGAGAGAAGATAGATCTTAACTTTCATCTTGTTTTGGTGTTAACAGATTTTTGTTGCTATTCTATATTTAGGTACATCAGTAGCAAGACTGAGAAAATTTAAGAATTATATTTGTGTTTAAGAGATAGCCAGATTAACAGAGCAGAAGCTTTGTATAAAGATTAATTGAAGTTTGGGTAAGGCATGGGGAAAAGTGACAGTTGAGATGATCTGTCTATTATACAGGCCAGTTTTCTACTATTGAGTCATTGCCCTTAGGCATCTTACCTGTCCTTTAAGTTTTATCCTCTGTAAAATGGGTAAATTATATGCTCCCTGTCTACTCCAGAATATGCTGGGAAAATGAACAGAATTATCATTCAAGGGCTTAGAGTTGCTGATACAAATAATGAAATAGAACAACCTAGAAACTATGTAGTTTACCAGCTGTGTACAGTAAATGTGCACCCCCACTGAGTCAAAATTTTTGGAGATTAGGGGGCGCCTGGGTGGCTCAGTCGTTAAGCGTCTGCCTTCAGCTCAGGGCGTGATCCCAGAGTTCTGGGATCGAGCCCCACATCAGGCTCCTCCGCTGGAAGCCTGCTTCTTCCTCTCCCACTCCCCCTGCTTGTGCTCCCTCTCTTGCTGGCTGTCTCTATCTCTGTCATATAAATAAATAATCTTTTTTAAAAAATTTTTTTGGAGATTAGGCACCTAGATCTTCATTTTTAACAAATAACTCTAGATGAGTCTAAGGGCAGGAGAACTGCTCTCCTTAGAGGAAGTACAAGAGCTGTGTCTTTTAAATGCTTTGCTGAGAGCCCAGCACGTCCCTATGCATGTAGATATTTAATGAGGCTGTAGTGGTGGATTTCGGGGAAAGTTCAGTTGGTTTTTAGATAATACCTGTTCTTATTGAAGAAAATAGTAGATAGAGGCCATGGACTAAAAGCTTCTGGATGAGCTACTTAATCCCTTTGTTCCTGAATCACTTCTGTTTTAGGATATCAATGAAGTTAATTTTTGGTTCTGTTTTGTTTTTTTATAGGAGAAATTGGGCTAAGACCTTTTTCTCAATTTATATTGTAGTTACAAAGAGTAACAATTCCAAGTGATTGTCATCATCTCAGTCAATGGTATTAAAAAACCTGTGAGGTCATAGGTAGTATTCTTTCTCACAAACAATCCAGTAATCTGGGCTTGTAAGACTGGTCTAAATATGCAGAGACTTCAGCATGATTGTACCTCCTCCCCCCTCCAGGTGACTCTGGTCACCAAGGGGGGCAGCAAACTGAGTATTACTGAATGTTTTGAAATTATCAACTTATTATTGTGTTTCTCCCTGAAAAGCTTGACTTTGCGAAAATAATTTTTCTTTTCTTTATTCTCTTCTCCCCCCACCTCTTTCACAGGCGGCACGTTTTCTACCTTCAGCATCACTTAAGTGGTAGGTTTCCTCACAGCGTGACCCAGTTGTCACCTGCAGACAGCCCTGGGGGGACTTTGAGTGACTTGCACCTCATCCCAGCAGGCCCACACATGTCTCAGGCCATGGAGGTGGACGGGCTGAATGACTGTAGCAAGCAAAGCTATTCCCAGGAAACCAAACGCCTGAAGCGGACCCCAGCTCCAGACTCCCGGGGCCTAGAAATGGAGCATAGGTTCATCGATCAAGTATTATCCACCTGCCGGAACGTAGAGCAGGCCAGGTTTGCCAATGCATACAGGAAATGGCTGGTTACGTTGAGTCAATGAAAGAGGTGGATTAGTCCTGCAAGGTTCCCCTTTTAGTGCAATATTGCTTTCCTTTCTTCCTTACATAGTTGCATGAACTGTTCGCTATTATGTGATCTTCATCTTTAGGTCAAAAGTCCATAGTAAATCTTTCATTTTATTTATTTTGTTAAGAACTGGCATTCCTTTGGGGATAAAATAACTGTGTAGTTTCTTCCTGCTAAACAGTGAGTCTTAATTTTTCTTCTTAACTTCTCATCCTTTATATTTCTATACATAAAGCTTCTCATTTCGTTCTCCTAACTGGTTCACAGACATGTCTACCCCCCTCAGTGCAATTGCTGCATAGGCAAGTTTTTTTTTTTATTTAAAAATGTATGTTGTTTTTCAGCTTTAGAATAATACAAGCTCAAAATTACTCATAACTAATTATTGTTTTGAGAATCAAATGGCCAGATAGATGGATTTGTGAAAATATAAATCATTTCTCTTTCTCGACTCGTTATTGACCAATGAAACCAAAGTCAGAAGTATTGGAATTTATATAAAAAACATGCTTCCAGTGTGTAATCCGTTTTAAAATGATTGTTTTAAAATGAATTTTAAGATTTTATGTAATTACAGGACTGGGAAATTATTTTTATCACTAGTTTTGATAGATTGTTTTTACCTCAGATTTGGTATAGGCCAAAAACACTCAAGTTAGCCCCTATAAACATCATTTGTTGTTTAAACCTGGAATGCCATTTTTAGTTATTACTACTTATTTTCCTTTTAAATTCACCATGAAAAGTGGGGAAAATATGCATGGAAATGTATCCATAAAAATCTTACTTTTTAAAAATTTAAGTTCCTGAGGATATTCTTAAACTACAGAATTTTTATGAAGTGATTATTAAAAGTTTGCTGGCAAACGCCAGAGGAAAGAATAGCTTTTGAAGGTTAGTTCTTCAGCTTTTATTTTAAAAAATAAAACAACTTAAAGACTTTGATATTAAACTTATCAGGGATGAGGTACCAAAGTAGCCACCTCACAGCTGTATCTTATCTTTTCAATAATAAGGGCTGGGTTTTTCAGGTCTGTGAGGCCGGGTGGGAAAAGGGCCTGGTAATGTTTACCTTCTTAATATATTTTCCCCTTTGTAAATGGTCTGTGTTTGTTCTTTCCTCTCCACATACCTTTTGTTTATGTTCCCAATCCATTCCATATTTTTTGACACTTTCACTTTTGTATGTTTTTCCTTAATTGTCTGATTTTGAGGATGTGTACTGAAGATACTCTCCATCCTCTTTCCAGTGAATTTCATACCCCACTAAACACACACACACAAATATTAATATAAACTGCCCCTCTAAAAGTTCCCCTAATGATGGAAACTGCCTGTTGTCCTCTGTGTGTGCAGAATGTAACAGTGGCCGAAGTGATGTGACCACCGTACTTTGCTTATTCTCCTTTTTACTTGCTAGGTCACCTGTAGGGTGAGGGGACAGACATAGGGAAAGGCAGACCTCTCCTGTCTTCTATTATGGAAACCCTGGGCTTGGGTGAGGCATGCCGCCTTAAGCTTAAGAGAAGAATAAATTCTTTTTGTGCATCATGATTTTGTTGAGTAGCAAACTGTCAGGTAAGACTTAAGAACACCAGAAAAATTGTTCCGGCTCTTGTAGACAGAAACTGCTTTTCTCTCTTGGGGCAAAATTAACCTTTTATAGTTTTCGTTGTATTTAGGTAAGAAAACAATTGTCATTATGAACAGAATTCCATGGCCCTTTGTGTGCAAAGCATATTTTGAATCAAATACCTCAAGGTCTACGTAGACCTCTATGGATAAAACCATTAGTTTGTGATTCTCAGCACCTGCAGGGGTGGTGGGGAGACTACACAGAGAGGACATGAGAGAGTCAGCCCATTCCACTGAATACATGTTGCCAAATCCTGGCCTCACTCAGTATTATCTTTTTTCCACACATCATTCTAAGTATCCCAAGTAATAGGGCTTCTTACACCTTGATGTGAGAGCTTCAGGACAGGAGTATAGACAATACCCTGTGAAACATCAACTCAATTTGATAGTACTCCACACCTTTTTATAGCCTCCATCTTTGACATTATCTGTCTTCATGTGTTTTAAGGCCCTTAATCTACCCCTTTATGAAGCCATGCAGTCCTATAAGATATCTTGGTCTCCTGTCTTCCTAATGAAGTTTTGAGTAGAGAGTAATAATACAAATATCTAAAGGATATTTACTGTTCGTGACTTTCGTGTGCTACTTTATTTCTAAAATTTGCATTTGTCAAGTGTTCATTCACAGAAAAATCTAGTATTGCCCTATATGGTTGTGTTTTTTCCTAAGTGGTTGACATCTAAACTCATTAGCTGTAGCGTGATAATATCTCTGACTGAACGAGTTCATGCAGTGGAAAGGTGTGTCTATTTTCAGGGACTTGTTAGTCTTTTTTTTTTTTCTATAAATATGTCATTGTCGAAAACATAGTTTAGATTGACACACATTTCATCAAACTTTCATTGGAAGAATAGTAGGCCAATACCATCCTGTGGATCAAAAATACTACTGACAAGCCAAAAGCAATAAGATCTGTAAATACCTCCACTATGACCTTCCTCCCCCACCCCACCTTTTTTTAAGTATACCTATTTTGGTAATATGGTGTTCCCACCTTATACTGTGTGCCTTGCACATTGTGAGGACTCATTAAATATTTGTCAAATGGGAAAGATTATGAATAATGGACAGAATGAGTTATGATTGAGAAATTAATGGATTAGAGCAGTGGATTGTGAATGAATGATGTATTCTAGCTTCATGATACTTAAGGTGAGCTATTACATATACAATAAGTTAATTTAGATTATTTTTCTTCATTTAATTACCTTGTTTAAGCTCATTAAATCCCAGCCAAGAAATGCAGCTCTATAATTATGAATTAACTGTACTTTAAATATATATTAAAAATTCATAGAACAAATCTCGTTTGCATTAAGAACACTATTTTCTGGGGCGCCTGGGTGGCACAGCGGTTAAGCATCTGCCTTCGGCTCACGGCGTGATCCCGGTGTTGTGGGATCGAGTCCCACATCAGGCTCCTCCACTATGAGCCTGCTTCTTCCTCTCCCACTCCCCCTGCTTGTGTTCCCTCTCTCGCTGGCTGTCTCTATCTCTGTTGAATAAATAAAATCTTTAAAAAAAAAAAAAAAAGAACACTATTTTCTGTTCATTTATGATATTGGAGGACAGATCTTGCCAACAGAGCCAGAGACACTTTGGGGCATTTGAAGAAATGCTTTGATTTCAAAGACTTGTTGATCTGTATTTGTGCCTGGATAGTCATTTTATGCTTCTCCTTTTCTCCTCCCCAGCTTGAATTGTGGGTCTTTTAGGTATTTTTTAAACCTATGAGAGTCATTTTTTTTTAATTTAAGGATTAATTATCTAGTAATGTCCCCCCCTTTTTTTTTCTAGGTTTTAGCATTCTATTACCTCTTTGGAAACCCTGGGCCCAGACTCTCAATCACATCCCTTATTCCTATGGTACGGTTCTAATTAAATTAAGGACTTCATTATTAATAGGATTAAATCTAATACAGGTGGTCACTAACAGCCATTTAAATCTTCATGTGAGGGCTTATGTGACAAAAGATAGGAAAACAAAAGTTCCTGGATTTTTCTGTGGCAGTTTGTAGGAGAGCATACGTGATGGTAGACTTTGTGTGATTTCCATGTATTCAGGTCGTGTCAATTCATGCTTATTATATAAAGAGAACTTTTAATATTGTTGAGAACAAGTCAACAGTAGTGATTTTCTGTAGCACAAGATGGTATCTGGCACGGGCTAAATATAATTTAGGAGTACAATTGCCTCTTGCTGTACAACAGTGTAATCTCTAAGTTCCTCTTAATTACAGAAGATACTAAAGATTTAGTTTAAAAAGGAAGTAACATATCTTCTCTTTTTTTTGCAGAAAGTTTTTGTAAGCTTACAGTTGTTTTGTTAGGAGAAAATTATATTTTAGAACTTTAAAATATTTAAAATATTCTAGGAAATTTGAACAGCAGTATTAACAAGTTGTGTCTTCTGAGTAAATGTCTCAGACAGAACTGTGCAGACCCTGGTACTTGGCGTGCTGCTGCCTCCCCGCGCCTGCACGTACTCTCAGTGTGCTCCTGTTGAATGGAGGTGTACGTGGAGGCACAGGAAGGCATAGACACATTCCATGGTATGAAGGCAGAGGGCAGGAAAAAAAATCAACCCTGAGAATTCTACTTGTCACACAATGTCTTTTAAAAAATAGCTAAACATACTGTGTTAATTTGAGTGCCTTTCTTCTTTCTAGCGGGAACAAGATTATATTTAATGTTTAGGCAGAAGACAAAGGATGGAAGTTTTACCAAACAGTTGATTGTAACTCATTGTATTAATTCCAGTTGCTAGGTGTGGTCCCATGGAATTTGTACACTTTTATGAGATAGTGATACGAGCAGGTAGGATGCTTTGGTTTGTATTTCTTAGTTAGCATTTTTAAGCACCCTACCAAGAAGAATTTGTTCTTTCCCTCTGGCAACTAACTTTTTGGGGGGCGGAGGCATTGTATTTAGAGGAAAGCATGTGTATAATTAAAGATCAGCCTGAAGCCTGGGAAGTCAAAGGAAACAGTGGCACTTTGCCCTACTGGAAAGACCGTAAGATTGTTCTAAATGAGTCCTTTGACTCACTTTAAGGACTTTAATGACTTTAAGAATTCCCTCCCAAATTCTGTGTTGGAGGAAAAGAAGTAAATACTGAGATGAAATTTAAAATGTGGCATGTTATATTTGGGTATGGAGAAGGGAGGGATAGAAAATCCCTATTTCAAGATAGCAAATAACTTGTAATTTCATAAAAATATATAGCTAAAGATTCCAAAGTGCTTTTCAGAGGACTGTTGAATAATATATTCCTAAATGGCAGCAATATGTATAGTTCACAGTGGAGACAGAAAACCATTGTGTTGGTTATAGATCTGGGGTGTGTGTGTGGGGGGGTGGCAGGGGGTGCCTCTGGCTCTCAACTTGGACATCTGTATTCTCGTTAGGCCATGTTAACACTGTAAAACCAAACTCTTTGCTTAAAAAAAAAAAAAAAGGCAGTAGCTTAGTCTGCAGATGAAACTTTGTGCTTCCAAGAATATTAGCTCTTTATAGGTTGTGCTTTTTGGACAATAATACGGTCTACAAAGCTAACCCTGGCATTTCTTTTATTAATCTGTTATTCCTCAGGGTGTAGAAGATTTAGTAAATTTAGGAAAAAATGTTATATTCAGTGGCAAAAAAAGAAAAGGCAAAAATATGCTAAATATATTACTAGCTCTTAAAATTTTAGTATAGATAGTATTTTTTATAAACCACTACCAGTGCAGTAGCTCATAGCCGCTCTGTAACTGCCTCATTGTTCCTCTCGCTGCTTCAGTCCTGGTGGCCCTGTTATGACTGTTCTCTTACACATGTCTTCAGACATGTAATATATTGTTTTCCATGTTTGGCAAAAGTGGGGCTGTTTTAGTTGACATCATTCTGTTTTTGGACATCCTGTTCAGAAAATGATTACTGTTGGTTTTCAAACTGACAACTGTTTTGTTTCTTAAAACTTCAGTTTCCCTGAAAGAGACCCTGTACGTGGTCAATGCACTGCATACTGCCTTGCACCTTGCAGGGATCCAATGGGTCAGAATTGTTGAAGGCTAGAAAGTTAAAACTAGCTTACCTCAGTCTCATCACCATTGCCCACATTCTCAGCTTCAGGAGAAACACAGTGTTGTGCTTAAGATACACAATTCAGGGGTGCCTGGGTGGCACAGCGGTTAAGCGTCTGCCTTCGGCTCAGGGCGTGATCCCCGCGTTCTGGGATCGAGCCCCACGTCAGGCTCCTCTGCTATGAGCCTGCTTCTTCCTCTCCCACTCCCCCTGCTTGTGTTCCCTCTCTCGCTGGCTGTCTCTATCTCTGTCAAATAAATAAATAAAATCTTAAAAAAAACAAAAAAAGATACACAATTCAGTTCAAACACACAAGGCAAGATATACAACTGCACAAAACATCATAAGTGAAATTTAGATACTTTTAAGGCATATGTGTGCATATTCACATACATGTATGTATGTACATTTAAATGAGATTTGGAATTTGACTTTATATAGTGATTTTACAGAGAATTTTATGTAAAGGGTTTTTATTTTCATATTTGCTTAAAGTGCTCCTATTTAAAGGTTTTTTCTTTATTAAACCAGCCCCCTCAAGCAAAGTTGGAAACCTAACACAAGTGCCATTTGCCTGAATTAACCAGATATTTGTGCAAACTATTATTTGGTCTTTGGATGCTTATGAACCATGACATTCTGGCTTTTCTTCCATATCTTTAGGGAATCAGCCTTAATTTTATGTATGGCCATCACTTTCCTCAAAGTGCTATGCAGCATACTTCAGATGTTAATTTAGCTTTGTAAAGTGATTAGTAATAAGTCTGAGGTTTTGTCATGTCCTAGGGATGAACAATTTCACACGTTCAGATATTGACTCATACAGCATTCTATTAGAAATGCTCATATAGTATCCTCCCTCACCAGTGTCATCTTGCATTTGAAGCAGGTATTTTTTTTTCCTATTAATTAAAGAATGAGTGTAGACTGAGTGCAGTCATAGTAGGTGCTCAATAAATAGTCGATAATTGATCTACCATCAAACAGTTATCTTTTCAAGGAGGAGTATATTTTTAGAGTAATATATGTTTGAAACTGAAAAACTATATCATTTGATGAATTACTAGGCTTATTTAGGTTGGAGTTAGTAACATGCAGTAAAAATACTGTTTGTGTAGAACATGGTCTGAAGGTAGGAGATGGGAAAAGTTTAAGCAGTATCTTTTTGTGAAAGACGCATTAATAAATGTGAGTAATGTCTTAATAGGCTTCTGAACTTGAGAGAGAACTGCTGTAGACTTCTGCAATCAGTTTCTGCGTTGGTATACTTAGTATTACCTGTCTTAGGTACTGTTCATTTCTCCTCAAATCTCGGTTGCTTTCCAGTGTCTTAAAAGTGGTTGTGGTGAAATGTGAAGTTATATTCAATAACCTGTACTTACTTGTTTTCTCAGAGCATCTTTAATATGAGGGAAAAATTTTTATGAGTGATATTTGTTTCAGAATCTATTAATTTGTGGTTTTCAGAGCATTTTTGACAGAGTTTGCCCAATGTGAAAAGATTTAAACCGTTTAAAAACAAACATTCCAACCTGAGCTGGGAGGAACAGAGTGTGTAGCACCAGTGTGACTGGGCATTGCCTCCTGGCGAGGTTCTGGGTGCCNTAGCACCAGTGTGACCTCGCCTCCTGGCGAGGTTCTGGGTGCCTGACTGTGATGCTGGCTTCTGACTGTGGTGACCACTGTCAGTAAGTGTGACTGGGCATTGCCTCCTGGCGAGGTTCTGGGTGCCTGACTGTGATGCTGGCTTCTGACTGTGGTGACCACTGTCAGTAGTCTAGTTTGATGTGTGTTGTTCCTAGGAGAAGGACGCAATGGGCTCTAGATTAACGTGTATTTGAGATGGACAGAATAAAAAATGATGTGGTATAAATATGCCAAATATTTATATACACTGCTACAAAAACTAAAAAATGGAGGAGGGGAAGAACATGATAAAAGGTTAGTGATATTTTTTATAGTCTCTGAAAAACATTTTTTTATATGCAAGTCTCTTGGACACTAAGCAGTTGTTTACTTTATTTAACACTGCGGGACTTTAATTTACAGGATGGTTCTCAGATACCATCTATACTCTGCTATTAGAATTGACCATATGTGTGAACTTTACATTGCTTGAAGGTTTTCCAAAAATGGAGTATTTAAGTTGCAGTTGATGGTGTTTTAAGATTTTCCTGCAGGTTGTGGGTAAATGGACAAGTTACATATATGATCTGTGGTGCAAGGTCAGATCCTGGGCATTAAAGATAGTTCAGCTAACTTATTTTGCTGAAGATACTAATTGTCTTCCCTCTGATTGCATTGCTGTTTTTCTTAAGCTATTTTTCTCAATGTAACAGTCTGCATTGAAAGTTCTTTTAGCTCTCACAGTGTACTAAATTCACATTTTTAAAGGATTAAATATTTTGTGAATTCTTTTTACACTTCAAATGTATACCTTTCAGAGGGATAAAAATAAATCTTGCAGTAAAGTATGTGCAAAGGGTGCTTACGGTGTTCTGGGAGTTAGTTCTCCAGAGTGCTTGAAGTCTGATGCTAAATTCGAAGGCTAGTATGATGACTATAGATTATTTGTATTAGCACTGTCCAGTAGAAATAAATGGAAGCCGCGTATGTAATTTTTAATTTTCTAGCAGGCATATTAAAAAAGAAACCGGTGACATTAACTTAAATATTTTAATTAACCCAATAGTAAAAATATCATTTCAGTGTGTATTCAATATACAAAATTATGGAGATATTTTGCCTTTTTTTCCCCATGGTAAGTTTTTAAAATTCATTGTGTATTTTGCACTCACAGTGCATGCCCTGACTAGCTACATTTCAAGTGCTCAAATAGCCACGTGGCTAAGGACCGCTATATTGGACAGTGCAGGTTCACAGGGTACAAAGTATGACTTTATTTTAAATTGGGAGATGGTGAGTTAGGCATGAAATCATGGTACTTTAAAAATTATTTAGTATACTTAGAAAAGTATCTAATAGAATTATCCACATTGTCTTCATTTTAAATTTGCTGTAGAACTGGCTCAATCTGTTCCAATTTGCCAAGCATTATTTAAGAAGGAAGTAATTCCATGCCATGTAAAATACTATGATATGCTCATTATAACAACACATTATTAACACATTTTTCGATGTGTTCACTAAATTCTGTCCTGTTTCTTCAAAATAATAGCTTAAATTGCATGTTAATTGTATATCTGTACTTGTTTTTATATTATTCTTACAATAATGTGTATTAACAAACAGCCCTAGGATTCTAATCTTCCTATGCATCTGTCTTCCAGTACTTACTGGTACACTTATTAAGTTGTTACAAGTGACAGAAAAGTAGAATGAACCATTGGTTCTTTCCATTAGATTGTTTTTATCATGTGATCATGTACCAAGCCAGCTATAAATTATTGTATTTCTGTAGATGATGGAAAATAGTGTTTCTGTCTTATCTTTGCTAAATGTTTGCAATTTCTAAGTAAACTTTTCATCTCCTAAGATGAGTGTAAAGAGTGATTTTATTTTTGCTGGTTTTGGTGTTTTAACTTGAGCTCCAGTCTGCCAAATGGTCCTGTTTAATTGCTGTGGGGTGGATGTGTGAGCCCTTCTCTCAGTGAATTGATTACTTACAGTTGTAGAAAGAATTAAAAATGTCATTTGTGTCCAGGACATTAAAAAAAAATGGCAAAAACAAATTAAAGAAATTGTCACACTTGTCTTTAGAGTGCATTAATAATGACTAATTGACTTATGAAAGTCATTATAACCAGATTTGCTTTTTCTCCTACATTTTAAATGAAGGCATAGAATAGGAAATTGATAATTTCAGTGTTAAATCCCATGTTTTCTTAGCCTTGAGTCTCACTTCATATGTTTTAAGCTGGATACAGCATTCACAGTTATTTAAATGGTTTTAATACATAAGCATACTCTGAAAAGTATTTGATGAAGTTGGACACTTTTTTAACTCAAGATTTCAAATACTAAAAAGGATGTTGGGGCGCCTGGGTGGCACAGCGGTTAAGCGTCTCTTCAGCTCAGGGCGTGATCCCAGCATTGTGGGATCGAGCCCCACATCAGGCTCTTCTGCACTGAGCCTGCTTCTTCCTCTCCCACTCCCCTGCTTGTGTTCCCTCTCTCGCTGGCTGTCTCTATCTCTGTCGAATAAATTAATAAAAAAATCTTTAAAAAAAAAAAAGGATGTTTTGTGGGAAAGTCCTTTATTACTTTGTCCCATCACTCTTCAGGATTGTATTTTAAATAATGTACCATTATCTATGCCTATTTTTGGTAGGAAACAGGATACAGAATTTATTTGCATCATGCCAGAGTCCCACAAACAGTGTTTAAAACTACAGTATTGTTTTTGCATTGATATGCTAGGGAAAGGAATCCGCTTACTGAAGACAGTGTTGATTTGAGTTATCAGATCATAAAAAGAAGTTTGGACAACAATTAATATTAGCAAAGTGCTTCCCTGGGAAATTGCTTTGCTTAATAGGGTGCTTCTTGAAATGAAAGATTAACCGTAATAACGCAGGCAGGATGATACACTAGCTAATTAAAATTTTTAAATACGATAAACCTTTCATCATTTGTATATATTTAGCAGTACCACTTTCCTCATGTTGCAAGCTCAAAAATTAGCTTTTGTTGCTTTTTTTTTTCTTTTTTTTTGAGAAGGAGCAATGATTTAGTTTGTTTTTGTTGTTACTGTTTTAAAAAGTGCCAAGGTTCCTATCTTTCCCATTCTACTCCAGAATGGCTAGATGGGGCATCAACTTTATTTAAAATAATAAGTTACAGTATGTCCTTTTCTTTTGAGAAGTGCAGTATCATTATATGTGTCCTGTGTTACAGTAGAAGTTGAAAATAGAAGCAATAATTACTGTAGTATCTTCTTTTTCACAGAAAGATTCTTAGAGTAATCCTGGCTGCCAGGAAGAATTCCCTTACCACTTCTTATAATTATATGAACAACAGACAGGCAATACTTATGAATTTATACTTTTAGTATCAGAATCCTCCGAAGGTACATAAATCTCTTGTATTAGATTCCTTATATACTTCTCATGGTAATTACGGCATGATTAATGAAAGTTCTGCTTTCTGTGTAGAGAAGCTACCTGTGGGCTGAAATGGTCCTCTATCGTGTTATTTTTGTATTCTCCTATTTCTTAAATCATTAGTGATCTCCCTAGAGAAAATACTGGAAGGCTGGTGAGTAATTGGGATCGGCAGAGCATCAGTGACCCCATCTGTTTTGTTTTCCAGAAAATTTTGAAGACAGTTACCATCTAAGGTCCCCTGGAGCAAAACTAATCACCAGTTCTCTCTTGTCTGTAACTAAGCGGGGACACATCTAATTTGTAACATTGAGCTCTTAAGTCTTAATGTTAGTTATTCCATGTGAAGAAATTTTTAAGTTAAACCATTTTGTGTGGCATTTATTATAGTAAAAGTCAGAATGACTTGAATACACAATAGGAGATCCAGTAAACTGGTATTTTCCTACAATGGTATTATATGCACTTGCAAAAACAAAATATAAAATTACATGGAAAAGATCTCACAAATTAATTTTTGAAAGGAAGTTAAAGAGAAAAAACAGGATGTTACAGAGAAGTATGCAAAGTAAGATTCTGATTTTATTTTAAAAATTAAAATTAATTCCCATTTCCAGTAATGGCAGGAACAACATCCCACTGAACACAATTTAAAATGTTAGAAAAAATATTAGCAGGATAAAGAAATCCACATCATACTGAAACTGCAGAACACCAATAGAAAGATACGATCTCACAAGTTATTGAAGATAGAGACATTAAATCAATAGCCAACTTCTTGTTATAGTCAGAAGATATGGGAATGATAATTTAATGTGCTGGAATTATGTAACCACCATAATAGAATTCTACATACAGAAAGAGTTCTTTGAGGAACAAAGGTAAAATAAGCACATATATAATAAAATCATACACATGTATGATTCCCATTCAGGTAAAGTTTTAAAAATAGTCAAGCCTACAAAGTAAGCAAGAAAATTATTGTAAAGGTCACGATAGTGGTTGCATCTGGTTGGGAAAGAATGGAACCATGATCAAGGATGGGATCAAGATAGGGAATTTCAGGAATTCTGGCAGGGTTCTGTGTCTTGAACTGGGCCATGTGGAGATGTCTTCATATTTTATGTACTTTTATCAATGCTATATTTAGAATAAAAGAAGAATATCTTCTAAGTTAGAGTACAAAGTTGTTTTTAATAAAATACCATATTTATGGACTAGCCAGTACGTAAAATATTCCTACGAAATTGACCTATACATTCAACATAATCTATCAAAATTCCAGTGAGTTGTTTCAGTGAAATTGATAAACTACTTTAAAATTTATATGGAAATGAATAGGATTTAAAATAACCAAAACAATCTTGAAAGGATGGCTTACTATAAAGGCATAGTATTCAAGACTCTGGTTTTAGCATAAGAATAGACAAATCTTTGGAACAAAATAGAGCCCAGAAACAGACCAACACACAGAGAGTCAACTGGCTTTAGACTAAGGCACCAAAATCATCTTAATGGGGAAATCTAATAAATTGTGCTGGAACACTATTTTTGTAAGTGCCAAAACTTGGAAGCTATTAAATGTCCTTCCGTAAGTGAATGGCTAAATAAACTGTGGTCTGTCTATATGGAAAAAATAAGCCTCAACTCTTAGTTCTCATAATATACAAGAATTAATTAAAAATAGATCATAGAAAAACTAAACCCATAAAAATCCACTAGGAAAAGAGAATATTTTTGCAACCTTGAGATAGACAGATTATACTGGATGGGATACAATAAGTCCTAGTCATAAGGAAATGAGCAGTAAAAATTTCAAATCTAGAAGGCCATGCAAATGGGTAGGAATGTGTGCATGCTCAGAACAGACCTGAGAAGACTGCAGCTGTCACCTGTCACTGCACAATCAAGAAGTGAAGGCTAAGACAGTTGTAACTGCCTGGATGAGCGCAGAAGCCCTGCCTCAACATGCACTCAGAACCCTCCAGCAATAATGGGGAGACTGGATTCAAGGAAATCTTTATCCAATCATTAGCTGACCGCTAGGCTCCTAAGTAGAGATTTCAATGGCTACACGCTATAAAGAATATGAACTTTACAAAGTTAGTTCCAGAAAAGTCACCAAACAACAGGTAGTGATAATAAACCCTGGGAGTGAGGGAGACTTTGATTCCCAGATTGGGCACATTATATTATTCAAAATGTCCCAATGGTTAACAAAAATATAACACATGGAAAGTATGGCTCATACTCAGGGAAGAAAGCAACCAAGAGAAACTGCCCATGAGAAAGAACAGACATTACTTACTTAAGACTTTAAACAAGCTATTTTAAATGTATTCAAAGACCTTAAAAAACCATGTTCTAAGAACTAAAGGAAAACGAGAAACATGCCTCACCAAATAGTGATAGACGTTTTAAAAGGAATGAAATAGCTCAAATTCAGCCAAATAGAGCCTGACTGGGGCGTCTGGGTGGCTCAGTTGGTTAAGTGTCTGCCTTTGGCTCAGGTCACGATCCCAGGGTCCTGGGATCAAGCCCCACATCGGGCTCCCTGCTCAGCAGACTCCTTGCTATCAGCCCCACCCCTTGCTCTTGGTCTCTCTCACTCTCTCTCAAATACAATTAAAAAAAAAAAAAAACACCGTCTCAGGAGAATGAGGAGACAAGTCGTATACTGGGAAATAGTATTTACAAAAGACATAGCTAATATAGAACTGTTATCCAAAATATATGAAGAACTCTTAAAACTCAACAAGAAAATGCACAACCTGATTAAAACTTGGCCAAAGACCTTAGTAGATACCTCACCAAACAAGATATGCAAATGTAAAATAAGCATATGAAAAAGCTCCACACCACGTGTCATTATGGAAATGCACACTGAAACACTGAGATACCACTACACACTTATTAGAAAGGCCAAAATCCGGGGCGCCTGGGTGGCTCAGTCCTTAAGCCTCTGCCTTCAGCTCAGGGTGTGATCCCAGAGTCCTGGGATCAAGCCCCACATCAGGCTCCTCCACTGGGAGCCTGCTTCTTCCTCTCCCACTCCTCCTGCTTGTGTTCTCTCTGTCACTGGCTGTCTCTCTCTCTCTCAAATAAAAATCTTTAAAAAAAAAAAAAAAAAGGCCAAAATCCAAAACGCTGCAACACCAAATGCTGTCTATAATGTGGAGCAACAGGAACTCATTCATTGCTTATGGGAATGCAAAATGGTACAGCAATTTGGCATTTTCTTACAAAAGTAAACATATTCTTACCAGACAATCCAGCAATTAAGTTCCTTGGTATTTGCCCTAATGAATAAAAAACTTATGTACACACAAAAATCTGCACACAGATTTGTATAGCAGCCTGTTCCTAAGTACCAAAACTCAGAAGCTGTCAAATGTCCTTCAGTAGGTGAATAGCTAAATAAGCTGTGGTCTGTCTAGATAATGCAGTATTAGCACTGAAAAGGATCAAGGCATGAAAGGGTATGGAGGAATTTTAAATGCATATTACTAAGCAAAGTTCATAGTGAATTTTGGATGATAATGATAGTCAACGCAGGTTCATCAAATGTATCACTCCATTGGGGGAATATTGATAATGGGAAAGGCTATGCCTGTGTGGAGGCAGGGAGTAGATAAAAAATCTGTGTATTTTCCACTCAATTTTGCTATGAATCTCTAAAACTATCCCCACAATAAAGTCTATTAAGACAAAAAGAGGGGCACCTGGGTAGCTTAGTTAAGTGTTTGACTCTTGATTTTGGCTCAGGTCATGATCTTGGGGTATGAGATGGAGCACCATGCTGAGTGTGGAGCCTGCTTAGGATTCTCTTTCTCCCCTCCCTCTGCCCCACCCCACTCACATGTGTGCACGCTCACGTGCACTCTCTCTCTCAGTTAAAAAAAAAGAAAAGAAAAAGCCTAGATACCTATTCCAAAGTTTATATGTGTTCCTAAGAATACTTAGGAATAAATTTAACAAGGTAAGTGCAAAACACATACTCTGAAAACCATAAAACAATGCTGAAAGAAGTGAAAGAAAATGTAAATAAATGGAAAACCATCCTATTTTCATGGATCAGAAAACTTAATTTTGTTAGGATGGCAGTACTCTCCAAACTGATCTACAGATTCAACAAAATCCCAATCAGAATCTTATCTGACTTTTTAGAAATTAACAAGCTGATAATAAAATTGGTTTCACTCATTTATGGAACATAAGAAGTAGGAAGATCGGTAGGAGAAGAAAGGGCTAAAGAAAGGGGGGGTAATCAGAAGGCAGAATGAAGCATGAGAGACTATGGACTCTGGGAAACAAACTGAGGGCTTCGGGGGGGTGTGGGGGAATGGGATAGGCTGGTGATGGGTAGTAAGGAGGGCATGTATTGCATGGTGCACTGGGTGTTATACGCAACTAATGAATCATGGAACTTTACATCAAAAACCAGGGATGTACTGTATGGTGACTAACATAATAAAATAAAAAAATATTATTATAAAATAAAAAATAAATAATAAAATAAAATTTATATGGAATTCCAAGGGACTAGGAGTAGCCAACATCATCCTTAAAAGTTCAAAGTAGGAGGACTTATAGTTTCAATTTCAAAAACAACTACAAAGCTATAGTAACCAAAACAATGTGGTACTGGCATAAGGATAGTCATGTCAATGGAATTGAGTTGACAGACAAAATTTTAAAAAAACAAACAAAAACCATGTATGTATGGTCTATTGTTTATTTTTACTTTAAAAGATTTTATTTGAGAGAGAGAGAACATGAGAGAATAAGCAAGCACTAGCAGGGAGGTGGGGGAAAGGGAGAGATAGAAGCAGGCTCCCCACTGAGCAGAGAGCCTGATGTAGGGCTCAATCCCAGGACCCTGGGATATGACCTGAGCCAAAGGCAGATGCTTAATTGACTGAACCACCCAGGTGCCCCTGGTAAATTGTTTTTTGACAAGGGTGCCAAGACCACTCAAGGGGAAAAATAGTCTTTTTAACAAAAGATTTCTCAAACAACTAAGTATCAACATGCATCCAAAACAATCTGGATCCCCACCTCACACCGTATATAAAAATTAACTCAAAAAAGATTAAAGACCTAAACGTAGAGCTCAAACTATAAAACTCTCAGAAGAAAACATAGGTGTAAATCTCTGTGGCCTTTATTAGACAATGTTTTTGTTGTTATGACATCAAAAGCACAAGTAACAAAAGCAGAGAAATTGAAATTCTTAAAATTAAAAGCTTTTGTACTTTTCAAAGGACACTATTAAGAAAGTTAAAAAACCCACAGAATAGGAGAAAATATTTAAAACTCATATATCTGATAAGAGATTAGTCCCCAGAATATATTAAAAACCCTTACAACTCAACAGTGATAGGCAAATGACCACTAATTTGTGAGCAAAGGATAAAGGATTTGAACATTTCTGCGTAGAAGATACATAAATGTCATTAGTCATTAGAAAATACATATCAGAGGGTCGCCTGGGTGGCTCAGTCAGTTAAGCATCTGCCTTTGGCTCAGGTCACGATTCCAGGGTCCTGGGATCGAGCCCCGCATTGGGCTCCCTGCTTGGCGGGAAGCCCGCTCTCCCTCTCATACTCCCCTTGCTTGTGTTCCCTCTCTCGCTGTCTCTGTCAAATAAATAAAATCTTTAAAAAAAAAATACATATCAGAGCCATACTGAGATACAACTTCACATTCACATACAAAAACAAGTGTTGGCAAGTGTGTGGAATTGTGAGAGACTTTCATTTTCTATTTTATCTTTCTTATAATGTTATTTTAATTCAATTAATTAACAATGTATTATTCGTTTCAGGGATACAGGTATATGCTTCATCAGTCTTACAGAATACCCAGTGCTCATTACAACACATACCCTCCCCAGTGTCCATCACCCAGTACCCCATCCCCCCACCTCACTCCCCTCCAGCAACCCTCAGTTTGTTTCCTAAGATTAAGAGTCTCTTACGGTTTGTCTTCCTCTCTGGTTTCATCTTGTTTCATTTTTTCTTCTCTTCCCTTATGATCCTCTGCCTTATTTCTTAAATTCCACATATCAGTGAGATTATGTGATAATTGTCTTTGTCTGATTGACTTATTTTGCTTAGCATAATAGGGTACTAAGATAATGTTTTTAAATGAATATGTCCTTAAATAATTTTTAAAATATTCCTGTTTTTGAGGGAGGGTGAGAGGAAAGACTCAGAGTTCAGCAAACTTTATTACTACTAGTCAATTAAAAGCTGTTGTGGTATGTCACCTGAAAAAGCCCACTGGGTTATTTCTCCAAATAAGATATTCAAATGGCCATCATGTATCCAAATTAGGCATCTGGGAGAAAGACGAACCTTGCGGCTGGCCAGGGGAAACTTATTACAAACTGGATATATAACTAAATAGGAATAAATACACTTTGGGNGAAAATTTTTTTTCTAAGATTTTATTTATTTATTTGACAGAGAGAGACAGCCAGCGAGGGAGGGAACACAAGCAGGGGGAGTGGGAGAGGAAGAAACAGGCTCCCAATGGAGGGGCCTGATGGGGGCTCGATCCCAGAACTCCAGGATCACGCCCTGAGCCAAAGGCAGACGCTTAAAAACTGAGCCACCCAGGCGCCCCCAGAGGGGACAATTTCTAATTCAAAGTACTGAGATCACCTTTCTGGCTTGTTTATTGGCCTAACCGTGAACAACGTCACAATCTCAAACAACACGACAGCATGCAGTTAGAGGAAACGTGTAAAGGTGGCTGGATGTAGACATGCTGAGCTACTTGTATTTTTACTTAGTTACACTAATTAAACTGCCCACCTGGCCTCATACAGACATCCTACAGCTGCCAATATGTAACCTCTGTTCAAGAGTATGGTTGTTTCACTGAGAAGCAAACCATCCAAAGACTAACAATGGAGGACAACATAATTTGGCTTATTATTTTAATAAACACTGGACAGAAAGGGATAGGTGTGATTATGTAGTAAACATGATTATGAGTAAACATGTCAAATTTAAGAGTATGTCCTTTTTGCTGAGTAGAAGTTATAACTGTCAAGATTAATAAAGCCTAAAGTATTTTAATTTGGCTTCTGGATCTGTTTATTTCAATCATAATGCCTTAATCTGAACTATGTTGAGCATATACATATACTGGATAACAAGAATATTACTTTATCTAGAATTCTGGTTTTTAAGTTAAATAAATGGCAAAATATGTAAGTGTCAAATTTATTTAATTACAGAAGCAACATAACATTGAAAAGTTTGAAAAACAAAAAAAATTACTTGAGTTGCCACAATCCTAACAAGTGTCTTAATATACATTTTATATAGAATAATAACAAAATGTTGGATCCTACTTTTTAAAAAATTGAACATTATATCACACTAATTTGTCCATATAATATAATCTGCATAAATAGTAGAAAATGTGGGATCACAGATGTAGGATGTTGAAAATTTGAAACCCAATCAAAGAGAAGTTGTAAAATATTTTTTAAAACCTTAAAATCTTACAAAATCAGCAAAATAAATATCTTTTTTTTTTAAGATTTTATTTATTTATTTGACAGAGATAGAGAGACAGCCAGTGAGAGCGGGAACACAAGCAGGCGGAGTGGGAGAGGAAGAAGCAGGCTCATAGCGGAGGAGCCTGATGTGGGGCTCGATCCCATAACACCGGGATCACACCCTGAGCCGAAGGCAGATGCTTAACGACTGCGCCACCCAGGAGCCCCCCAAAATGAATATCTTAATTTGAAAATTTGATCAGAATGTTTTTACATTCCTAAACATTCAATTTGCCAACACATTGTAATAGGATAAAATGATCAAAAAGTTAATACATTTCTTTCATCGAGGTTGATATTTCAATTTTTTTTCACTTACTTAACGGATTTCAATTGGCACGGATTCTAACTTGAGCAAATATTTGAAGAGACCAATATTTTATTCTTTCTTCCACAGGCCACCCTTCAAAACTACAAAGACGACTTCTGCAGATGCTATATGATAGTCCCCCTAAACACAGACGGCTTTTAGGTGTAACTTTCGCCTCCAAGCTTTGTTACATGCTTTCCTACCTTGAGGAGCAATCTCAAGGGCCAATATTAGACTGTCAGTCATTTCTTCCATGCCCTGGCTTATGATTCCACAGATGGGAACTGGTTCGAGGCTAGCTGCACTCACACAGTCTCACACAGTCTCGCCCCACTGAAGAATTTACCCCATGCTGATTCACACTCAGAAGAGTCACACTCAGAAAAATGGTCCCCTCACAGAGCGTTAAATTTTTCCAACAGGATAAAACAGAGCTGCTTTTTAACTTGGTCTTAATGAGTGTACCATTTGGGGATGAGCTGTGTGTAGTAGATAAAAGAAAGACAAGCATTCTTTCATGTGCTGATACTACAACTATGATTTTATCTCAAACTAACAATGACTTTACAAACAACTGACCTTGCTCCCTAATTACTGCCACTACAGAAGTACTAGAGATGAATTATTCTGGAACAAAGTTAATAATTATGGGAATCTTTCCCAATATTTAACAAATTCAGAATAATGATCCCTTACAGGTGAACTTACTCAGCTACCTCGAGGTACCTTACACACATGCTTTATCTTGAATAGCAGCCCATTCAGAAATCACATAGCTCAAAGCTAGGTGTTCTCTTCGTATTTTTTTAAAGGATCGATGACTTTTTGGTATGTTTTTTTCATGACTAATGCAGGCATCTGGTTTTACTGCCTTAAAAATATTCGGACTAAAAATATTGTAGCCATGATATAATAAGCAACAAAGCCAGGCACCAAAGCTCACCCATTTATCTCTATGTTAAAGGCGACCCAAAGTTCTTTGTAAGGAAAAATCTGACCCTTCCTCCAGGAACTCTCTCTTGCTCCTTTCTATCAGAGGGTGCATTTTATTTAGGGCACCAGGCCTTCTGCACTCCTTCATATCCATGAGAGAATATAGGTCTGTCCCCAGCTGAACTGGCTCAGTTAGGCAATATATGTTTCTGGCCACAGAAAATAACCAGGACCTGGGTACTCCTTACAGAAGGCAAACTCGTTGTCTAACTTTCATAAAATCTCAGTTGAGAAACACAGTATGAATGAGGGATTTCTGAACAATAAAAAGATCCATGCATTCTTTCAGATAAAATTCTACCCTGGGGTCAAGCTAGAAGAGTATCAGAAAGCCAGGTGCACGTAAAGCAAGTGAATAGAGAAGGAACACATGCCTTCAAGTGTGAGCTTCCTTTATCGCTTAATAGCTGTGTAACCTCTCTCTGGCCTACCCTATGGATCACTTCCTATTTTAAATTTTTGCTATCATATTTTATGTATCCTTAGAAGCAGCCTTCAATTCACGGAGATAAAGTGGGGGAAAGTATTTCTAAAGTTAACTAAACAAATAAATAATTGATAATACATAATATAGAAAGGAGGTCTAATGTATCTTAGGGACTTACAGATGGCTTAATATTTTAAATTATATCAACATATCACATCAGTAGCCCAACTAAGAAAAAATAAAAACACCTCAATCATTTCAGTTGATGCTGGAAAGGCATAAAAGACTATCCAACAGCAAACAGAAACAGACTCATAAATACAGAGAACAAACTGGTGGTTGCCAGAGGGGAACGGGTTAAGACGATGGGCAAATAGGTGAAAAGGATTAAGAAGTATGAATCTCCAGTTATAAAATAAGTCACAGAGATGAAAAGTACAGCATGGAGAAAATACAGTCAATAATTTTGTAATAATATTGTACGGTGACAGATGGTAACTACACTTAATTGCAGTGAACATTACATAATATATGGAATTGCCAAATCACTGTTTTGCACCTGAAACTAATATAGCACTGTATGTTGACTATATTTAAATAAAAAAAATTTTAAACAAAAAAATTATTCAATCAGGTTAAAACCAGGTAAATTTATAGGATATTTGCCTCTCAATCTTTCAGATTCTGTATACTATTTATGTGCTCCTTATAGTTTTATTTCCCATGCAGGCGTTACTTTATTATTTGAGGATTACTGGACCACTTATCCTAATTAATATTTTAGTGGCCATGAATTCATTTGCTTTAGAGAAAAACAAGATATAATCTAAATGTGTACAGTCTGACTTCCAGTGAGAAATGGGTTAATTCAATGAACTTTTTTTGTTAATTCAGTGAACTTCTATGGCATGTTGGTTTATATAAAACTAAATAAATAATGGTTGTGATTATTTGTTATTACCAAAAAAGACTATACCTGATTTTTAAAAATAGCGCTTAATAACCTAAGACTATAAGGCTATTATCTTAATATAAGAAAATCTATCTGAAACCAATAGCCACATAATTCTTCACAGAAACATTCATTAAAATTAGAAACAAAATTGGGTATAAATTTTCACATTATTTAAATTTAACACTGAGGTAGAACTCTGGCCGAGGCAAACAATATATGGCACAAAAATGAGATCTGAATTTTGGAAAAAAGGAAACATAATTATCATTACTTATGAATGATATTATATACTAGAAAAACCATGATAATAAAATGAAATTTCTAGAATTAATTCAAGCTCAGTAAGATGTTAGACAAAAAATAAATATGTAATTGGCTCTTTGTTATTAGAAGACAGCATTTTTGCTTGTTCTTAATACAGCAGCAGTAATCAGTTACAAAACATAATGCAATTCAGCTGAAAATTTTCTATTCACAATGCATTCTAATCTCCTAAGAAATGCAGAGGACCTATACGAAGAAAACCACAAAACTGCAGAGAGAAATAAAAGGAGAGACATCATGGTCTTCAATGGAGAGAATGAATTTTGTAAATTTGTGAATCATTTTTTGTATGTGTAACTCAATGCCAACAGCATGCAGTTTCCTTTACAAAATGATTATAAAGTTGAGATAAACAATTAAGTGACTATATCAATGGGGAACAGACTTCTGTAAAAATGTAATAATTTAAGACATATAGACAGTAAAGGCATAAAAGTAGACAGACACATGTACAAAACAGGTTCCATTGCATATAAGAATTTAATATGTGATCAGTGGGGCACTGGAAACCAACACCAACAGGAAAGATTATTCAATAAACTGGGAAACAGTCATTTAATATTTTGGGAAAAATCAATTCAGATATTCATCTCATACTTTTGAGTGGGTTAAAAGGATAAAAGCAAAATAAGTAAAACCATTTCGAAAGATCTTGACAAAAATAGAAGTAAATCTCGAATCTCTTGAGTGGGGAAAACTATCTTAGAAAGGATTAAATAATTCAGATAAAAATGCTCAGTAGACTCAAAATTTAAGTCTAAAATTAAAACTAATCCTAGCATCTTAAACTAATAGAATGCTGTATGTTAAGTATACCGGAATTAATAAAAACAAAAAACAAAAACCAAACTACATCCTAACAATAAAAAGATAAACTACGAATTGAAGGCAACATTTGCAGGAATGCCACAGACACAAAAATGAATGTTGTAGTTCTTTACACTGCACTTGCAAATTTCCTGTTAGGTTTAAGATTATTTCATTCTTTTTTTCCTTAATCTTTTTTTTTAAGTAGGCTCTATGCCCAACATAGGACTTGAACTTGTGACCCTGAGATCAAAGTTGTATGCTCTACCAACTAAGCCAGCCAGGTGACCCTAAAATTATTTCAAATAAAAAAAATTTATGAATACCCTTGATATATGAAGAATTCTTGCAACTTGATAAGAAAAACACTAAGACCCCACTAGACGAATGGGTAAAGGATATAGACACAGTGCAGACACCTGTGAACAAACACACGCACTCACAAAAGGAAAAAAAAGGTGGTTAACAGACCTGGCTGAAAAATATTCAGTCTTAGTAGCAAAGACATTCAAATTAAAATAAGACTTCAATTTACAACTACCAAATTAGCAAATGTTTTTTATTTTCTCTTTCATAATAATACCAAATGCTTGAGAGAATATAATAAAACAGGCACTCTTTCTCATGACTGGTGGAAGTGTAAATAAGAATAAACAATTTAGTTGTTTGTGTAAAGAGTACTGACATACTTGAATACAGTGTTCATCATTTGCATTAATGAAAAATTTGGAAACAATTAACATGTCAAGCTATTCAGGGTGTTATTAGATAAATTATGAAATATTATATAGCCATTAAAATTGTGTCCAAGGAAATTTAAGCCAGATGTTTTATTTTTTTTTACTTTTTTATTTTTTAATTCCAGTATAATTAATGTAGAGTATTATATTAGTTTCAGGTGCACAATATAGTGATTCATTAATTCTATACATTACTCAGTGCTCATCAGGGTAAGTGTACTCTTAATCCGCTTCACCTTTCTCACCCACGCCCCCCGCCATAGCCATCAGTTTGTTCTTCATAGTTAAAAGTCTGTTGTTTGGTTTGTCTCTTTGTTTGTTTTTTTTTAAGATTTTATTTATTTATTTGACAGAGATAGAGACAGCCAGCGAGAGAGGGAACACAAGCAGGGGGAGTGGGAGAGGAAGAAGCAGGCTCCTAGCGGAAGAGCCTGATGTGGGGCTCGAACCCACAACGCCGGGATCACGCCCTGAGCCGAAGGCAGATGCTTAACCGCTGTGCCACCCAGGCGCCCCTTGTTTGTTTTGTTTCTTAAATTCCACATATGAATGATATCATGGTATTTGTCTTGCTCTATTTCACTTAGTATTATACTCTCTAGATCCATCTCTTTTATGGCTGAGTGATATTCTTTTGTATGTATAGACCACACAAAAGAGACCATTCATCTCTCAATGGACACTTGGGCTGCTTTATAATTTGGCTATTGTAAACAATGGAGTAGTGGAATTACTGGATCATATGGCAATTCTATTTTTAATTTTTTGAGGAATCTCCATACTGTCTTTCACAGTGGATGCACCATTTTGCATTCCCATCAACAGCACAAGAGGGTTCCTTTTTCTCCACATCCTCACCAACACTTGTTGTTTCTTGTGTTTCTGATTTTAGCCATACTGACTGGTGTGAGGTAAGATCTCATTGTGGTTTTGATTTACATTTCCCTAACGATGAGTGATGTTGAACACCTTTTCATGTGTCTGTTGGCCATTTTCATGTCTTTGGAGAAACGCCTGTTCATGTCTTCTGCCCATTTTTTAACTGGGTTATTTGTTTTATGGGTGCTGAGTTGTATATATTCTTTATGTATTTTAGATACTAACCCTTTAACAGATATGTCATTTGCAAATATCTTCTCATTCAGTAAGTTGTCTTTAAGTTTTGCTGACTGCTTCCTTCACTGAGCAGAAACTTTTTATTTTGTTGTAGTACAGATAGTTTATTTTTGCTTTTGTTTCCCTTGCCTCAGAGACATATCTAGAAAAAGCTGGTATGGCCGATGTCAGAAAACTCACTGCTTGTGCTCTCTTCTAGCATTTTTATGGTTTCAGGTCTCAAATTTAGGTCCTTCATTCATTTTGAGTTTACTTTTGTGTATAGCATAAGAAAGCGGTCCAGTTTTCCCAACACCATTTGCTGAAAAGACTGTCTTTTTTTCTATTACGTATTCTTGCCACCTTTGTCAAAAATTAATTGATCTTATAACCACAGGTTTATTTCTGGGCTCTCTGCTCTAGTCCATTGATCTATGTGTCTATTTTTATGCCAGTACCAAACTGCTTTGCTCACTGTAGCTTTGTAGTATATCTTCAAACTTGGGATTGTGATACCTCCAGTTCTTTTCTTCCTTTTCAAAACTGCTTTGGCTATTCAGGTTCTTTTGTGGTTCCATACAAACTTTATTTGTTACAGTTCTGTGAAAAATTCTGTTGGTAGTTTGATAGGAATTGCATTAAATGTGTAGACTGCTTTGGGTAGTATGGACATTTTAATGATATTTGTTCTCCCAATCATTGAGCATGGAATATCTTCCCATTTCTTTCTGTCACCTTCAATTCCTTTCATCAGTGTTTTATAGTTTTCAGAATGTGGGTCTCTCACCTCCTTGGTTAAGTTTATTCCTAGGCATTTTATTATTTTTGGTGCAATTGCAAATGGGGTTGTTTTCTTTTTTCTTTTTTTAAAAAAAGATTTTATTTATTTATTTGAAAGAGAGGAGGGGCAGAGGGAGAGAGAGAATCCCAAGCAGGCACCACACTCAGTGCAGAGCCTGACATGGAGCTCTCATAACCCTGAGATCATGACCTGAGCAGAAACTAAGAGTCAGATGCTCAACTGACTGAGCCACCCATGTGCCCCTGGCCACATACTTTTAAAAATGAATAGGGAGGGGCGCCTGGGTGGCACAGCGGTTAAGCATCTGCCTTCGGCTCAGGGCGTGATCCCAGTGGTATGGGATCGAGCCCCACATCAGGCTCCTCCGCTATGAGCCTGCTTCTTCCTCTCCCACTCCCCCTGCTTGTGTTCCCTCTCTCGCTGGCTGTCTCTATCTCTGTCAAATAAATAAATAAAATCTTTAAAAAAAAATGAATAGGGAAAAAAGAATTTTTAAAAGTACATGCAAACAGTAGTCGCTTTGAGTGGAGGACCTGTTAGTAATTTCGTTTTTTCAACTCTTATATATTTACCCAATTTCCCTCAAGGAGAATGTATCACTTCATACTTTTATAATATAATAATATGACTCATAAACAAATCACTGCTATGTCCAGAGCAGTGGGGAAATCCCATGATATGTGCTCATCATAGATTCCAAGTTTAGTAAAAGAATTCTAGGGGCATCAGGTGGCTCAGCTGGTTAAGCATCCAACTCTTGATTTTGGCTCAGGTCATAATCTCAGGGTTGTGGGACTGAGCCCCACATGGGGCTCCATGCTCAGCATGGAGTCGGCTTGAGATGCTCTCCCTCCCCCTCTGCCCCTCCTCCTGCTTGCATCTGCACAAGCCCTCTAATAACTAACTAACTAACTAACTAAATAAATAAATAAAATCTTTTTAAAACAAATAATTCTACATGAACTTTTAAGCCAATGGTGGCAGCTTTTCCAGTTCCATCTGCACTAGCAGCCACACAGAGGTTGAAATATATATACATATATATATGTTTCTGTAAATATACAGAAAAGCTCTGACTGATCACAATCGCTATTGCTAGGCACTTTGATGCCGTAAGATACCTAATGATTAGTTGGGTCTGAGGAGGAAAAAAAAGACAATTGTGCTAGAAATTTTTAATAGTAATTTTTTGTTTGCTCTTTTTTAAAACTACTTTTTCAGAATACAAGAATAATAAATGTTGGATATAAAAGGTTCAAGTGTTATTGGTATTCAGGATGGGAAGAGCGACTAACACTATTAAAGTTTGATATATATTACTCCCAATTTTTTAACATTTTAAAAAGAATAATGGGACCATTCTACCCACGCTGTTTTGTAATTTCAATGTTCAGCTTAATAGTATACTGCAGACAACTTCCCTTATAAGAACACATGAGCCCCCTCATTTATTTTAATGGTTTAAAATAGTCCTCTTTAGGGGTGCCTGGGTGGCGCAGTCGTTAAGCGTCTACCTTCAGCTCAGGGCGTGATCCCGGCATAGTGGGATCGAGCCCCGCGTCAGGCTCTTCTGCTGGGAGCCTGCTTCTTCCTCTCCCACTCCCCCTGCTTGTGTTCCCTCTCTCACTGGCTGTCTCTCTCTGTCAAATAAATAAATAAAATCTTTAAAAAAAATAAAATAAAATAAAATAGTCCTCTTTAGTTTACTCTAATTTATTTCACCAATGCCCTATGACAGATCGTCCTTTTCATTACCAACTCATTATTATCAACAATGCTGCAATGAATATATACATGTCATTGTGCAGTTGCACAACACAGAAGTGTCTGAAATATCTGACTATTTTACAATAAACACCCATCACTCTTGATTATTTGTGTGATAAATTCCTAGAAATGGATTTTCTGGGTTAAAGTTTATTGCTAAGCAGGGCCTCTACCATGTTGTTTATAGTCACAACTACCGTATAACAAAAATGCCTCTTTTCTTACATCTCAAACAATGTAGTACATTATCAATCTGATTGGCGCAAAATATCGTCATTGCCTTCTTTTGCATTTCTTTAATTATGACAGAGGTTGAGCATCTTTTCATCGATCTCTTGATCATTTCTGATCAATTCTAGAAATCGGCCATTATCATCCTTTGTCTGTATTTCTATTTGCTTATCTTTTCTTGTTGTCAAAGCTCTTTCTATATCCAGGAATGTAGCCCTTTATTATGTTATTTGCACAATTTTCTAAGGCTTTCTTTTCACTTTTTGTTTTCAATTTTTGGGTATAGAAAATCTTTAAGTTTAATGTGGTTTTATTTACCAGTATTTTCTAATTCTGGGTTTGTGTCATGCTTATTAGAAAGGCTTTCTCCACTCCAAGAATATAAATAGTATTTATGTTTTCTTCAAGTATTTTTATGATTTCATTATTTTACATTTTTTATTTTTGAAGCATCCAGAATTTATTTTGATGTAAAGTAGGAATTGAAGACCCAGCTTCTTCTTGTCACAAATCGCTAATCAGTTGGCCTAATACCATTCATCAAATAATCCATCCTTTCTGCACTAATTTGAAATGCCATATTTATGATGTACTAAATACTCATATATAGTTGGAGTATTTCTGGGACCTATTTACCTTAGCCCCTGAGCCAGAACGTGGCAATTTACATTTGAGTAATATACACTTAACAGAAAAACAAAATACTAGTGCCATGGAGTTGAATATCCCTAGACTAAATAGAAAATGCCTTTTTACTAATATACCTTTCAAGATGAATCTTTGGCGGCTGGGTTAACATAACTAAAAAAGTCAAATTTGGCATCATGCCCACGTCACTGTGAGCCTTACCCAGAGTTCCTTACCCCTACTTTACTTGTCAAGGAAGGATTAATAACGTTCCTCTCTCAATATTTCTGGCCAGCGAGTTCACTGTGACAAAATAATAGAACCACAAATTGAAAGTCCTAGTAAAGGTTGGTGACATCAATCTAAGCAGTGGAACTTTTCCTCTGAAAGATGCCCTGAGTATGAATGGGTTTTTAGATTCATATGTAGACATGAGTAACTATGCATCTCTTTTTCTAGCTCGTGCATCTAACCCTGTGTAGATTCACACTGAACACATAAAAACAGACATAGTATTTTAGTTTAAGGCAACGTTTCTGAGTGGATAGAGTTCACACAGGATCAATGACAGAGGGATTTCCCAGTCTGCTCTTTCTTGCCATTGTGTGTGTGTGTGTGTGTGTGTGTGTGTGTGTGTGTGCGCGCGCGCACATGCACGCGTGTGGACTCTCCTTTCCTTTCTACAGCTACCATAGCATGAAGGAAGAAAATGACCCTGTAACTCACCATCTCAGGACCTCTGAAGGAATTCTATATTGTGCTTCTTGATTCCACTGTGTGGGTTTTGTGCGTGAACTCAGTCCTCCTACATAACACCCGTCCATATGGTCAACCTGCCTATTAGAGTAGGTACAAAGCCTAGGGTCCTCAGTACTTCTAGGGGTCCACAAAAATGTTTTAATTTCTTTTAAAATCAGAAGCGAAAAAAAAAAAAGGACTTTTAGGTCAGGGAAAATGTTTTGTTATATAATACTGATCTATTCATCCTTATACTAACAGAGTTATAATCTTTAATATTTGCTTTTGAAGGATGGGGATCACAAAAGTCATAACCCAGTCTTGCCTGTCCCTCAAAAGATTTCTTGCCAAGGGAACACTAAACGTTTTGGATCTTATATCTCTATTCTCTTCCTGGAAATTCATGTTTAAAGGCTTACAGGAGCTCTGCAATAAAAACAAAACAACAACAACAACAAATTATAGAACTTCATTTACTCCAGGGTTCTCAAGGCTTATTCGATCCTGGAATGTTTTTTTCTTCTACATTATAACTACTATCTTCTCCCAGAACTGGTAATCCATGGAAGAATACAGGAAATAATTAACTTTCTGTTACATTAAGATTCAACATCGATCAAGAGAGTCCATAGGTAAAATTCCTCAACCATCTTTTTTTTTTAAGCAGCCATACAAAAACCTAAAGGATTATTCTTTGTTCTATGCAAATAGAATTAGAATGAGACCTGATGCTCTTTGAGCCGCACGCTAGCAATACAGCCCTACCTAAACACTCAGCAAGAGAATTTTATTGTTGCACAAGTTTCAGATTTATGCTACACAGCTCACTGAGACCCATTTCAATTCAGTTTTCTTGATAGATTTGCAGCAGCGTGAGGATGAAAATAATTCCCAAATGGCAAGGAAAGGTGAAAAGCTGCTTTCCTGAATCCCAGAACATGTTATTCCTTAACCTATCAGACCTTATTAAGAGTGACTTAAAATCTGTCAGTTCTCAAAAGGTTTCTCGAGTAACAGATTTCTTGGTTCCATTTCAGTTCCTACAGTTCCCACAACCACAGCCCTATTCAATTTAGCAGTGCTCAGCGGTATGAATGCTGAAATTAAAATGTGCTTTCAAAATTCAATCCACAGCAAAACTGACCTAACTTAGAAGCATCTCCACAGCCAGATTTAATAAAACGATATGAGTCTGAGGGAGAAGGCAGAAGGAGGATACGTGTCTTTGAGGTATAAAAGTAGATAGATACTGGTGTTCTGTTTTCTTTTTTTTTTTAAGTTTATGATAACAAATATCCCTTTTTTAAAGTCAGTTTTCTCTTTCACAGAGAAAGTCAAAGACCCTCAGTTGTTTCTTTTCAGTTTTCAGAGGTTTATCCATTAAGAAGATGATCTCTATTATTTTTCTGGAAGCAAATGCATTTGCCCTTAGTGCTTTAACGTACCTAAATTTCTTGCCTGGGAGATGCTTTAAAGCCTTTTTGGTTAAATGGAAACCATCAAAGCTAGGTGGCTATAATTTTTCTTACAAGTAGGAAACAAAATTTCTTTTAAGGAAAAAAAAAAAACTAACCCAGCTCATTAAACTATAGTCCTGAGTTCTAGGAGAGAACTAACTTCATTCCCTGAACACACAATATTTAGCAAAACAAACAAACAATGACAACCACAAAAATGAAAACATGGTTTGGCCAGGCCCTGCTTTGTCCATCTTTTATCACCCACAGTGCACTTCACTGATATCACTTGTTTAAGGAACTGTCTGTCTTTCTTAAGGTAGAAAAGGCCTCAAGGGTAAAGAGCCTGTGATATTTGGCTTGGTCTCTCAAACGCCCACCACAGTGGCTAGCACACATCAGGAGCTTAATGCAGGATTCATTTCTGAGGGGTGTGTGTTTGTATGTGTCTGCGTGTGTGCACGTGTATGGGGGGGAGAGAGAGAGAGAGAGAGAGAGAAGAAGAAGAAGAAGAAGGAGGAGGAGGAGGAGGAAGAAGAGGAGGGAAAGGGAGGAGGGGAGGGGAGGGGAGGGGAGGAGAAGAGGGACTATCTCTCTTAGCTGGCAAAGGTGATGAAGGTCCAATAAAACTGCTAACACTGATTTTATTTCCTCTTAAAGCCCTACCTGGGCTCCTTATTTTTGAGTCAATAGAGATATCTGTAACTTTTTTCAGAAGCTACTGAATGCGTACAAAAAGAGTAACAAAGGGGGCGCCTGAGTGGCTCAGTTGGTTAAGCATCTGCCTTTGGCTCAGGTCATAATCCTGGGGTCCTGGGATCAAGCCCTCATGGGGTTCCCTGCTTTGTGGGGAGCCTGCTTCNTAAAATCTGTCAGTTCTCAAAAGGTTTCTCGAGTAACAGATTTCTTGGTTCCATTTCAGTTCCTACAGTTCCCACAACCACAGCCCTATTCAATTTAGCAGTGCTCAGCGGTATGAATGCTGAAATTAAAATGTGCTTTCAAAATTCAATCCACAGCAAAACTGACCTAACTTAGAAGCATCTCCACAGCCAGATTTAATAAAACGATATGAGTCTGAGGGAGAAGGCAGAAGGAGGATACGTGTCTTTGAGGTATAAAAGTAGATAGATACTGGTGTTCTGTTTTCTTTTTTTTTTTAAGTTTATGATAACAAATATCCCTTTTTTAAAGTCAGTTTTCTCTTTCACAGAGAAAGTCAAAGACCCTCAGTTGTTTCTTTTCAGTTTTCAGAGGTTTATCCATTAAGAAGATGATCTCTATTATTTTTCTGGAAGCAAATGCATTTGCCCTTAGTGCTTTAACGTACCTAAATTTCTTGCCTGGGAGATGCTTTAAAGCCTTTTTGGTTAAATGGAAACCATCAAAGCTAGGTGGCTATAATTTTTCTTACAAGTAGGAAACAAAATTTCTTTTAAGGAAAAAAAAAAAACTAACCCAGCTCATTAAACTATAGTCCTGAGTTCTAGGAGAGAACTAACTTCATTCCCTGAACACACAATATTTAGCAAAACAAACAAACAATGACAACCACAAAAATGAAAACATGGTTTGGCCAGGCCCTGCTTTGTCCATCTTTTATCACCCACAGTGCACTTCACTGACATCACTTGTTTAAGGAACTGTCTGTCTTTCCTAAGGTAGAAAAGGCCTCAAGGGTAAAGAGCCTGTGATATTTGGCTTGGTCTCTCAAACGCCCACCACAGTGGCTAGCACACATCAGGAGCTTAATGCAGGATTCATTTCTGAGGGGTGTGTGTTTGTATGTGTCTGCGTGTGTGCACGTGTATGGGGGGGAGAGAGAGAGAGAGAGAGAGAGAGAGAAGAAGAAGAAGAAGAAGGAGGAGGAGGAGGAGGAAGGAGAGGAGGGAAAGGGAGGAGGGGAGGGGAGGGGAGGGGAGGAGAAGAGGGACTATCTCTCTTAGCTGGCAAAGGTGATGAAGGTCCAATAAAACTGCTAACACTGATTTTATTTCCTCTTAAAGCCCTACCTGGGCTCCTTATTTTTGAGTCAATAGAGATATCTGTAACTTTTTTCAGAAGCTACTGAATGCGTACAAAAAGAGTAACAAAGGGGGCGCCTGAGTGGCTCAGTTGGTTAAGCATCTGCCTTTGGCTCAGGTCATAATCCTGGGGTCCTGGGATCAAGCCCTCATGGGGTTCCCTGCTTTGTGGGGAGCCTGCTTCTCCCTCCGTCCCCCCTGCCCCAGCTCATGCTCGCTCTCTCTCAAGTAAATAAATCAAATCTTTAAAAAAAAATAGTAACAAAGGAAAAAGAAACTATGTTAAAGGCAAATCACTTTGATAATCTTCTTCAACAACCCAGCTGGAGTAATTGGAAGGACAGGTAGTAAATGCATCATCCGCCAACAAATAAAGCTGGTACTCTAGGATAAGCTCGGTGCTTGACAGTGGGTCCCTCATCTTGAAAGGCTCGTGAACTGCTTTGGGAGGGAATACAACATACCTGAGACAAAATGCTTGTTAGAAAACAGGAACAGAGCAGTGATTTTAAATCATGCTTCCATATGTCACTGCTATTCTAGAAACAGAATTGAGGTATCTCCTGCCAAAAATGAATAATGGTAGCCTATTTCTTGGTTTATGAATTGGTAAAAGAAAAAAAATTGGTTATTAGTATTTTATCAATTTTATATTTTTACCCTATCCATCTTCCTTAAACACTGGTGTTTACTACCATTTAGCTACTAATAAGATGGTAAAGGGCTATGAATCTGTAGAAAACACATATTGAGAGAAAAAAAAATTCTGAAATTGCTGAGGACTTAATTTCACAGTTTCTCATTTCTAAGGAAATACACTCCACGTTGTAATATTTTTACACAAAGAGTCATATTTTCTCCTGATAAAAGTGTTCTCAATTTGTTGGATGAATTAAATATATCAATATACTGTGGTGTTCCTACCATATGACCATAATATTCAGATATTTTTCTACTGAAATAAATTGGGAAACAACCAAGTGTATAAGCAGATGTGAAATGGAATGAGCAAACAATTTTATCAATTTTTGTCTATTTATATCCTGACACTGCATTGAGGCTGTAAGACTGTTAATGTTACAAACAAATTTTCAGACAATAAGGTACACCCATGAAAGCAAAACAGCATGAAAATGTTTTCTTGAAGTATGTGGCATTTCAAATAAGCCTGGAAGGATAAATCAAATCTGGGGGAAAAAATGCTTTAGGAATCCAAAGTGACCCAATAGTTATTTTTATGACATCTGGTGGTAACGTTAATTTCACAAGCCATATTTTTAAAAATCTTGGTTATTTCAATAACATTGTCAAGGTCATTGTACACTGTAGAATTTTTTTTCAACTACTAAAGCATCAAAAGAGGAAAATAACCATACGACTTGAGTGGACTATTACCAATACTTTGATGTACTTGTTTTCTGTGTGCTTTTTAACAGTTGTAATCAACTGACCACATCATTTTGTGTCCAGAGTTTTTCAGTTAAGATACAAACTTAAACTTTTTCTCATGTTATTAAAAAAATCTGTGGATGTGGTATCTTTAGTAGATGCATAATATAACACTGTAAAGATATATCAATTGATGTATCAGTTCCCTTATTCTTGTATATTTAGGTTAAGGTTTCTCATCTGTCACGATTATAAGCCTGAGATGAATACAGCAGTTGACGTTTTTGTTTGCCTCCATCCGTTTCTTGCTCTGTGTGGTCCCTAGGTATCGCTCTCTCCTCCCTCAGCCAAGTGGTTTGGGGAGGACTGACCCAGCCCCAGGAGTGGGAGCCATGCCACTGGCTGTGGAGGTTGGTTCGGGGATAGGCATACAACCACTTAAAAAAGAAAATATGCTGCCTGGACGCTCCTCACTCAGATACTTCATCTTCCGAGGCAGAAGTAGTCTATATGGCAGCAGAGTGCCTTACGGTGTGTCACTTAAGCACAGCCACAGCACGCAGTTCTAGATCAAAGCATCCAAGGTCACAGTGAATGTGATTCAAGAAAAATAAAAGGGGGCCTCCTGACCTGTTTGGGGAACAGAAAGGAAAAGAAGGGGACCTACCTGAAGCCAAGACAGAGTTTACGTCTAACTGGTGAAAAAAGAATCAGCATGTAAAAGCAAATGTGTGAAAGTTTAGGACATGGACATTTCATAATTGTTCATTTTGTTCATACGTTTAAAGTTCAGTGACAAAAAAATGACTATTCTGTGGATTAGAAAGGTCTCTGGATTACGCAATGTTAGTAGAACTAAAATCCTCAAGAAAGGGGAACCTGGGTGGCACAGTCACTTAAACATCCGACTCTTGATTTTGGCTCAAGTCATGATCTCGGGGTTGTGGGATCGAGCCGCACGTCGGGCCCTACGCTGGATGTGGAGTCCACTTGAGATTTTCTCTCTCTCTCCCTCTGCCTCTCCCCATGCTCTATCAAATAAATAAATAAATAAAATCTTAAAATCTTCAAGGAAAAAACTCTTTACCTGAAGGTTGATGAATGTTTGTTCTACATATACCCTCAGCGCCGAAGCCACCCANCTCTATCAAATAAATAAATAAATAAAATCTTAAAATCTTCAAGGAAAAAACTCTTTACCTGAAGGTTGATGAGTGTTTGTTCTACATATACCCTCAGCGCCGAAGACCTAAACTCGAGGGGACACCTGGGTGGCTCAGTGGGTGAAGCATCTGCCCTCAGCTCAGGTCTCGATCTCAGGGTCCTGGGATGGAGCCCCATGTCAGGCTCCCTGCTCAGAGGACAGTCTGCTTCTCCCTCTGCCCCTCCCCTCCCCTCCCCCAGCTGTGCTCTTCTGCTCTCTCGCTCTCTCTCAAATAAATAAATAAAATCTTAAAAAAAAAAAAAAAGACTTAAACTTGAGGACTGAGAGAGAAAGAAGGTAATCACTAAGGAACTTGAATCTACTTCTACCAGAAGAGACATGTCTAGTTGTGGCTGTCCAGAGTCATACCAAAGGCTGAAAGACATGGTCGCACTCTTGTGAGGTGTGACTGAATTTAGCAAATCCTGGAATCTTCAGGTCTTTGCTGACAAAAAAAAAAAAAAAAACCCTAATGAATAAAAGTTCATGGATCCCTGCCCTCTTACCAAGTGACAAACAGTGCTTGGTACAGGGTAGGCTGATGGAATTTGGGAACTCAGAGATCACACCAAAGGAAATTACCTATGAGCCAGTGGGGGTGGGGGGCGGCCAAATGAGTTGGCCTATAATACAAGGCTCTAAACTGGTATGCACAGAGATTTCTGATCCACATTCAATGCTGGTCAAGGCTTCAGTCTGAATCCCAGTCACTTGGCACAGTGTCTACAGTACTTACCTGCTACAATGGTTGGCCAGTTGCCATTGTTTTATATACTGCCTTCTGAAACACTGAATACCCTTGTTAAAAGTAGGTGGAGACATATATTTGAAGTGGTTTATAAGAATACCTATAATAAATTAGGAAAATACCAATAAAGCAGGCACAGGAAAACTACAGATAGAAGAACAAGACCAAAGGAAGAGCTAAGACATAGATATGAATGCCCTGTGGAGCCACTCATTTCCTACAATAACCTGCAAATTTGGCTTTCAGTTTCCTGCCAGACAAGGCACAAAGGGTAACATGAGCACTTAGGACGACGATTTGCACTGTCCATAAGGGATAGGTATATTTGTGTCTTTTGTGGGAGGGTGGGGGGAGGAGAAAGGAGTGTTTTCCAAATACTAAAATCTGGTAACTAATTAGTTTTGAAGATCTCTAAGCAGCCATTATAACAATTATTACTTCCATTCATATGGCACACAATGCTTTGCAAAGTAATTTACACACTTTCTTTCATTTGCACAAAAATCCTGTAATGCAGGATTTGAGGGGATGGTATTATTAGCAATAATGTATCTCTCACTCAGGCATCAAGGAACTTCGCCTCCCTGGAAACACAATGCAAAAGGAGAAAATAAGCAGAACCATCTCTGACATAAGAAACCAAATGGCAACAAGTCTATGCAGAGGAAAGAACTTCTCCCTCAGAACCTGTATCTCCTTACTTGGTGGGAAATTCTAACAAGGATAATTAACTTCCTTCCTAAAACCACAGCAGATTAAAAATTAACAAGCTAGGGACTATTACAGAGAGGCACTTTGAAAGCCCCCCAAAACTGGGACATAGGAAAGCAGGGTGGTGTAGAAACTGAAAACCCTATACACTCACCAAGTAGCTTAGGCAGGGATGTGTCAAGAGGTCAAGCCAGGACCCTGACCTTCCATCAATCAGCTGTTCACATGGTTACACGGTTACCTCACCAATCTTTGAGGAAATAAAAGGAGATCACCGTCACCCACTCCCAACCCTTACAGCCTTTCAGTGACCTGCCAAGGCTCATAAGATAAAATCCTTATTTAAAATGGCCCACAAGGTCCTGAACGTTCTGGCTTCTGCTGCCTGCCTCTCCAACTGGTCTCACATCCCCTCCACTTCAACCCCACCTGCGTAGGCTGCTTCTGCACACTTTCTTCTCTCTACCTGAAGTGTCTCACTGCTGCCTCTCCTGGGCAACCTGAAAGGTCATTTCCTTAGATTAGGTTTCCTCGTGAACCCTTAGCAACTTTGCATTTGAGAACTGATCATAGTTGCATTTAATCATGAGTCTGATTGTTCAATACCTGTTTCCTCGAGGGTACGGTGAGCTCTGGAAGAACAAAGACCATGTCTGGAATACATGCGGAATAAATATTTACTGAAAAGAAAAAAAAGAAGAGTATGTAATGTCACAGCACAAGCATGATACATCTTCCTGGTAAATATTTCAAGTTCACTACAAGATGTTTTTGACAACGGAGAAGCTATTATTCTCTTTATTAAAGCAAAAATTAAAGGTCCATTATGGAGTAAATGCAAAATTCATATGAATTTTAAAGCTAAAATACAAGATTCCAGGAATACTTCAGCCTACGCCCCCCCCCCCGATTTTTCTCAAGGCATTGTGCTTAAAATAATAAAGAAACACGGGGTGGTAAAAGATCCATTTCCCAAGGGATCTGGATAACCAAGGCTCATCTCCGTTTTACTAGATGAGAATGTGGATGAAGAAGGCTTTGCAAACCATAAGGCTTTGTGCAAATATAACTTATTAAAATCTGTCCCGAAGAGTGGGGAATGGCTTGGTTCATATTACACCTCCAATTACAGGTGAGGCTGGCGCCAGGACCCAGGTCTCCAGAGGCCTGTCCTGCCCACTGCTTTTCATTAACGCACAGCACCTGCCACCTGCTCCGTGCTGCAAAGGTCCCCTCCCTCCCAGCCACAACTGGGGCTGATGCCCTAAGCCAGCCTCAAATACACTTCAAGTTCTGACCAACCAGAATCGAGAAGCGGGCAGAAAACCCAGCCGGGCATTTCCCAGCATCGTAAGCCGGAGGCTTTTTGCCTCGCGCTCAGGACCTGGCAGTTTCCCTAGAGGACTGCAAACGCGGCGGGCTTCGCTCGGCCCAAACCCGAGAGGCTCTCCCTCTAGCGGCGTAAACGCGGGACTGCAGCGCACCCCGGAACCACCGTGAAGCTGCTTTTCTAGGGGAGGCTGTGCGGCCGCCGGGCTGAGAAGTGCAGCCGGTATTCCCGGGGCTGGGAAGCGGGAAAGCTCAGGAGTAACTAAGGAAAGACAACACACCGTAGGAGCCGACGCGGCCGCCCGGCTTCGCGGTCCTGCGCCGTGGCCCGGTCCTGCGCGCACAGGTTGGCCACAGCTGCTGCTTAAGGAAACCGGGACCCCCTGAGGCTCCCGCCGAGGAGGGTGGAGGTCCCCGTCAGGCCCCTCCGCGTTGCAGCC